>NC_086378.1:58193513-58793513 GCF_036588685.1 Mytilus trossulus | reverse complement strand
TCTGTCGACCATTGACACATTGATAGTCTGTGGGACTTGCAGCACCCTGTCGACCATTGATTCATTGATAGACGTAAACTTTAAGACTTACAGCACCTTGGCCGCCATTGATGCATTGATAGACTAAAGGACGTACAGCACCCTGTTGATCATTGACACATTGATAGACTAAAGGACTTACAGCACCCTGTCGATTATTGACACATTGATAGACTGAAGGACTTACAGTTTCCTGTCGACCATTCACATATTGATAGACAAAAGAACTATCAGCATCCAGTCGACAATTGACTCATTGATACATTAAGGAACTACAACATCCTGTCGATCATTGATACATTGATATATTACTATTGTGACATAATTTTGATACACAGGTTGGACATAAGGGGTGTTACATTGTACATATATTTCAAAACTGTCATATCTAAGAAAGGTAAACATTTCGTTTATCAAAGTTTTAACCTTCTTTTAATATTTCCAGACACTTCTGAAGAAGAAAAAAGGTTGTTGTTAAATTGACCTCAATCTGTGATAAACAATAAGGAAAGTTACGTTTGCCTATTAGTCATCAAAAGAATCATATTAAATGAATTATACAAAGTTTTTAAATTATGTTTGTTATTAATCTATTGAAAAATTTATGTGCAGGCATAATCTACATGTTGCACCAAACATATTTTAATATATATGTTAACTTTTGCTTAATTATTCATGCTACGGACTAGGATAAACAACTCCTGTTTAAAATGATATCCCACTAAAGCATAAATTATAAATATCTCAGATTTCAGTAATCTTAAATTCATAGTTTATATTTCTTTATATGTTTATATGCGTGTATGAATAATATTATTAAGTGTTTTATACGCCTCTTAAATCTTGCTATTATAGTATGATATTGCTGATGAATTGGATTGTAATTCTGGTGTAATATTAATATGTATATTGTAACAGGAATTTCTTTTTAAAAATTTCGTAACCGAACAACACTGACAAATAACTCATGCACTTCGCACATTCTTGAATTATTGTGTTGCTCGGTTTCACGTTGAATATTTTTCTATATTTGAATTTTTTAATGAGCTATCCTATTTTTGTATCAATATGTAAATGTTTTCATTTTGTGAGAATGGAGGTTTCTCATTCACGTTAACAAAAATAAGTTGTCACATGGTTGATGATATGAATACGATTATTTATTATACATGTGGAAATGTTTCAGTAAATCTAAACACAAAAAAACATTTATTATACTCTTGAAACGTCAACAAAGAAAAACGAGGACGACCATCGAAAAACGTTTTACGCACAATCTTATCATAGACTTAAGTATGTCTACCACATAGTGATAAGTTCGTAAACTTTGACTATATCGGAGTCCATTTGAGTGACAATAAATCGTGTGCTGTTTTGTTGGAATAGAATTGCATACGGATTGTTTATATCATCCTTGCCAGACAGGGCAATTTTAACAAATGTACCGTCTGGAAGTAGCTGGTGCACATTATTTGAATCAATTCCACAAACGTAAATATTTCCCTCTGCGTCTTCTGCTATACCACGTGGAGAACGAAGTTCCGGGTCTTTATATCGAAATATTTCTTGCCCTTTCTTATCATGACATGTGACGGATGCCTTTGTAGAATAACAAATGCTTGATGCCTTTGTACTAAGCACATATCTCGCTCCTCGATTTCCCACAGGCATAGTCGAAATAGATTTTGTTTTCAAACTTAGCATCCTAATCTCATTTGAACAAGCTATATATATCCGATCCCCATTTCTGTGTAAGCCATGTCCACCACTGCCAATGTCATACTCGTCATCTTGTAGAACCATCTTCCCTCCACTATCTATCTTCACGACTTTCGCATTTGAATCATTTGGAAATGTTACCAGCATAGTGTCACCTTCTAAATCATCACTTTCTAAAAAACATACGTCCCATGGATTGTCCTCTAGAACTAGCTCATTTGTCATCGTATAAGTCGTATTGAAGCACTTTAACTTCCGGTTGCGGTAATCCGCCATTACGATTAAACCACCTTGTAAGAATATTCCACCGGTAAACCAACAATGGCCAGTATCAGACCAAGATTTACCCGACATGTTTGCAACAACTGAAACATGCATATCTTTGTAGAATGAAGGTACTATGTTGGTTGGTTTTTGTTCTATTGATACGTTTCCCATGCTTTTAATTTGATCCGTGAATGTTTTGATTATTTCATTCATATGTAAGCTATAGTCATGGCGTAAAATGTTCTCACTTTGTGATCTGATGTAAATTTCATGACGTTCACATTGTTTTCTGAGTTTAAAAGCAGTTAAGAAGATATCTCTGTCAGATCCATAATCTACGGAGGCAGTAAGAACTCTTTTTCCGTTATCGCAATTGTTAAATATATGTTCGAAATTTTGAGCCTGTAATTGAAGTTCTTCGGATAACGACTCGTGTGTTTGTGTTATTTCTTCTTTCAGTTTTGTTTCTAGTGTTGCAAAGTAGCTTTGCATGTCTGTCCTTGTTTTATTCACTTCGGTAAGAATGTCTTCCTTTTGTTTCAAAATGTCGTCCATGTTGGTTTTTCTGTCTTCAACAACGGAAACAGCTTGTTTTTCTAATTCATTCATTCTAAAAACTAACGGGTCCAATTGTGTTTTGATACCAAGAGAAGCTTGTTCTAAAGTACGTACCGTTTTGCACTGCCTGTGATTTTCTGTAATGCACTCGACGCAGCATATATCATCATGGTCGTCACAAAACGCTTCCACGTATTTTCCTCCATGTTGGGAGCACAATTCGTCAGTGTCAGAAATCTGTTTTGGTTGTTTTCGCATTTCATCTAATGTAACAATTGTATGATCCATCAGCATTTTGACTTTAGTGTGATAACTTGCACAGTTCTCGCACAGAGCTTCACCGCAATCTTTGCACCATGACGTAGCATCCAGCGTGTTGTCACCTCGCTTACAAGGATCACACTTCTGAGAATTTTCCAAAGACATTTTCTCCAAGAAAAAAGTAACGATTGCACTTGGTGAAAATAAACGTACCCAAGATTCGATTGGCAATGACGTATCGGGAATTTTATTATCTGCTTGGCAAGACGGACATTTAAAACATTGTAAAGATTTACCCTCGCTCTCTACTAGCTTGATAATATATGCGGATAAACACGGCTCACAAAATGAATGCATACAATTCAAACATTTTGGTTTAGTCATTGAGCGTTCACATATCTTACAAGTCACTAGTTTTACTATATCCCGTCGTTTAAGTTTTACACTCATCTTTTCAATATATCAAATTCAAAATATCTTATACGACTTCGAATAAGTTTGAAAGATAGATTGGAAATTTTACAACAAAAGTGCATTCGCTCTATAAGAAATTTAAGTTATGTTCAGTTTGGCATATATTTTAATGTTTATTTGTATGCATACAAAGACAAAACAACGGGACAACTATCATTTAAATACATTAACCATAGAAAATAATTGATCGGAACAGCGTTTCCTTTAAACTTTTATCAAGTGAAAAGTTTACATTGAATTAATAGTATTTTTTCAATAGTTGTATTGAACCATTTGAAATATTTCTTTTAAAAGTAAATTTATCTGGTATTGATATTCGTGTAATGTAAATACATACACGTTTGAATTGTCAAAGTTAATATACCGACCATAGTATATCATATCTAATTACTTTGAACTTAAAGAGATAACCAGTTTGAATAAATTAAAGTTTATTATTTTATCGCATATCAAAATATCGCATATTATTAGTTAGGAAATCTTAAAATAATGTACAAATAATATTGAATGATTTGATTATGCATTAATCATTCATTTTTATTTTATGTATATTAAATTAGTTAATATACAAAATAGAAAATACAGAATATAACATGACTCCGAGCTTGTTTTTAAGCTATATGTCGTGTACACTTCTCCTATTTCATAAAGGTTGTATAAAAGTGAACACACAATTACATGAGCTGAAATCTGAAAAAAGAGATTTTTTTTTTTTTAAATATTTATGAAAATAAAAAAAACAGTTGTTCTTAATACAATGTTGTACGTAACGCAATGAGTATGTTCATCGTGCAGTTGCAAACTCTATAATCGGGATTGTATACATAAAGTACAAGAAATAAAAATGGTGCAACATGATGCCGAAGCTCGATATGGTTTACAAATGTAATGGCAGAAGTCATATAATTAAGTGTGAAATACCACAGTATGTTTTGTTTAAAGCATTTTGCAGAAACTTGACGTACACTATCTTAATAAGATAAGGAGATGTGGTACAAAAAATGTATGATTGTCAATTAGACAACTAGCCACCACCAAAGATCAAATGAAGTGGATGTAGTTCAAAGACCATACATTTAAGGTTAAGCGAAGCATATCTAAAGTCTTGTGATAACAAGAGGCTGTAAGAGCGACAGCAAACCAGATTTATTATCATTTATTTGTGTCCTGGTATTTTTCAATATCACAAGGACCATAACTGATGAACGGTGAAAGTGAAAATCGTCAATATCAAATTTGACCACCATTTTGTCATCATATTGAAATTGGTTGAATGGTTCATAAGTAAATGCAACAACATGACTGAAAACACATTTTTTCAATCTTTCAAGAACCATAACTCCTTAACAGAATAAGTGAAAATCGCTTTGATTGAAATTGATCTTGATTTTGTCATCAGTTACAACATCTTAAAATTTTAAAACAGTTGGTTGAAAAGCTCATGAGTAAATGCACGGTCACGATGGAAACGCCATTTTCAATCTTTCAAATACCATAACTCCTGAACGGTAAATCGTCATTATTGAACTTGACCTCAATTTTGTCATCAATATTACTCGATTTATTTCACCTGACTGGGCGGAGTTTAACCGGTTCGCTCATAATAAACCAGTCCATCTATAGAAAGGTGTATAAGGATAAACTCATCAATAAAGTGTCCAGTAATTCTTTTGTAAATTTTTTTTGATGACACTGATAGGTGATTAGAAATTAGTAATAATTATAACGACAATCATCCTTATCACACACATCTTCCAAAAGACTGTCCTTATGCAAATTAAAACCTAGCTCCGCCCGATCAGTTGAAATAACATTGGTAAAAGCAACATGTTAAAATTTCAAAAGCTTTGGTAGAACAGTTCATGAGTAAATACACGGATAGGACTGTTTTTCAATCTTTAAAGAACCGTAACTGCTGAACGGTAAAAGTCCAAATTGTCATTATTGCACTTGACCTCCTTTTTTTGTCAATAACAATATATTTAAATTTTAAAAGCCTTGGTTGAATTGTTCATGAGTTAATGCACGGACAACTATTGGCTGTCGCCGGCATGGCCGCCCGACCGCCCAACCACCGCCGTATATCCCCAAATCAATAACCGACATTTTTGTCACAAAAATCCGGTTACAAATGTAAAGTAAATCGCTGTCGATATCAAGTATAGCCGTGTAGGTGAATAGAAGTGTGTCCAGCGCTGCAAATGCAAAGTCCAACGCTATAAATTTTAAATCTCCAGCGCTCGAATTTACATACCTTGACTTTAAATCAACAACCCTATCTCATCATAAGACCACTAGTGATCCCACAAAAAATCCTTTAATTTAGTCTGAGAGTAAAAATTCTTGTAAATCATACAAATTTCACTATAAATTACAATCAAAGTTTACGTAAGATTTTTATGTGAACAGAGTCGAACTGCACACGAACAAATTATAAATGATTATATATATTATGTATTATATATAAATTATATATAATTATATATATTATATATAAATTATATATATTAAATATAAATTATATATATTATATATAAATTAAATGTATTATATATAAATTATATATAATTATATATAAATTATATATAATTATATATATTATAATGTATAAATTATATTATATATAAAAATACTAAATTAATAAATAATGGGGAAAATATGTTGAAGGCATAAAAAGTCATGAGAATTCCGAATGGAATAAGGTTCTATCTGGGCATTCTGGTTCTAAACCTTGGTAACTTGTTCAACATCCGGGTTGTTTGGTTATATCAACCTAACTTCTTGGTTCAATCTGGGTTCTATTCTAGATCATTCTAATGTTCCTGTTAAACTCGGAGAAGATAAAAGCAAGCTAAGTATCCGAATAAAAAGATAAAGTAGGTCAAAGAAGCTAAAATTCCCTTGTATAATTACATGTATATGAGCCAGTCCATGCGAAAAGGTACAAAAACGAAAAATTTACGAAATTCTAAAAAGTGTGCATAATTATTGGTAGTAGACTTGTGATTTATAAAACACATTTATTTCTCCTCATATCATCAAGCTGTGGGCTACACGCACCTGCAAGTACTGAGACCCCCCCCCCTTAGTTTTATCAAGATTTTTAATGAATTATTTCATAAATTTCAATCATTTTCAAAGTAAGGTTTAAATGGCTTGATTTGCCAATTGATAATGTTAGCCCCGGTAGCAGTGGGGATAAGGCTCTCGCTTAGGATGCTGAAATCAATGCAATTAAACCGGACAATGGTTCGAATCCTGTAAAACTGAGGTTGATTTATATAATATTAAATAACTTAAGTTAAATTTCAATTTCTAAAACACAAGATGTCATAGTTTTTGTATTTTCCCTCATGATTTAATGTTGTCTTACTTTCTTTGAACCTGTAGAACTGACTGAAATTATAGACTTTTGTCTCTGTATAGTATCGTATTTTTTTTTATAGTTTCTGGTCGGTAAAGCATCAGTCGGGGGAACAAATGATTTTACTCTTGTTCACATACGAAAAATTCAGATATTTCTGCGTCTTTTTCTGTTTTGGTTGACAAATTCGGGATAGAATTGACAATTATATGAATGTTTACATTAATGTATTTTTTTTCGGATAAATCGTTTTTCAAAAACACTATTACAAACTTTGATAACGTGTCCTGTAAAGTTTACCAAAAGGACCTTTTCGCATGGACTGGCTCATATATAAATTATATATATAGAGAATATCATATGGCTTTTTCAATATCGCATCCGTATCAACCCGAGACACCAATATAATCCCAAGAGCTTTGCTCGAGGAATTGTATTGGTTGAGGGTTGATATAGTGTGTGATATTGAAAAAGCCATATCATATACACTTTATTAATCTTCAAGTAGATGTCTATTTTATGTAACATGACGTCATACAGATATAAGGAGGTTTAAAATGAATGAATGAATGAATATTTTATTTGCGAAAGCATAAATAATATGCTGTGGCAATACATAAATATAGATTCTTACATTGATACCAGTGGATTATCGGATTTATCCAATCAAGATCATAGTTAAATTATCAATTTTAAAGTTCGAGCCGCCTCGGCGAGTACTTTAAAATTTATAATTTAACTATCGAGATTGGATAAATCCGATAATCCACGAGTAACTATGTAAGAATCTGTTTCTCTAATGATTAAAAAGACATTTTCTTTTTTTGTTTACCGAAAATCCCCTTCGAGTGCCTTTCACATTGCACGAAGTTGTCAATTTCATTAACACCTGTTATCATATTTTGGTTCATCCAGTCAGCCAAAAAGGTCATGACCCTTAAAATCATCCAATGATCTTCTGAGATCACCAGCAACCACACGTTGATTAAATTTTTTTATACAATGGGTTCGAAAAGGGATAAATTTCCATAGAATTAGAGAAACAAGTATATACAATGTGACAAAACAACAGATAGCAGAGAACAATACATAATATAATAAAGGTACAATTAATTCACAATACATGATCTAATTTTCCAAGCATATTTCAGATAGTTACACAGTTTAGTTGTGATTGATTTTGATTTTGCTTGAAGTAAATGAAAAAGTTTAAAATAATTTGGCCAAGAACAATAATATTTTGGCAAATGTTCTTGTCTCACAGTTCTGTAAGCTGGACATACACGTATAAAGTGGTATTCATTTTCAATACAAGCCATATTGCAGCATATACATAGACGCATATGTCTAGGAATATTTTTATATCGCCCTAATTCTAAATTCAGTTTCAAAGTACCACTTCTCAATTTTGTAAGTAAGTTACTATTAATAAAAAAATCTAGATAATTCTCTATTACAAAGTCTGTTTTGAGGTGTTTATAAATACATAGTTTTTCACAATCATTTATTGATGCATACCAAGTTTGTAAATACTGGTCCTTTATGCGAGTTTTTATAACATCTAACTGTATATTTACATAATTCTGTGCAGTCCAAACATAGTTCAAACCAAGATTAAACAACAAATCACGAACACTAGACGCCCAGTTCTTTTTACCCTTGTTTGCATCTTCTAATAAAAGTTGGTAAACATCATAAACAATAGGTGGCTTATTTACAATAATATGAAGCGAATATTTCAAAATAATTTGTTTTCTTGAGACATACATAGGCAAATGACCAAGTTCACCACATAAAAAACTTAAAGGAACATTTTTACCTAGTTTTAAAACAAATCTACAGAAACGGTTGTGTATTTGCTCTATATCATTTGCACGGTGAAAACCCCATATTTCAGATGCATAGTTCAATACGGAACCAACCATACTATCGAACAGTACACATTCTTGACTTGTGGATAAAAACACATGTTTGAAAGAGTTCAGAAGTGACGAAAGCGCTCTTGATCCCTGTTGAGATAATCTTTTTTGGGTATGTAAAAATTTTCCATTGTAATGAAGTAGCATACCCAAATACACGTAAGATTCAACTATCTGTAGTTCTTTACCTTCATACACGAAACTGAAGTTAGCTGGCTGCCATCCATTTCTAAAAACAACAACTTTGGTTTTGTCTGTATTTACCTCGATGTTCCATTTCTTACAATAGATTGATAGTTTATCTAGTAATTTTTGTAACATTTCAGGAGACTTACTAAACAATACAGTGTCATCAGCGAAAAGAATTAAGTAAATTAGAAAACCATTCAGTTGTACAACGTCATCACTAGCATTTACTGACATATCTTCTATAATATCATTGATGAAGAACAAAAATAATAAGGGAGACAATGGGTCCCCTTGTTTCACACCAAGTAAATTGTTAATTGCGTCCGAAAGTAAACCACCAGATCTCACTCGTAGCTGGACAGACGAATAAATAGATTTGATCATATTAACGAATTTGCTACTGACACCATTTTGTAGAAGTTTATATAATAAGATCCGTCTGCTTAGTTTATCAAATGCTTTACGGAAATCCACAAAGGTACAAAACAGTTTCATTTTACGTTGCAGGATATGTGTAATAATTCCATGGATAACAAAAATTGCATCTATAGTTGAACGGCCTGGTCGGAATCCAAATTGGTTATCAATTAATTTTTCCTCATCTTCTGACCACGCTAGTAAGCGACTTGTTAATATAGACGTAAATAGTTTAGATAAGACACTTACTAATATAATAGGTCTATAGTTGTTTGGGTCCGTTAAATCACCACTTTTCGGAACTGCAATTACAAGTCCTTCTGTCCAGAGTTCAGGAAAAATCCCATTTTCAAATACATTATTAAAAAGTGTTTTTAAGATCGGCGCAAAAAATAGTGGACCCGCTGAGAACATTTCACCTATAATGCTGTCGTTACCCGCACTTTTTCCGGATTTCAATTTGTGTATTGCTTTTATAACTTCTTCGTCAGTAATTTCAGAATCTAAAAAGTCAACGTGGGATTCACTTATTTGTATATTATTTAGTAAGTCTAATACTTCGTTGCAGATATCTGGTGGGCTGTCCCCAAGAATAGTTTCAAAATGTTTAAACAGTACATCATTATCTACTACACAGCGTGATTTAGTCTTAGGTTTTATGGCTGACCAAAATTGCTTAGGGTTCGTTTTGGCAGTTGCACATAATTCAATTCCTTTCCGACGCTTAAACCTTGCCCTGGCTTGTCGTTTCGCTTTATTAAATGAATTTCTGGATGAAATATAGAATGTTCTGTTAATATCTGTCGGATGACGCAGAAAAGTGTTCCGAAATTTATGAAAATTCTCTCGTTCATTAGCGCACTTTTCATCAAACCATTCATTGTTTTTACGAATGTTATTCTCATTTTCATTTATCAAAACAGATCTTCCGAAAACTTCAAAAGCACTGTTATAAAGTATTTGAGTTATCTCCCTTACCGAATCATTGACCTCGTCCAAGGTAGAAATATCATTCACTAGTGAAAGTAATCTGTCTTGTTGATTGTGTAGTAATTGGATATAATCAGTGTTTTTATTGTTATCCCATTTAATATACGTGTGAACTTTTGGTATATTGTGTGACGGACGATTGTTCGTAAAATCTAGTTCAAAATAAAGTGACGAGTGGTCTGAAAACTCGTTCAACTGTAACACTTCAAAATTACTAATTAACTCGTAATCACAAGGAGAAACAAGTAAATAATCATTAACACTTCTTCCGTTAGACGTACAGAAAGTGAAATTACCGTGTTTGTCGTTTCCGAGTCTTCCATTAGCTACCGTGAGCCCAGTGTCATAACACATCTGTAAAAGTTTACGACCAAAAGAATTGACGAATTTGTCCATAGAGCACCTATTTGAAATAATGGGATTTTGCACCTGCTCAACACTCTCAACATATTTATCTAAATTATCATAAGTCAAAAAGTCGTTTGTTTCACCTATACGACTATTCAAATCACCACAAACAAATACAGTCCCTTTTTCTTTTAAATCTACAACAATACTTTCAATTACTTCATGAAAATCATGTTCACATATTTGATGAAAATTAGATTTTTCATGAGGAATATACGAGAAACACATATAAATATCATTATTAATAGCAAAACAATCTCTTTTTAGTTCAATTACAACAATTCCATAGTTCAATTCTTTTTCAACAGAAATACCATCACACAAGTAATTTTTACAAAAAACAGCTATACCTCCTTCATTTCTAGTACCTATATTTTTACAACGATTAATACAAGAAATGTTAACAAAACCATTAATATTAATTAAGTTATTTTCTTTTAACCAAGTTTCACAAACGAATAAAATATCGTATCTATTAACTAAATTAAGAAAATCGTTTTCATCATAAATTGATACAAGTCCATGCACATTCCAACACAAACATTTTAAGTTTTCAAATTGTTCTCTGTGTAAATGTAATGCGGGAAAAAGGGGGAAGAAACGCTGCACTGTCGGGTTGTCTCCCCTTTCCCTCCAAAACGTTAGTTACACTTAAATATCGGGGGACTGGCATCATTTACTGGGGACTATTCTCGCTTAAATCGTATTCTCGGATAAGGAATCTAAATTAGCCTCGGACAATATCTTCGCTCTGTAATCTGGGGAATACTAGCTCGCTCACTGGTCTAGGTTATACCTTCTTCTGTCGTGTCCCTCATCTCGGACACTTTCTCCTTTCGAGGCCTGGCGCTGGTGAATAAAATACAATGATGTTTCAATTATTTATTCCAAACAGCTATCTACATTTAAGTGTGATATGTGATCTGTGATCTGTGATCTAAATAGTAAACTTTGTTTTAACTTATTTCTGTTAATGATAATCTTTTATAAATTTAAGTTAAGTTTTAAATACGAAACTAAGTTATTAAATCAGAAGCTAAATTCTTACTTTTAAAATACAATTTGAAATAGTTTATACTTTAATAATTTACATACCTGGTGAATAAAATACAATGATGTTTCAATTATTTATTCCAAACAGCTATCTACATTTAAGAGTGATATGTGATGTTGGGAAGTTGCGGTCTTCCCTTTTTAACCCCAACATCACGTGCTGATTGGAATTATTTTATTCACCTATGAAATTTAAGCGTCAATTTTGAATTTTATAAAGTTACTTTTTATTGGTCAACTATTCTCTTTTTATGTTATATGATTAATATATATTTTATTTAAATCTTAACTTACTTTACAGAATTATTAAGTGGACAATAGAAACACTTTAAGGGTTATTTTCCTACGGCAAATTACAAACATTTTTATTCTTTTAAAAGATGACAGTTTATTTAATTTATTTCTCAACGTCAGATTAATAGATTTGATCAAAAGAACTCTAGAAATGAGATTAACTATATTATTAAAAAAAGACGAAACTATTTATAACTTAATCTTACGTCACATACTTTGCCTTGGAGCTTTAGCAATACGATTTAATTCAATTTTATTTATTTATTAGTTTATCTGTCTAAGTTTACTTTATTTTATTTTCCTTTTCCAACATAAAATTTTCCATCATTATATATCCCTGTTGTTCGAAAAAAATTGCTCCCGCAATTTTATTTATGAGTTTATTTAGCATTATCTATTTTTTAACCATTTTATTGTTTCAAGTAAATGTTGATTTACATACTTATATTTCAAAACGCTATTCATAGGACAAGATTTTTCAAAGCTTTTCTTTTGATGATGGTCCTATTTATTTTTCTTTCAACGGTGTTGATTTATTTACAAGGCATAATGGCGTTCGTTCTTTGTTCATTTTATTCATTTTTCATATTTAAGCAGTTTTTATCCTCTATGTATTTAATCAAATTACTAGGTGATAAGCCCACATTCTTGATAGTTTGCTCGAACTCCAAATCTACCTCGGTGTCATACCCATTTTTCGGCGTATGCCCGTTTTCTTTGGTAGTTTGCTCCGACTCCAAATTCTATCGTGAGTCATACCCTCAAAGTACATGACTTAAATACTCTTTCTCAAATACTACTATACTGCTTTAGTTCTTATTTTAGACACGTTTTTAAACAAAGTGTATAATTACTCTACAACATTTTGATTAACTAGTAAGTTTTTCAATTTATATCAAAATTAATCTTTAAGAGACTATTTATGTTTGATTTGGTCACGTTTTTATATGGATGGCGAATCCATACATAGCACTAATTTTGTTACATAAATCAAAGTTACATATGGAAGTCCATAAAACAATAACAACGGCACAGTCCGCTTGAAAGTCCTTAAAAGTAGCAATACGAGTTCCGTATTCTAACGCTCGGTAATCCTCACTCACCATAATTTCTGAATGTTTCTTTTTATAACAAATGTTGAGTTACTCTAATATAGAATGACACTAATTAATACAAATTTGACAAATTTGGTCTATTCACGAGAACTTGTTAAGCTTAATCCGTATCTCAAAATGACATTAAGTTCTATTTTACTAATTGTACTTTAAGAAGATTACGACATATGGATTTGTGAAAGTTTGTAACAACATAAAACAGTATTAAAAATTATGAAATAAAATCACAGAAATTTACACCATGACAACTCTCCTCCGCTCCAGCTAGACTCTGACCCAGAGTCTCAAGGATATAGAACTGACACTATTTTGTAATTTCCAAAGCCTCTTCTGTTAGGACGGTTTCCTCTCGATCGATGGTTTTGACCTCTTGAGTACCTCATATTGTTCGGCGCAGTATTGTTATTGCCATTACTTGAAGATTGTTTCAACATAGATATTTCAATTTGTGTTTCTTCTAATTTCAATTTAACGTTTTCCCACAACGAGCGATAGTGCGTTATGTCTTCACTTTTCTTTTCACAGATCTTTATCCATTCCTGTACAGTTTGCTTTTCCTGTTGAAGTTCTTGATAAAGTCCGCGGTTTGCACTTTCCACTGATGTTTGAACGGAAAACAAAGTTATTTCGGCAAAACGTCTTTGTTTTTCTAATTCCTCATATTGTTCTCCTTGACCTTTGATAAAATTCTCCAGCTGTTCACATTCTTCGTCGTGCATTTCTTCTTTGACTTCTAAGGATAAAGCCAAATCGCTAATTCTTGTATTTTTGTTGACAATCTCTTTTTCCTGCGCGACTATTTCGTTCCTGAGTTTTTGGATGTTAATCTTTAAACTGTTCATTTCCATTTTAACCGGATGATTGGTTTTAGTCACAGTTATTTGAAAATCTTCATCGTCCAAAGTTGAGAATGGAAAATCATTGTTCATTTTCTTTGCGAGAAACACACGAAGTCTGATTGAGTCCCTTTCTTTCCTTTTCGTTGACTTTGGTACCTTGCTGGGTGATGTACAGTTAACTTTAAAATGTCCAAATTGTCCACACCTAAAGCACTTGAAGTTCACATGGCGATCAAAAGTCGAATTTGTTTGAGGCCGTTGAAAGTTACTTTGGTGATAAGCGACTCCTTTAAATTCCTTTTGTCGATTCACACTGTTTTCTTGTCTTGGGTGGTTTCTGTCGTAAACGATTGGAATTCCGTAAATGTTCATATTGTATATAATACACGGGATTTTGCAACACAAACTGTTGATTGATGTTATAGAATCAGCAGAATGTTCCGGGTCCTCGCACCAACTGTAATGCGGGAAAAAGGGGGAAGAAACGCTGCACTGTCGGGTTGTCTCCCCTTTCCCTCCAAAACGTTAGTTACACTTAAATATCGGGGGACTGGCATCATTTACTGGGGACTATTCTCGCTTAAATCGTATTCTCGGATAAGGAATCTAAATTAGCCTCGGACAATATCTTCGCTCTGTAATCTGGGGAATACTAGCTCGCTCACTGGTCTAGGTTATACCTTCTTCTGTCGTGTCCCTCATCTCGGACACTTTCTCCTTTCGAGGCCTGGCGCTGGTGAATAAAATACAATGATGTTTCAATTATTTATTCCAAACAGCTATCTACATTTAAGTGTGATATGTGATCTGTGATCTGTGATCTAAATAGTAAACTTTGTTTTAACTTATTTCTGTTAATGATAATCTTTTATAAATTTAAGTTAAGTTTTAAATACGAAACTAAGTTATTAAATCAGAAGCTAAATTCTTACTTTTAAAATACAATTTGAAATAGTTTATACTTTAATAATTTACATACCTGGTGAATAAAATACAATGATGTTTCAATTATTTATTCCAAACAGCTATCTACATTTAAGTGTGATATGTGATGTTGGGAAGTTGCGGTCTTCCCTTTTTAACCCCAACATCACGTGCTGATTGGAATTATTTTATTCACCTATGAAATTTAAGCGTCAATTTTGAATTTTATAAAGTTACTTTTTATTGGTCAACTATTCTCTTTTTATGTTATATGATTAATATATATTTTATTTAGTTACATAAAAGCAATTAAAGGATTATCAAAATCTTAACTTACTTTACAGAATTATTAAGTGGACAATAGAAACACTTTAAGGGTTATTTTCCTACGGCAAATTACAAACATTTTTATTCTTTTAAAAGATGACAGTTTATTTAATTTATTTCTCAACGTCAGATTAATAGCTTTGATCAAAAGAACTCTAGAAATGAGATTAACTATATTATTAAAAAAAGACGAAACTATTTATAACTTAATCTTACGTCACATACTTTGCCTTGGAGCTTTAGCAATACGATTTAATTCAATTTTATTTATTTATTAGTTTATTTGTCTAAGTTTACTTTATTTTATTTTCCTTTTCCAACATAAAATGTTCCATCATTATATAAACCCTATGGAGTATATTCTTTTCCACCAACGAAAATCTTGTCCTTTACAAAGTAGGCTTTTACATCTTGGTCACGCAACTGTTTCATGATAGGTAGTTTCTCTTTCCTGCGTTTTTGGATCTCTAGAGGGAGTTGTTCCGAAATTCCAAACTCTAATCCTTTTAGGACGTCATACATATTAGGGATTTGATATATAGAGAATAATACATGGCAAAATCCGTATCATATGTCGTATCATCCCGAGACATCAATATCAGCCCGAGGGCCTTTAGGCCCGAGGGATGATATTGGTCGAGGGTGATACGGCATGTGATACGGATTTTGCCATGTATTATACGCTTTATCATATATTTCAACAGAGGAGTTTTATATTATATGAACTGTTTTCTGATCCATAGCAATGGGTTAGCTTCAGTTCTGCTTTTGTCTTGTGTCAAAGCTTTAAAATAACTGCTCAATTATTTATACGAAGCACCTAGGTTACCTTACAATCTGTTGTTTTTATAATATTTTGTTTATTTTTGTATATATTTGAGTGTTTTGTATTTTTTATAGTTGTATTTAGTGTGCCAAAAAATTTGTTGTAAAAACTTGATGTTCGTGACGTCACATACAATATGAAAACTTGATGTTCGTGACGTTACATACCAAACAATGACGTCATTCAAAAAATTGACCTCTTTTTAGAAAAAAAAATCTTAAGCAAAAAAACCCAAAAAAACTGACTTTAGTTTAAAAAAAAAAAAAGGTATGAGATACGGATTTTACCATGCGATACGGGTTTAGCCATGCGATACGGGGTATACGATACAGGGTAGGTGATACAGACTGGAAAAAAGGACCTTTATTAGATATACAAAATAGCTGTATTTTGTACTAAATATATGATAAAAAGCCTTTGCAACAGTGACTGCAATCGACGACGTGACGTCATACAGAATAAAGGTGTGATAAAGCTTTTGCAACCGTGCTGATAGCAATATCATCACGGGTGGCTGATACAGCAAGTTTGCCAATGACTATTTTTTAAACTCCGCCCAGTACACAGGAACGCTATATTAACCGGGCAAATTTTAACTTCTATCTTAATTTTTGACATGCTTTTTTAAAAGGTAAGATAATAAGGAAAGTTCTTGATAATGAAAATAATTATAGTGGGGTAATGGCATTGCGGCAAAAAAATGTGAATGACAATTTTGTTTGTGAACACGGATTTAATGGTCTTTGATCTTACCGTGGCAAAGAAATGTATAACTAATCTATGCGTGATGATAAAAGGAGATGATGTTTTTTTTATTTATTATATTAAATTTCAAATTTGAACTTTGGTGGATAGTTGTTTCATTGGCAATAATACTACATCTGCTTATTTTCAAATCTTATGTTTAACATAGAAATATGACTAATCTGACAGATGATCCCTTGATTATACAGGGTGCTCAAACAGCTGGATGTATACATACGAAGCCTCGTAAGGTCAAAAGGGGGAATTTTGCCTATACATGCACCAAGCATAATTGTTCACTCAAACTTACCAGCACAACAACAACAATATGGCAGTCCATATATCTAGCTCATCTTACTTTGCATAACTTACATAATTGATACTTTTCTATATGTTCTCATCCGTATTATGTTTGAAATATTTGCCAGTGACGATTCAGTATGAACAAATTAAATATTCATTATGTGCAATAAATACAAAAAAGTAATTTCTTGGACTTTTATTTGTTTGACTATGTGGTATATGGTTTTATTGGTAATTGTACGAGGACATAATTGTTATCTTCTATGTAAATTGGTCTTCGGTTAAGAGTTGCCTCATAAACAATGATACCCCATCTTCCTATTTTTATACACAACAAAACGGAGTTGCAAAGGGTATAATGTTTTTGACCCGTCTGTCCGTCCGTCAGTCAGTCTTGTTTCTTGTCATCACAACTCTCAAACAGAATTTCATAAAACATTTTTAGATAATAAGGACATACTATGTAGATGTGCATGTCAACAGGAAATTACGATTCGTTTATTTTTTCTAGGAGTTATGCCCCTTTGAACTTATTTACTACAATATAGCACTGTAACAGTTTCTCATCGTCTCTCAAAACCCACATTAGAATTTTTGAAACCTTTTTAGATAATAAGGGCTTACTATGTAGATGTGCATATCGACAGGAAATTATGAATAATTTTTTTTCTTATACCAATTTTTTTCTTATTTTATTCCTCCAGTGACAATGTGGGAACTGACTGCCAAAGCTGGACCGGCTACAGTTATTCGCAATGTTATCAACCAATGAGCCCGCACCCTATGTCAGACTCTCTATAAACAATCATCCCATCAACCAAATATAACATAAAAATTATTTAGAATTAAGAAATAGACAAATCCATGAAATTAGGTTAAGTTCAGATAAACCCTGCAAGACAGACATTTTTGTTTTTTATTCATTATTTTGTACATAAATCACCCATTAGTTTTCTCATTTGAATTGTTTTAAATTGTTCATTTGTCATTTCGAGGCCTTTAAAACCAACTATGCAGAATAGGTTTTACTCATTGTTGAAGTCTGTATGGTGACCTACATGTATAGTTAATTCTGTGTTGTTTGGTCTCTTGTGTCTCATTTACAATCATATCACATCCTCTTATTTGATATTTTAATTTGTTATAATACATTTAATACACCAAATATACATGATTGATTGATTGTTGGTTGCTTAACGTCCACCAAATATACATGAAGATGACCTATTGATTACACAATATAGCATATGAAAAAAGAGGACTTACTGTTGATCAATGAACCATACAAATGATTATGTGGTACATGATACATTGTAATTGACAGAATTGTAAACAACATGTATTGCACACAAATAGTTTATCTACTACATGTACCTTTTAGTATTTATTAAATGAGTATATGCCGACCATGTTGACGACTGACAGTCAATGGTTTACCATATTACCTCCTGAAAACAGGCGTAAAAAAAGGCTCAACTAAATCAAATTTTGAAACGTTATTGATTTTATTCCTCAGATGTCTCTGAGATCAAATTTATAAAACATGTATTGCAAATGTAATATTGTTAATTTAAATGTTCTAGTATAAATGTAAGCATTGTTGCCATTTCTACGTCATGTACATGTACAATCATAAGCTGATCAGCTCTATATCTTCATAATTTTTATTCTCCTTCACTGTTTTTTTTATAAGACTCAATATATATATATATATATATATGATCTTTATTCATCATTGGGACAGGTAGGTGAAGCAGGTCCTTTTGATTGCATTTTTTAAGGATTTTGACAGCACTAAGGCATATACATGTAGTTCCAATTCAATTTAAAGTTGACCTCTGCTCCTCAATTGGATTGTGGCAACACATATTGCATATACATGTAGAATGTTGTTCTTAAGTTTCAGCACTTTACACATAGTTTCCGGTTGCAAGACTAGATGATACTGGCTTCTCATAAAATTCTGTCAGTACTGTGCCAATAATTCCAAGTAAAGTTGAACTTCCAAGATCACTCCTTCCATTTGCATGCACATGTACAAATGTACTTGCAGCCTGAAATTAAATATCAGAGTAATTCTGTCAGAAAATCAACAATTATTGACATTCAAAAGCATACAGATGAGACTAATTCATAATGGAGAATGTGTCCATAGGACACAGATAGCAGCCCCTTGCATGTAAACTGAATGAAAAGAGTGACACCACCCAATTTTTTACTTTATCTGAGTTGTGTTGTAGTAAGCATTGCATATAAGTATCACAATATTAGGATAAAGCAAACTTGTGTTAAAGAAAGGAACAAAACTTTAGCTATTTTAAAATTTGTAAAGGGGCATAACTATAGAAAAGTAAAAGCAACCCCACCAAAAATTCAAACTTCATGTGTGTTTGTTGGTAACAAGAATAATATATATATGCATTAATTGTGAGTTTTATTTAGTTTAATAATATTGGTAGAGGTGTCACGGAATAGAAGTTCCTTCATAAAATAAGTTCCAAATGGAAAAAAAAATTAACATAACCCGTTTCACCCGTATTTCTGACCGGAATTGTTTCCGGTATTTAGAAGTAATACACTTTTTATACTTTGAGGACTGAGCGAATCAGGTGAGTGTGTGAGTTCGTATGGTTTATTATTGTTATATTTTATTATGTTTAGGGATGGTTAACTTTCTGGTAATAAGACCCGTCACAGCCTTGCTGGGGAATTGGGTAGGCAAATGCTCACATTAATCTGTACCGATACAGGCTCCAAATGCTTCCTTTATACGCCATAATATATGGTGGTGATCCTTATTAAGGATGCTTATCTTCTTCTTATGGTATCCAGTTATCCATCATAGTTTGATGATTACTAACTGCTGCGCATGCGTAGGATAATAATAAATAAATATTTACAAAATAAAGTGCCAAAAAATAAACAAATACTAACATGACATGTGGTTAAAACTATTTACATAACTACTAGGTTTACTGTTCTATATTGTAGAGAACAGAAGGTGTTAACTGTTCTCTAAAAATATTTAAAGTGGGAGAAAGTACTACCTTTGGAGGTAGTACATTCCATTGTGTAATAGTATACGGAAAAAATGAATATTTGTAACAATCTTTAACTGTAAGTAAATGTCTGTAAGTTTGTGTATGAAGTTGTCTGGTTCTATTGTCTGTTGGTATGAGTAATGTTGATGGTACAGCGACAATATGGTGTACAATTTTATAAAACATTATAAGTCTTGTTTTAAGTCTTCTTTGTTGTAGGGTAGGCCAATTTAAAGTATGGAGCATGTCTGTAACGCTACTGGTGTTGTGATAACGATTACAGGCATATCTAGCAGCCCGACGTTGAACCATCTCAAGTTTATTGTATTGTTCAGCAGTATGAGGGTTCCAAACCGAACAAGCATATTCTAGTTTAGGACGTACGAGTGCTAGATATGCCTGAGACTTAATGTTTGTAATGGATGTTTTCAGATTTCTTTTTAGAAAGCCTAGGCTTTTATTAGCATTACCAATGATGTTGTTTGTATGCTGTGTCCATTTTAAATCTGATTGCAGTGTTACTCCAAGATATTTTGCGGAGGAGACAGATTCTAAAGTGTGGCCGTGAAGGATGTAGTCGTGTTTGATGGTATTTTTCTTGTTTGAGGCAGTGAGAACTGTACATTTGTCTGGATGGAAAGCCATCAGCCAGTCTTCTTCCCACTTTGCAGCAGCATCAAGATCTTCCTGAAGGCTATCACAATCTTTTTTAGATTTGATGCTTTTGTATATGATGCTGTCGTCTGCGAACAGTCTGAGTTTACTGGATTTCAAATATTCTGGTAGGTCGTTAATATATACCAGGAATAGAACTGGACCCAGAACTGTTCCCTGTGGGACACCAGAAGTAACTGGAGCAATGTCTGATGACTCTCCATCCAGGACAACTGTTTGTGTGCGGTTTGATAAGAAGGCAGAGATCCAGTTAAGTGTTTCATTTTGTATACCGTAGAAATGTAGTTTGTATAAGAGTCTTTGATGTGGGACTTTGTCAAAGGCTTTGGCAAAGTCCATAATTACAAGGTCTGTTTGGATGTTATTGTTTAAATTTGAAGCTAGTTCTTGTATGAAGGATAGAAGTTGAGTTTCACATGATCTAGAGTGTCTGAAGCCATGCTGAAGGTCGTATAATAAGTTATTTTTTTCTAGGTGGTTAATTAGGTGTTTAGTAATGACATGTTCCATAAGTTTGCAACTGATACAAGTGAGAGAGATTGGTCTGTAGTTGACTGCGTTATATTTTTCCCCTTTTTTGTATGCTGGTGCGACATTTGCATGTTTCCAGTCAGATGGTATACAGCCAGTTGTAAGCGATTTCTGGAAAATGATGGTGAGGATTGGTGCCGTTATGTTTTGAAGCTGTTTAAGTACTCTGCCGCTGATGTTATCTGGGCCGGTGGCTATGTGCGGATTGATGTTATGCAGGAGTTTTTGTATGCCAGGTGTGGTAATTGTGAGTGATGGAATGACTGGGTGGGGACTTGGCCCTTTATCAGGCATATTATTTGCCGTTTCGGTGGTAAAGACGGATTGAAACTGCTCATTTAAAATGTTAGCTTTTTGTTTTGTATCTGTTGTTAATTGGCCCTCTATTTTTTTTTTTTTTTTTTTTTTTTTTAGGGGTGCAACTCCACTATTGTCAGTTCTGATTGATTTAATATAAGAAAAGAGTTTCTTTGGTTTTGATTGGTTGCTGTAACTAAGGTCCGGGTCATTTGTTGGAAGGTCAAGGATCATTTTTTCTATGTATGTACAATAGGCACGTCTTTGTTCTTGTTGTACTTGTTGTTTTAGTTTTTTATATTTTACTATATGCTTTTTGTCCTTTTTCATTTTAGAGTACAATTTATTCTTTTTATTTATCATTTTTCTGAGTTTGTTGTGCACCCAGGGAAGTCGATGTTTATATGTTAACATTTTATGTGGGATGTTTGTATCTATTGATTTTGTGATATTGTTTTTAAATAAATCCCACATTTCATTAATAGTACTAGTGTTGTTATTGTTCATAATAGTAAGCTCTTCTAGAGTATTTTCTAGATCTGCTTCTATATTTTCCCAGTTTGCTTTGTCATATTTTAGTATTTTTCTGGGATGTTGTCTAATTTTTCGTAGCCAAGTGTCTGTTTCTATATAGACGATGTCGTGGTCACTTAGACCTAGTGGTGGAAGTGTGTTTACTTTGTTGACAGTTGTTGGATTGTTAACTAGGATTAAGTCTAGTATTCTTTCTTTTCTAGTTGGTGTATTAACTATTTGTTGAAGATTAAAATTTTCTAGTAGTTCTAAAAGTTTATTGTGATGTTCAGCATCCGGTTTACCGGGTATGACCTGAGGTATAGACCAGTCAATATGACCTAAGTTAAAATCACCACCAATCATGATATTAGTATTTGATGATTGGTTAATTCTACTAAGTGATAGTTCTAGTTGTTGTAAGGATGTTCCTTTATCTGATGGTGGTCTGTAATATGCACCTATTAATAGGTTTTTACTACCAGTCATTTTTATTTGAGACCAAACTATTTCACAATCAGTTTTAAGTTCACTTACTTCTGTGCTTATAAGTTCTTTATTAATGGCTATAAGTACACCTCCATGACTTTGGTTATTTTTATTTGGTGGTCTGTCTGATCTATAGACATTAAATAGTTCTGATGGAAAGAATTCATATGATGATATATTTTTGTCTAGCCATGTTTCAGTGCCTATAATTATATCAGGTTTAGATGAATCAATTAACTGATTGAGATCTTCTTTTTTATTTCGTATAGATTGAAAGTTTATGTTAAGTATCCTGATAGGTTTATGATTTTTTGTAGTGGCTTTTTGTAATGTTTTGACTTTTGGTTTTGATTTAGTCTTAGCCAAAGGCGATGAAGATGCCTGAGGAGCACCTAAGCTGTTATTGAGTGATGTATTACTCATACTCCAGTTACTACTAGAATTTAATGATATGCTTGATTGGTTGTTGAATAAGCTAGTGGAAAAATTTGGCATTCCACAATTTGTACATTCCCAGCTAATATTGCTAGCATTTATACACTCATAGATGTGAGATGGAATACTCTGACAATTAATGTGAAACCAAGTATCGCAGCTATCACAGCATAGTGCCTTCTGATTCCATGTTACTGCTTTTAGACATGTACCACATGGCCATCTTGGTTTTTTATTTTGACACTTTTGTTTGGTAGCAGGTTTTCTTTTTGGTTTAGTACTTTTCTTTGGTGGTAATGAATTAGTATTCGGTACCTGTGTGTTAGTGTCAATACCTGTATTGGATGTATCTAGGTTGTCAAATGGATTTGGTGAAATGATTGACTTGTTATTGAAAATAGAAGTGGATATGTTGGGCATTCCACATTGAATACACTCCCAGCTAATGTTGCTGGAGTTCAGGCATTCGTACATTTGTGAATGTATATTTTGGCAGTCTATATGGTACCAAATATCACAACTATCGCAGCACACAGCTTTGTGTTTAGATGTAACTGCTTTTTTGCATGTACCACATGGCCACCTTGGTGATCTTGGGCCAGGATTGGTCTCGGTATCTGATGAGTTTGTAATAAGCTTATACGGAGACAAGAAGTAATACGACCTTCGGTTTTATCGGTCTTTTTCAATGTAACCAAAAGTCAAAATGTAGGACTGTTTACCTGAGCTACGTAACGATATTTTCAAGGTAAAATTAGTTTTTTAGTGAGTATTATTCAGTTAATTAAATTAAAAAATTGTTTGTCATTTCAAAATTATGTCGGAAAGAAAGCGGTCCCTGTCTGGGCCAGCTTGTTCCACACCAAGTAAAAGGAAAAAGTATACATGTTCATACAGTAAATGTTGGGAATCGGAATTTAAATGGGTTAAACCAAGTGAAAGGAGCCAGAATGATGCTTATTGCACACTTTGTAATTCACATATCAATTTAGCGCAGGGGCAAGAAATGATCTTGTCAGACATTCTAAAACAATGACTCATTCAAAGTTGGAAAAATCTCAGACAGAATCTATGGGCATGGCATCTTTCTTCACAAAGACCAAAAGTGTTTTGACTGATAAAGTAACTAATGCAGAAACTTTATTTTCGTACTTTGTGGCTGAGCACAACCTTTCCTTTGCAGTAACTGACCATTTCACAAAATTGTGTAAATTAATGTTCTCTGACAGTGAAATAGCTTCAGGTTATTCCTCAGAGTGTGGAAAAACTAAAACCACCCAAATAGTAAAGAGGGCCCTTTCAGTTGAAAATAACAAAGTGGTAGTTGAAAATTGTAAAAATCAACCTTTCACAATTATGTGTGATGAGAGCAACGATAGAGGATACACTGTATTCTCTTCTTTCTTGTAAAATGAATACTGTAAATTCAGAAATTATTGCCAGGTTTTTATTATTGCGAATATTGCGACTGAGTTGATAACGCAATAATTAAAACTCGCATTTTGTAATATTTTAACTGAATTGAGCATGACTTTTCTCAAAATCGCAAATTTTAAAATCGCATTCAAGTGTGAAATGACAAAATCAAAATAATAAATGCACGCAATAATTTCTGAATTTACAGTACACATTTGCATTGCTATGAACTGAAACCAAGTGCAGCTAGTTCTTTTAAAGAATGCCAAGTCTGCTACTATGGAATATAACAATAGTCTGAAATAAAATTGTATACATGTTCTAACTGTTTCATATACATATTGACTATATAAATTATATGTAAACATATTTTTGTTCTTCAATTGAGCCCGCAAAATGTCGTATGCGTTATGACCTGAGATTTTTTTTCTCAATGCAGGTCATGACCTGACTTTTCATTTTCAGAGGTTGACAGGTATGGTTCTATGGTATTCACCAGTGTAGAAATCTGCCAAGTTAAAACTGCATGGTCAGGTCTAAACAAAAAAATTTCAATGCATCTGTCAGCTAGTGAGCAAATTGGATAAAATTTTAAATGTAAAAAAGAGATTGAATTCAATCAGACATATATAATACAACTAGTAATAGTATATGTCTCTGATCCAATTAATCAATTAATTGAGAGCTCCTTAAAATTACCTTCTTTTAGAAAACACACTGATAACAATATGCGATATGGTTTTTAGTTTGTTTTTGATTAGTGTTTATTGGGATATATGTCTCTGGTTCATATTATATCTCCCTGAGGTTGAGTGCTGCTGAGAAATTCTACTTTCAGTTTGTACTTTCGCTTTGTATTTTATAGTAATTGGAGTTTGACAGCTCATTCTTTAACTATTATGAACCTAATTAAAATGGCTAGAATATTATTTATCAATTTTGATATAGAACGAAGATTTTTCTGAAATTTTGTAAATCAAGTCAATCTAATGTGTGCAAATTTATTGTGATTTCTTTATTTTTCATTTTTTTTTTGTACCAAAATGTTCTTTCTTTTAGCAATTGTATACTTAAACTCGAAACGGGGACGGACTGGTATCCGATTTGACTTTGTTAGAGAAGCTTGAGGTAAGGAATTTTAAATCTAAATTAGGAATTTAAAATCTATCATGGACCTTGTGTATCATTCCTAGTTTGTAAATTATCACTAATGAAATCCCAAACATGACATGCATCATCATAATGCCATGATAGTTGAACAGTTGAACAAACTATGAGGAGAAAATCCAAAATTTTACCTCGCTATTTACAGGAATTAGATCTGTTTATTTATTGTTGAATTGTACGTCTTCAACATTGAGCCTTAACTCACATCAGAAAGCAAGCTGTAAAAGGCCCCCAAAATTACTAGTGTAAACAGTAAACCATAAACACATCAAACCACCAGTAACTAATCTATCATCTGCCATGATCTGGTCACAATTAGCTGATAAGCAGGTGAAAATAGACCAATGTCTGCTTTACAATGTACGAGCTTTCTAAATGAATATTTTTTATTCCGTAAATGCAATAAGAAACTTAAATGGTTGATGGGCCTTGTGATCAATTTCAAAATGGAGGACATGCTGAAAAAATGTTAAAAAAGTGCAAAAGTAAAACATTTCTCACCAGTTTCCGATAATATCCTTCTCTAGGTTTTGCTGAGATCTGTGGGAAAATCTGTTATAAATTGTTCAACTTTGACTTTGATTTTCTCAATAATTGCACCGTAGAATGTAATTTTGCTTAATAGAATTGTTGGAAAATACGTCTAGAGTTAAAAAATATTTTTCTCAGGTATGACAGTTTGTTTATTAGAGTTACAGGTAATTAAATTCAATTATACGCGCCTTTATGACGTCATTTACCAGATAGAAAGGGTCGCCTGTATTCATGCACTATTTACGTTCATCAAGCGTCTTAGTAATCGTCATTGTGCAGGATAAACTAGAAGTAATGGTTGTTCTGTAGGCACTTACTGACAATTCCCTAATGACAGCAATGCTGATTGTCAATTTTAAGAATTCAATTTGCCGAATAATTCGTACAATATAGAATTATAGTTTTCCAACCACTCGTTCAACATTGGAATGGAAGTGACAATGCCCCTAAACGCACAAATGACGTTCACTAAAACCAGAGTTTTTGACGGAAATGCATCGAACTCGAAAGTTGTCTATTCCCTCATGACAGCAGTATTGATTGTCCATTTTGAGAATTCAATTTGCCGAATAATTCGTACAATATTCCAACCACTCACTCAACATTGGAATGGAAGTGATGACGCCCCTAAATGCACAAATGACATTCACCAAAACCAGAGATTTTGACAGATATCGAACTCGAAAGTTGTCTTTTACAATGTATCAGGTTATCAGCATTTTGATATTGTCAAATATAAGCTGCTTGACACAATATGAAGGCTTTTTATCTCATTTGCTGCGCTCATTCAATAAAAAGCTTTATATTGTGACTCTTAGCTGATATTTTACAATATCAACATGCAGACAACCTCATATTCAGTATGTCTTAGAAGTGTACTTCTTTATCTGTACCTATTTACTTCCAATTTTTAAACTGCATTTAGAGTAAGAGCCAAGATTGATCAGCTCAGAGTCTGAATAGAGTAAAATTGAGAATGAAAATGGGGAATGTGTCATAGAGACACCCCCTGACCATACAAAAAACAACAGCAGAAGGTCACCAACAGGTCTTTAATGTAGCGAGAAATTCCCGCACCAGGAGACGTCCTTCAGCTGGCCCCTAAACAAATATATACTAGTTCAGTGATAATGAATGCCATACTAAACTCCAAATTGTACACAAGAATCTAAAATTAAAATAATACATGACTAACAAAGGCCAGAGGCTCCTGACTTGGGACAGGGCCAAAAATATGGTGGGCTTAAACATGTTTTGCAATCTAATCAGGACATATATCTACATTTCTTGTAAACTGGGACCCTCATTATATTATGTATAACCCCCTGTTATAAGATATTTACCAACAAGTTTAAAAGATGGGTAACAAAAATTATTTTGGAGTTGTTGAACTTGAAGATAATATACATGATATATATGCAACATGGAGGATGCAGGAACGCTGTTCTTTTATTGCTTGTGAGTTGTTTGAAAGGACATTTTCCATTGCAGATTGATCTCTAACAGAAGATGAAATGATTTTATCAAAAGAGTTTAAATAAATGGAAAGAGAGAAGGATAAAGATTCGATGCAGTGTAAGAATAAAATCCATATTTACATTTTGTTTTCTTATTTAATCGTTTGATGTGTGAGTTTCATAAGAAATTATTTAAACAGAAAGGGGAGATAACTGTCGACACATTGATATCATTTGGCAATAAGTTCCATGTATAATGCAGCTAAAAATATAGAAAGCCACTGTTCTGATGTGTTGCACAACCTGATGATGGAAATAACAGAACAGGAACAACAAAAAGATTTAATTTTAATTAGATTTTGCACAAAAGAACTCTAAGAAGCACTATCACTGTTTATAGGTTTCCAATACTTGTTAATGCTGTGATTATTGTTATTCTATTAAAAAGAAAATATAATTTTAGGTTTTTATTGTAAGAAGAATGGACACAAGAAAGACAAATGCCCTGAAAAAGGAAAACAAATAGAACCTGCACAAGTTCATCAAAGACTGAAATGGGTGAGTTTAAGTTCAATTTCTAAGCATTGGTATCCTGATAAAAAAAACTCTCTAGACAGTGTAAAATATTGATGGAGGCTAAAATTTTCTAACAAAGATTAACATGAAAGAGCTTAGAGCCCAGTATTTTCATGTTTTTAATTCTCTTAATAAAAGAAAAACAAATAGGTTGATCCCCCCACCTTTTCAAACCTTCTTGATCTGCACTTCAAAGATAGTTAATAAAACACCATTTTCTGAAAAGATGATATATATCACCATGTTCACCATATAAGTATACTACATTGAAATGACAATTATGATGAATATGAATTGATATTATAACAAAAAGACAAAACCATGGAAACCAGATGCTTTCATTTGCAAAATGCTTGCACCTAGAATAGGACAGAAGATTACAATGCTATATGTAAATGTAAAAGTTCAATGATAAAGGACAAGGTACGATAAGGCCTGTTTTTGGCCCCCTTTTTTCTTATTTTTCAAAATTCTGTTTTGGAAAGCTAATTATTATGTTAAAACATTGCCTGATGTTTGAAGTTTGTTTGGATGAACTTCAAAACCATTAATTTTCGCAACTGAGTGAGATGAGGGGAATAACTTTCTATTATTATTCAAATATTGTAATTATTATTCATTTTGCAGCTGATTTAACAATAAATTGTTATTTTTTTAGTGCCTGGGCCAAAGTTAGCCAGGATTTTAAGCTCACCTGGCCTGAAGGGCCAAGTGAGCTTATGCCATCACTTGGCGTCCGTCATCGTCCGTCGTCTGTCGTCTTAAACTATTTCAAGTCTCTTCTCCTCTGAAACTACTGGGCCAAATACTTCCAAAATTTAACTGAATGTTCCTTAGGGTATCCAGTTTATAAATTGTATTCAAAGTTTTGATCTATCAACAAACTAGGTCGCCATTGCTAAAAATAGAACATAGGGGTCAAATGCAGTTTTTGGCTTATATCTCAAAAACGAAAGCATTTAGAGCAAATCTGACAAGGAGTAAAAATGTTCATTAGGTGAAGATCTATCAGCCCTAAAATTTTCAGATGAATCAAACAACCCATTGTTGGGTTGCTGCCACTTAATTGGTAATTTTAAGAAAATTTTGCAGTTTTTGGTCATTATCTTGAATATTATATTATAGATAAAGATAAACTGTAAACAGCAAAAATGATCAGCAAAGTAAGATCTACAAATAAGTTAATATGACCAAAATTGTCAATTGACCCCTTAAGGGGTTATTGTCCTTTAACGACATTTTTTGACATTTTGTTTATCTTATTTGCTAACTTTAAAAAATCTTCTTCTCTAAAACTACTCAACCAAATTCAACCAAACTTCAAATGAATGATCAGTGGGGTGTATAAAATAAAGTTTGTGTTTTATCTTCTATTTCGTCAAAAAACATGGCCGTCATGGCTAAAATTAGAACACAGGGTAAATGCAGTTTTTGGCTTATATCTCAAAAACTCCAGCATTTAGAGCAAATAAGACAAGAAGTTAAAGTATTTATTAGGTCAAGGTCTACCTGTCCTGAAATTTTCAGCCTTATTGGGTAACTGGTTTTTCAGGTATAATGCGCCTGAATTGCTGATTTTAAAGAAATTTTGCAGTTTTTATACGACCGCAAATTTTGAAAAAATTTTCGTCGTATATTGCTATCACGTTGGCGTCGTCGTCTGCGTCGTCGTCGTCCGAATACTTTTAGTTTTCGCACTCTAACTTTAGTAAAAGTGAATAGAAATCTATGAAATTTTAACACAAGGTTTATGACCATAAAAGAAAGGTTGGTATTGATTTTGGGAGTTTTGGTCCCAACATTTTAGGAATTAGGGGCCAAAAAAGGGCCCAAATAAGCATTATTCTTGGTTTTTCGCACAATAACTTTAGTATAAGTAAATGGAGATCAATGAAATTTAAACACAATGTTTATAACCACAAAAGGAAGGTTGGTATTGATTTTGGGAGTTTAGGTCCCAATTGTTCAGGAATTAGGGGCCAAAAAGGGACCCAAATAAGCATTTTTCTTGGTTTTCGCACCATAACGTTAGTATAAGTAAATAGAAATCTATGAAATTAAAACACAAGGTTTATGAACATAAAAGGAAGATTGGTATTTATTTTGGGAGTTTTGGTCCCAACAGTTTAGGAAAAAGGGGCCCAAAGGTTCAAAATTTAACTTTGTTTGATTTCATCAAAATTGAATAATTTGGGTTCTTTGATATGCCAAATCTAACTGTGTATGTAGATTCTTAACTTTTGGTCCCCTTTTCAAATTGGTCTACATTAAGGTCCAAAGGGTCCAAAATAAAACTTAGTTTGATTTTGACAAAAAATGAATCGGTTGGGTTCTTTGAAATGTTGAATCTAAAAATTTAATTAGATTCTTGATTTTTGGCCCAGTTTTCAAGTTGGTCCAAATCGGGGTCCAAAATTAAACTTTGTTTGATTTCATCAACAATTGAATAAATGGGGTTCTTTGATATGCCAAATATAACTGTGTGTGTAGATTCTTCATGTTTGGTTCTGTTTTCAAATTGGTCTACATTAAAGTCCAAAGGGTCCAAAATTAAACTAAGTTTGATTTTAACAAAAATTGAATTCTTGGGCCTCTTTGATATGCTGAATCTAAACATGTACTTAGATTTTTGATTATGGGCCCAGTTTTCAAGTTAGTCCAAATCAGGATCTAAAATTATTATATTAATAAAATTGAGAATGGAAATGGGGAATGTGTCAAAGAGACAACAACCCGACCAAAATAAAAAAACACAACAGCAGAAGGTCACCAACAGGTCTTCAATGTAGCGAGAAATTCCCGCACCCGGAGGCGTCCTTCAGCTGGCCCCTAAACAAATATATACTAGTTCAGTGATAATGAACGCCATACTAATTTCCAAATTGTACACAAGAAACTAAAATTTAAATAATACAAGACTAACAAAGGCCAGAGGCTCCTGACTTGGGACAGGCGCAAAAATGCGGCCGGGTTAAACATGTTTGTGAGATCTCAACCCTCCCCCTATACCTCTAACCAGTGTAGAAAAGTAAAAGCATAACAATACGCACATTAAAATTCAGTTCAAGAGAAGTCCGAGTCTGATGTCAGAAGATGTAACCAAAGAAAATAAACAAAATGACAATAATACATAAATAACAACAGACTTCTAGCAGTTAACTGACATGCCAGATCCAGACTTCAATTAAACTGACTGAAAGATTATGATTTCATCATATGAACATCAGGCACAATCCTTCCCGTAAGGGGTTTAGTATCAAACCATCATAACATATATGAGAAGAACATAACCCGTGTCATGCCAACAACTGTTTTTAGAATAAATGTGTTTAGTTCCGACGCAAAGACCTTATCAGTGACTCAATATTAACGCCAAAATATGCAATCTTTAATGACTTGACAACAGTATCGTAATTATATCCCTTCTTAATAAGTCTATTCAAAGGTTTTGTAAGTTTATGAGGTGAATACTGACACCTTTGTGCTTTATAAAGAATATTTCCATAAAAAATTGGATGTGAAATACCTGAACGTATAAAAAGTCTGCATGTTGAGCTATATTTACGAATGATGTCTTTATACCGATGATAAAATTTAGTAAATGTTTTGACTAGTTTGTGATATCGAAAACCCTGGTGTAATAATTTTTCAGTAATACATAAATTTCTCTCGTTAAAATCTAAAACATTGTTACATACACGAGCGAATCGTACAAGTTGAGATATATAAACACCGTAAGATGGTGACAAGGGAACGTCACCATCTAAAAACGGATAATTAACGATAGGAAATGAAAAATCATCCCTTTTATCATAAATTTTAGTATTCAGCTTTCCGTTAGTGATATAGATATCAAGATCGAGGAAAGGGCAGTGGTCATTGTTAGTATTAGCTTTATTTAAAGTGAGTTCACCAGGATAAATTTCATTAATATACATACTGAAGTCGTCATTATTGAGAGCCAAAATATCATCCAAATAATTAAGTCTTGTGCAATAGCAAGTCTTTTCAATTGCACAGTATTGCGCAATGGCAAGAAATATCTAATTGCACAATATTGTGAAATAGCAATTTTTTTAAATTAGAGTTATCTTTCTTTGTCCAGAATCAACTTAAATCTTTGTTATATACAATATACAATGTATATTCACTTTTTACTACCCACTGATAAAGTTAAATAATCTTTACTATTCAGTGATAACAAGCTGTTTTTTTACATCTTTTAAAATATTTGATGATGTATTTAAATGAGTAGTTATTGTTGCAAACTCCATTAGAATATTTTAATTGAGATTAGTTTTGAAATCAGGGAAAGGGGGATGTGATTAAAAAATTGGGTTCAATTTTTCTCATTTAAAAAAGAAAATTTCTTCAAACATTTTTTTGAGAGGATTAATATTCAACAGCATAGTGAATTGCTCTTAGAGAAAACAAAATATACTGACCGGCTTTAGAAACGCAACACTAGATTATTTTTGTGTTGTTTTTGAATGAATGTGTCAACGTCAAAAGCGATGACTGCCTGTTACAAACGCCAAAATGATTGTCAGAAAGGTCAACAAATACTGTCTGACATGTTTTAGGTTCTGTTTTACACCTTCTAATTTTGCATTTGTTCGACCCATTAATTGCTTTAGGCAATTATGCGGTTGGAACTTGATGGCTTTAAAGGTTTTCCTTCAGTCGATTCTTTGGTAATTCAGTTTATGGGAAACATATATGGCATGAATCTGTACTCAATGACACTCAACACTTTGATTAGCAGTTGACGTTGCGGCCGTAAACATGTCTTGCAAATGACGTTGCGTATTCAAATTCTGTTGACGTTTCATTGTCACTACACGTTGATCTGTTCATTGATGGCTAGAAACAAATCTGGTCTACTTGTTTCGTTGTTGGAAGGACAGTAAGACGAGTTTTTGAAGTCATAAAGTATGGTTGCAGCACGTTTATGTTTTCATGTTTGCAGTATTCTCAAGGGATAATTCAGTTTTTTATTTCTCAGTCTTGGCAAAATGGGGATGCAACATTTTTAAACTGAATTAAGTGAGGCAAAGGATTTAAAGAACTGTTTCACAACGCAAAAAAACCTGAAACAATCTTTCATGGGTCCAAAATTTCGCTTTAAGAAATTCGTGCGACTTCAAAAAATCGGTATGTTCAATAACCACAGGTAAGTCAAATTTTGAATTTTTGTAAGGAGAAAGAAGTATGATAAGCATGGACAGAAGTTATTAGAGAATCAAACAAGATTTGGTAAAAAAAAATCAACAAAACGAGTGTTGCGTTTCTAAAGTCATTCAGTATAATTAAGTTCATTAGAACACATTCATTCTGTGTCAGAAACCTATGCTGTGTCAACTATTTAATCACAATCCAAATTTAGAGCTGAATCCAGCTTGAATGCTGTGTCCATACTTGCCCCAACCGTTCAGGGTTCAACCTCTGCGGTCGTATAAAGCTACGCTCTGCGGAGCATCTGGTTGGTTATTATCTTGAATATTATTATAGAAACAGATAAACTGTAAATAGCAAAAATGTTAAGCAAAGTAAGATCTACAAATAAGTCAATTTGACCAAAATTGTCAATTGACCCCTTAAGGAGTTATTGCCCTTTAAAGACTTTTTTCACAATTTGTTCATCATGTTGACTTACTTTTAAAAATCTTCTCCTTTGAAACTGCTGTATCAATTTCAGCCAATCTTAGGCTAAATGAGTTTCAGAGTATCTAGTATAAATTTTATATTTTATTTCCTTGTATGTCAAGAAACATAGCTCCTATGGCTAAAATAGAACATAGGAGAAAATGTTTTTTTTTTGCTTTTGAAGAAAATAGGATGATTCAAAGAACATTTAAATAAATTGAAAAGCCAAAAAAACCATTAATGAGAGATTTAACCAAAATAATTAAGGTGAGCGATTCAGGCTCTTGAGAGCCTCTTGTTTATTTAACATTTCTAAATATTTTAATTTTCAGCATATACTGTTCTACATTGTTTCAGAAAATCTTTGTCTTTTTATCTATAGTTTATTTAACAAAATGGCCAGACTATTATTGAAATCGTTATTTCAAAAATATTACTATTGTATTGTTTTAGTCTGATAATTTTGGAAAGTAAATAAATCTTCATATTCTTAACAGTGTTGCAATGTCACTATTGTTTCGCTAGTTTTCAAGTTAATGTATAATAATCATTGCATTGTAAATTCTTCCGTCCATTCGTCCTGTCTATATTTTTGTGAATTTACATTAAATGTTATATCAACAACGTTTTGGATGAGTTAATCAATTTCGAATAATTCATGTCCTTTTGTATATTATAATTATATATACCGGTATTTGTATTAAAACAATGCATTGTGAGCACTAGGACACTTAATTTTCACCTTAATAACGTCGTATTTTTGTAATTTCTAGAAAACAAAATAATAAAGACAGTCTTTTTACATGTTTCATATGCTTTTTATTGATTTATAATATTCCAGGGCATAATGAGTATACTATTGCTGATCTCTCTGCTCGGTCTGTTCGGTGCTGTGCTTGGTCTCTTTCCTACCAACATCTCTAAGAAAGATTTTCAGAAAAATGTTTTCCGAGGTTTGTTAAACAAATTTGTTTTATAGGAATTATTAATGGGTAAACCATGTATAGACGGGTTTACAATACTTTACTAAAAGTATATGCTGAAAGGAGATTAATAACACATTTCCAAATACCATTTTTTTTTTTAATAAACCACATTTTACTTAAAGTATGATACAACAAAGCACAGCATAGCTTGTAAAATAGTTAAAACTTGGTACAGTTAAACACCGAAGAGGAGAAGAAAAGACATATGGACAACATGACAAAAAAAAAACTACAAAAAGGAAAAACAAGTCAATAAAACCAGAAGATAACAGCAATATTTATATAAACGAATTATGATAGTGTCATCATAAGGAATTCCAATGATGGGTGATTTCTAATCATTCATTTAAAGAAGGTTACACATATTTATAAATTCGTTAACGAATTCTTAGGGAATATTGGAACATACAAAATTATTCATCAAATTCAAAACTTCTCATACGATCAACAACTCCTATCTTAATAACGTTTTATTGTCATTTCATATTTACAGATTACCAGGGACCAATAATAAAGACCCCGAACCTTTATAAATACATACCCCTGACAGACAAAGGCATTGCTATGGGAAATCCAGTTCGACAAAGTATTAGGTTTAAAGTAAAAGCCAACAACGATGCACACGTTGCTTTGATGTCTTCAAACAATTCAAACGATCCTCTTTATGAGATAGTATTGGGTGGTTGGGGTAACACACAGTCAGTCATCCGTGACAGGAAACAGGGTGCTAGGCAATTGGCAGTGTATCGTGGACAAGTGCTCAATTCAAATGAATTTAGAACATTTACCATTAAATGGAGCAATGCACGTATCAGAGTAGAAGACGAATCGGGAAAGAAACTCATGGAATGGACTGATACAACAAACCCATACACAATCAGAAATATTGGAATTTGTACGGGATGGGGTTCGATTGGAATATGGTCATTTCCATGTCAAGGTACATTCTTTTGTTTTATATTTCAGATAGAGAAAAATTGTGTTATTGTCATTGTGTATGTATTCATTGTCTTGTGTCTGTAAGTCAGTCATTAATTTTCTTCTTCGTGAAACGGAAATCAAAGTACTATAATAAATTTAAATCAAATTAAACTATTGTACGTTACAATTGAATTGGCGATAAAATCAGATTATTTTATGGCTTCTTCATATTAGATGTATTATCAGCACAAGGTTCAATATTAGGCCAAAAGTTAAAAGCAAGAGGGCTTATTATACATCTGATACGAAAAATGACATGTTCTGATCATTTTTCGTATGCTTCAACAATGGAGAAAAATAACAGTTTAATATATTGAGCCTTTAGTTGTTCTCACGTAGAAATTAAAAAAGTGAAAGTCTACGGACTTCAATTATAGTACATCCGATATGAAATCTTTCGAGCATATGCCGCACGCACCAGAAGAAAAACAGAACAGCATACTGTAAAAATTAAATTATGTTATTTACTTTAAGTATATGATAAAGTAAAAAACAGTTATGATATTTCTATACATTGAGTTATAACATTGTTTGGCATGCTGATGAAATTTCGTTTGGTACGTTTTTACAGAAAATAATTATTAAAACTGTTCTGTCACTGTATACATTAAATTAGGCAAATATATTTAATAATTTATAGTTCAGCTTATCAAAACTACGCATGCTATCCTTAACTTCTACTTTGATAAATTTATATTGTCATTTTATATTAACAGATTGTCAGGTACCAATAATAAAAACCCCGAACCTTTATAAATACATACCACTGACAGACAATGGCATTGCTATGGGAAATCCAGTTCGACAAAGTATTAGGTTTAAAGTAAAAGCCAACAACGATGCACACGTTGCTTTGATGTCTTCAAATAATCCAAACGATCCTCTTTATGAGATAGTATTGGGTGGTTGGGGTAACACACATTCGGTCATCCGTGACAGGAAACAGGGTGCTAGGCAATTGGCAGTGTATCCTGGACAAGTGCTCAATTCAAATGAATTTAGAACATTTACCATTAAATGGAGCAATGCACATATTAGAGTAGAAGACGAATCGGGAAAGAAACTAATGGAATGGACTGATACCACAAACCCATACACAATCAGAAATATTGGAATTTGTACGGGATGGGGTTCGACTGGAATATGGTCATTCCCATGTCAAGGTACATTCTTTTGTTTCATATTTTAGATAGATAAAAATTGTGCCATTGTCATTGTGTATGTATTCGTTGTGTATGTATTCATTGTCATATGTCTGTAAGTCAAAACTACGCATGCTATCCTTAACTTCTACTTTGATAAATTTATATTGTCATTTTATATTAACAGATTGTCAGGTACCAATAATAAAAACCCCGAACCTTTATAAATACATACCACTGACAGACAATGGCATTGCTATGGGAAATCCAGTTCGACAAAGTATTAGGTTTAAAGTAAAAGATACTTTTTTTCGTCTTCGTAAAACGGAAATCAAAGTACTATAATAAATTTAAATCGAATAAAACTATTGTACTGTACAATTGAATTAGCAATTAAATCAGATTATTACATAGCATTTTCATATCAGATGTATTACCAGCCTAAGGTTCAATATTAGGTCAAGAGCCGAAGGGACGATGGCTAATCAAGAAATAATTCCTTCATGTCATGCTCTATATGCTTATTTTAACATGGGTAGGCATTAGGTCCGAGAACACAATTAATTCGTAGTGAATTTCTTTTAGAACATAAATGAAAATTAAAAAAATCCCACCTGCGCTTTCTCAATGAAATTTTTACAGTGTGTTGTACTACTTTTGGGACAAATTATATTAAAATTATAGAAAACTTCATCGCCTCTAACACAAAATATGGACAATTTTGTGTTTAGGGTGTCTTGAAATCTTTTGACAGCTTCCGAAGTGCTAATTTTTAACCTTTTTCAGCTGGACCAAATCACTACTTTCTTGTAAAATTCTGGACCCAAATTTTTTTACAGTGTAATTTCACCCACCTACTTACAATTTTAGGCATTAAACATGGAGAAATAAATTTGGAAGGGGTATAAAAATTATTGGCAAGTAACCCACTGTTAACACTAGGGACTATATTCGTGAACAACGAAAATCAAGGGACGATAATTGTGGTCTCGGACCTAATAGGATAGAAAGAGTTGACAAATCTAAAAAAAAACTTGGTATGACCAAAGCTTAATAAATTATAACACTGCTTGCAAATTTTCATAACCATAGAATATATGTTATAGACAATATGTTGAATTCTATACTCATCTTTGCGTGTTAATTTTTGACGTTAAAATTGGATAATTTCAATTATCAACATTTTGGGCTTTGAAAATTAAAATATTGCAAACAAATACTTTTTAAATGCCCTAATATATCATTTAATATGTACTAAAAGCAATAGAGTACTCATTTGATTAATCAGACTTAGCATAATTATTCAAAAGTCAAATTTATATCAGCCTGGGCCTAAAAATTGAGGTTTTTCAATGAAAAGGGGCCTTACATAAAGATGTAATATTTTCCAGCAATTTTAAATTTGTGAAGCTTTTTGGTTATAAGTTATCCTTACATATGTATTGAATGTACTTTAAATGGAAAGAAAAGTCACAAACTACATATCATATTAGTTTAAAAGGGTCTAAAGCCAAGTAAGACTGGAAAAAAATAAGGGTCAATTTAGGCAGTGCCACATATTTACATAAAACAAATGCATATTGAGGCTATAAGAAATAAAAAATTGTGTCTTTTTTATCATTTCTACACTCATTTGACATGATAAAACAAATCTGAGCACAAAAAGGCTCTTGCAATTCACTTTTCTTACATACAGTATGGTCTGATACAAAGATTTTCGCCTTTTTAATGAAAAACTTGAATGCAATTTTAGTCTCAACAGACTTATATTTAAACCACTTGCTATCCTACAGAAGAAAAGAAAGATATTATGTGAGATGGAACAGGTATAATAGACATTGTAAAGTGCTTTTGATACAAATTTAGTGAGGTCTTTATTGTGGACTTCAAATTTTATGTACCAAGAACCCCACTTTTGACTTCATGCAAACAGGGCGTTAGACAAGGGTCATTTATACAACTTATTTTGTACATATTGTCTGAGATAATCTTCTTTTCTGTAGATTCTGAGTTCATAAACAAGTAAAAGAACTAGATAAAGGCATAGAAACACAAGTATTGACACATGAAAACCTGTCTGATAGAAAGTCAGGATGCCATATATGCATCAATATTGAAAAAGCCTTAAAATGCCTATTTTGACCATAAAATGCCAGAATTGGTCACTTTTGCAGAAATTCTATAAAATAAAAGTTTGAATCCTTTAGTTTCATGCTATTTGACAAATTGACACCACCAAATCATTAAGGGAAGTTGCCAAAGTACAGATTCTATATTTACAGACTTCACCTCTTAGGTCCGAGAACACAATTAATTCGTAGTGCATTTCTTTTAGAACATAAATGAAAATAAAAAAAAATCCCACCGGTGGGGCTGCGCTTTCTCAATGAAATTTTTACAGTGTGTTGTACTACTTTTGGGACAAATTATATCAAAATTATAGAAAACTTCATCGCCTTTAACTCAAAATATTGACAATTTTGTGTTTAGGGTGTCTTGAAATCTTTTGACAGCTTCTGAAGTGCTAATTTTTAACCTTTTTCAGCTGGACCAAATCACTACTTTCTTGTAAAATTCTGGACCCAAATTTTTTTACAGTGTAATTTCACCCCCCTACTTACAATTTGAGGCATTAAACATGGAGAAATAAATTTGGAAGGGGTATAAAAATTATTGGCAAGTAACCCACTGTTAACACTAGGGACTATATTCGTGAACAACGAAAATAATTGTGGTCTCGGACCATTATATTTGTCGATATATTACACTGAGCGTTAGCAAGGTGTAAAATGTGGTCAAATATAATGCCTACCCATGTTAAAATGAGCATAGAGCATGACATGAAGGAATTATTTCGATTGTAATATGACAAATACAATATATTTATAGATCAAAGCGTACGTAAATACCGTAATAATGTTTGGCTGTTCTCGAGGAGTCTCCACGAGGAGTCTGTATATTACATTTCATATTTGATAAGTTTCATAACTATAAGCAGGGCAAATATATGTTGTTTGATAAAAATATATAATAAAAGTTTATGTTAGCTGCTTAAATGGAAATAACGTTAATATAAACAGTAAGTTCGTGCGCATGTGTCAAACGTTTTTTTTTTGTGCTCATTAGAACACGGCTTTGTTAACAAAGCGTAATAAGGACGTCATACTAGAATTATACATTTGATACGAACAATGACATTCACAAAAACATAAAAAACACTGTTTGGAAAGGTAAACATTAATGTTTTGTAAAGTAACTTTCTATATTAAGCTGGAAACTTTTGGAATTGTTTTTATTGTATCATTTTTTTTTTAAATTGTTTTGTATTTTACATAATACGTTTTGTATTGCAATTTTCTTTTTTATTTCTAAAAATAATTACTCAGCTTTATTGTGTGCAATGCCAATTTCATCATGGGGCATTGTTTTCACAATCAGGGGTTCATTAAGGAATGAAAATAAATTTGATATTTAAGTTACAATTTGAATAATTATTGATCTATTTATTTAATTTGCAGTATAAAACCAATAATAAGTCAATGCTATCAAAAATATATTTGTTTTTGTATTTGACACTAAAATTCGGAAGGGCTCGATAAAACCTCACACTTCCTCAGTTTCTCAGCCTCTTACAAAAAAGTTGATATTTTTTTACATTGATCTTATATTGTTAATTATATTTAAGAATTGAATGCTTCTTTTTGTAACTTCATTGGGGTGTAAAAGCGTTGACCGAAGTATATTTTGTATGAAGCGCGGAAGCGCTTCATTACAAAAATATGCGCACGGTCAACGCTTTTACAACCCTATGAAGATACAAAAAGAAGTATTCAATACTTATAATTACATTTTGATATAGCTAGGATAATGAAAACACGAATTTTATATTTTTTTTTATTAAATTCTCCTATGCACTTTATTGTGGGACCTCGTTTTATCATGAATGAGAAGTTTTATTGGGTGATACAATTGCTTAAGAAATAACACGTGATGTGCAGATAGCCAATCAGAATTACGTATTACATGTATAATGAAATATACATCTAAAGTAATTATTGTAGCGTAATAATTGTTTTGCACCCTTCTTTAGTTGCAATATTTTATACTGAAAACGTGCTATTCGCGGAATACCATGTGAATAGATTACAATAGGTACAGCCAAGTGATAAACGTTGTACCATGTGATCAAATTGTCATATTAGACCGCTTAACACCATTTTTGAAACATATGGAATTCACATACATTTATTGCTAACATCATACTGTAAAATTATATGTTATCTACTTTAAGTATATGATAAAGTAAAGAATAGTTATGATATTTCTATACATAGAGTTATAACATTGATTGGCATGCTGAAGAAATTTCGTTTGGTACGTTTTTCAGAAAATAATTATTAAAACTGTTTTGACACTGTATACTTTAAATTATGCAAATATATTTAATAATTTCTAGTTCTTCTAATTCAAAACTACGCATGCTATCCATAACTTCTACTTTGATAAATTTATATAGCCATTTTATGTTTACAGATTGTCAGGTACCAATAATAAAAACCCCGAACCTTTATAGATACATACCCCTGACAGACAATGACATTGCTATGGGAAATCCAGTTCGACAAAGTATTAGGTTTAAAGTAAAAGCCAACAACGATGCACACATTGCTTTGATGTCTTCAAATAATCCAAACGATCCTCTTTATGAGATAGTATTGGGTGGTTGGGGTAACACACAGTCGGTAATCCGTGACAGGAAACAGGGTAGGCAATTGGCAGTGTATCGAGGACAAGTGCTCAATTCAAATGAATTTAGAACATTTACCATTAAATGGAGCAATGCACGTATTAGAGTAGAAGACGAATCGGGAAAGAAACTCATGGAATGGACTGATACCACAAACCCATACACAATCAGAAATATTGGAATTTGTACGGGATGGGGTTCGACTGGAATATGGTCATTCCCATGTCAAGGTACCTATATATATAGTCCTTTTATTTTTTTGTTCATAAAAATGTAGTAAGACTCATTCTTTCAGGGTTCATTTTCATTCGACCTATGGTCGTTCAGTTATTTCATCAAAAAGATAAAATGTATCGAATCATTATATGAAATATCGAAGTGAAATTTTTTGTTAAAAAGGTATATACCATTTAAAAAGGTAAAAGTTAAATATTGTGTTCTGATATTTATCAAAATTGAGTTTAAGTGTATTTTGCCACGCAGGTTGAACTCAGATTTAATAGTTTCTAAACTGGTATCAAAACTATTTATTTTAAATATAATACTTTGAATTGTACAAATTTTCTGTGTTCTACATTTATTCTAGAGGTATATTTTGTGTAATTTTTCTCATGTCCCATCTGCATTAACAAAGAACGATATTAGACAAGTAAACATACTACACTCTTATCATTCATTGTCATAAAATCTATAAGTGTTGTATTTTAAAATAGATGAACAGCAAAATGCTGAAAGACTTGTAGTTTTCTGAAATATAAAATATAAGTGAAATTTTATATAGTTCCTGCAATGGCTTAAAACTTTTCAGGTAAACAGGTTCGCCTGTACTTGGAGTAAAATTTGTTGTGTAAAATAGTTATCAAAGGTACCAGGATTATAATCTAATACGCCAGACGCGCGTTTCATCTACATAAGTCTCAACAGTGACGCTCATATCAAAACAGTTAAACGGCCAAACAAATACAAAGTTGAAGAGCATTGAGGCCCGAAAAAGTTGTGCCAATAGCCGCTAAAGAAATCTTCTCCCGGTGTAAGAAAACCCTTAGTATTTCGAAAATTTTAAAGTTTTAAAACAGCAAATTTATGAAAATTACCATATTAAAAGTGCCATATTAGACAAAAGGTTATTACGAATTTTAATCCGTGATATAAGTGCTCCTCGACGTGTATTTTTGTCCACGGTGAAATACCAGAACTGAACATTTATCATCTTTATTATTCAATATTAAGACTTACACACGGAAAATCCAATTAACTGCTTTTGTTAAAAATCAAGATCAGGTTTCTTTAATTTTTTTATACCCTAGATGTGATGCTAATAGTTATATCCAAGGACACATTTTTAAAACAGGTATATTGGACAGTTCTATCACAGAACACCTCGATCACAGTTTATTCTTACGGTTGAAAAAACTACATTTTTTGTAGTTTAGATCGAAACTGCACGACATCTTTATGATGCATTAACCCTGATTCTACATGTGTTTATTTACTTTTTGTAGTTTCTGATTCCTAATAAGAAGAACCGGTATGACACGACAATGGCAACTACTGTTAAAGAACTTTAATTTAAGGATCATTCTATATCGAAGATAATTAGATGCTTGTACAAATTTGTTCAAATAAAATTCTTCTGCAACAGTATATATTCATGTTTTTTTCTACCTCCGATATATTTCATAGCCTTTTGTCGATTCGTTCGTTTGTTTGTACGACAAATATTTCCTTCAAAATTTTCTAACCTACTATTAAATCATTGAATTACTTTATTTAATTTAAACAGATTGGCAGTGACTATTTGTAAAGCGAGGGACTTTTTTGATCCATCGGATGCCTGTTTTTCTACTTTTCACTTCTATGTTAAGTAATCAGTTTGACGGTTAGGACTTACAATGTACAAAACAAATACATGTGTGAGTTCCGTCTGACGCTCACTTCCTGTTTGTAGTTACTTTGAACTTTCATCATGCTGAATTAACAATGTTTTGTCAGTCACACATTTCTCTACTACTACTGAGTAAAATGAATTCACGTTCGGTCAGCAGCACGAAAGTGACGAGTTGTGTTTGTTTTTGTCACATATTGGGTCCGTCAGAGCCGGACCTACGTTTGTCAATAATTAAACTTTGATTAATTGAACATGTTGAACAAACTTGAACATTGTGTCGCACTTTTTTTCTTCTGAAGTGAAAATAATGTGGTCATGTTATTTTACAGGTCCATATGTTGTTAATCATGAGCTGTAATGTTTAGTCACTTTTCGGATTTGTCAGTCACCGACTTAACGATATTGATATTTTATATTACTAATATAATAAAGAAGATGTGGTATGATTGCCAATGAGACAACTATCCACAAAAGACCAAAATGACAGAAACATTTACAACTATAGGTCACCGTACTTGTCAATAGTTTGATCAATTGAACATGTTGAACAAACTTGAAAATTGTGTCGCACTTTTATCTTCTTATGTTTAAAAAGTTATGTTGTTAATCAGAACCTATTACGATTCACATTTCACTGGAACTAGTCTGGTGTGTACCGGTCTTGTGTGTTATTTTATTTAAAACAAGCATTTTTGTATTACTGATTTACGCAACATGTGTATGGTGATTCGTTTTTTTTTCCAAAAACAACTCCATTTCAAGAGTTTGTGTTAATCCCCTCTGAAAAACACTCAATCACAAGTATGTTGGTACTAGCAAGACAAGGATTAGTGTCTTATTTGCAGGTATGCATAAACCGAAAAATAAGTGACTTCGGATATGGTGTTTTTTCAACTGGTACTGTATATGAATGAATATGCATAGTATTTCAAAACAATTCTATAGTATTTTATGCATTCAGATAAACGTGTACATATTTATTCATTTATGCATATCTTCTTAAAACTTTGTATTCGAGACAAAATTTACAAAAATATTCAGGTTGTCTTATATACCGATACAGATTTTGTATCTTCAACTTTTATTATAATACAACATGTTTTCATTTTGACATAGTAACTTCAATATAAAAAAGATGATGTGGTATAACACAAAAAAAAAACAGTCTTTATGTGGCAGGTGATATAACATCTATAATCAATAGCAATAAAAATAGACACCAAGCATAGTTCTCATAGCATTCGCAAATACTCACAGCTAAATCTAAGTCAATAATAACTAATACAAAAATATAAATCAGAACAATCCAGTTTCCAATAAGACGACATTAACAGTCACGGTTTCGGTTACGAACATTACTAGAGTGTGAAATTCTGCTTGAAATATGTTTTCTATCAATATAATCAAACTTGCAAATCAAATATTTGTATCTCTGGAAGACTTCGGCAAAGGTTTTAAGCAATATGTGTTAATAGTGAAATATCTGGTCTCTGCAAATGATGGCCAAAATTGATCACGAAGTTCAATTTTCTTGATTTCTTTTGAATTTCCTATTGGGAATAAAGTCATAAAAACTTTCTGCAAATTTTTGAAAAAGGAGAATAAAAATCACAAGTCCGGCTATAATATAATAGCTATGAAAATATATATCCCATCACTGCAGCAAGAGATGATTTCAATACAGCATTTGGAACTCTTTTTATAAGCTTTTTAATAGCTTTCTTGTGAGAAGCAACCATGAAGGAAATCATGATAAGAAATACAAGCACAGGAATATTGTATCAATTGGGAGATATATACTTCGTATGCAGGTGTGCTACAATATTGCTACTAAGAAATGAAAATTTCACAATTGGAAAGCTGAAATCATCTCTTTCTTATATTACAATATTAGCCGTACGTTTGAAATCCAAATGAGTTCAGCATAGATATAATTCTTCTATGTAATGATATATGTTCATTTGCTCATGCTAAACCATATTGTTTGTTGATATTAAACATCTCGCTTTTGCTCGGTATAAATATATCTACAACTACTATACCTACACATGTAAAAATTAGCATAGTGGAGCATGACAATAATAATCATTCCTTTAACAAAGCTTCGAACATGGTAACCTTATAGATCTCGAAAACTGGAAAGCACATTTTTCTTCGGAATCATTTATTAAATCGAAAATGGAAATTGGGAATGTGGCAAAGAGACAGCAACCTGACCAAAGAGCACTTACTAGTCAAATGCCAGCAATATGTCTTCAAGACTGCAAAAAATCACGCAATAAAGGCGTGCTTCAGCTGACCTTTTTGATAAAAATATGTACTAGTTCAGTCATATAATGAACATGAACCTTAACTCCGATCAATATAAAAGAAACTTTTAAAAATCAGACAGAACTAACAAAGGCCAGGCCTTGCGGTCATAAAACTTTGCTCAGTACTCGGAGTACAAAATATGTTCTCCAAATTCAAATTCGTGCTCGAAAATTTTGTACTCCAAATTTCATGCGGTCATAAAAATTTGGAGTACGAGATTCGTGCTCCAGACTGTTGAGTATACTAAAAAAAATTGAGAATGGCAAGCACCTGTCTCGAATCTCGTGCTCAAGATAAAAATGCCGGCTGCAGGACATCGAGCGATAAGGAGACGCCAGTGGAGACGTCGGGTTGCTCGTCCGCGATTTTTTGCCGACAGATCCAACCCATTAGAATCAATGTCAGCAGAGGAGGTCTTTTCTCGTTATAGATTTCGGCCAGATTCCATCATCTTCATTACCGGACTGGTTTACAATTCTCTTTTGAAATCAAGAAGAAACCAAGCACCCAATGTTACAAGTGTTAACTTGCCTGAGATACCTTGCAACAGGCTGCTTCTTTAGGGAAGTTTGAGATTTAATGGGTGTGAGCGTTCGGATCATCGGAAGAGCAGTGAGGCTGGTGTGCCGGTCTATTTTTGCTTTGAACAAACAATTCATAAAATTTCCCACAGGTCTTACTGCTATGCACACAAAAGCTGTGTTTTCCAATATAGCAGGTATGCATCATATTTCAAAAAACAAAAAAAAAACAGCAAGGTTTATTGACATGTAACAGTATGTATCTTTCAGGTTGCCGGATATTAAACGTTCTGTCAACAAGGGGAGATAAAACTTATAAGGGGTTTGCGAAGAAATAGGTCCGTTCGCCCTTATGTCTATTCGTCCTTATATACTTGTTCGCCTCTTTTACGTTTCTTCTCGTGTCTATTCGCCTTTATTTACTCGTTTAACTATTTTTCACTCGAAAGAACATCTGAATCATTATCAGTGATGACAGTACCATGCATACGTCATTACGTTAAATAATTATTTTATGTGATAATCTTACACAGAAAACTGAACTGAGCCACGGTAATCATTGATAAACTCAAACAAAACGATGGATAAAAGAATACTAATTCATTTAAATTTGATCATATATAATTGATTTATATGCTCTCTATTCTTATAAATTATATCTATAAATTGAACATAGATGTAATGTTCCTTGGTTGACTTAATCATTGATTGTAGGTTGCTTAACGTCCATTGGCAAATATGCCATGCATGCTCAGGACTAAAGCAAGTTAACAATAATTCCATGAGTATCATTGATTATCACAAGCAGTCTCTGTTAACTGACTAACTAAAGGAAGAAACCTTAACAAATGATGACGCCTCGACCATCTTTGTCTCGTTTTTCACAATGTTTTTCACAAAGCGAGACACACATCAATTTATTGCTTTTTTACCGAGTTCCATAGAGTACATGTTATTTTGCGGTCTCATTTCGTGCTTCCGCCGCAGACTATAGATATAGGAAGATGTGGTGTGAGTGCCAATGAGACAACTCTCCATCCAAATAACAATTTAAAAATTAAACCATTATAGGTTAAAGTACGGCCTTCAACACGAAGCCTTGGCTCACACCGAACAACAAGCTATAAAGGGCCCCAAAATTACTAGTGTAAAACCATTCAAACGGGAAAACCAACGGTCTAATCTATATAAACAAAACGAGAAACGAGAAACACGTATATATTACATAGACAAACGACAACTACTGTACATCAGATTCCTGACTTAGGACAGGTGCAAACATTTGCAGCGGGATTAAACGTTTTAATGGGCCCAAACCTTCTCCCTTTTTCTGAAACAATAGCATAACATCACAACATATAAAAACATACGATAAAATATCAATTAGCAGACTTAACTCAATCAAAAAACGTATGATTACACAAAGAACGAATAAATTTGATCTGCGATATCTGAATACAAATGTATGTTTATTTAATTATAAGTCAGCCGATTATGACACGGTCCTGTAATGAAGGGAAGACATGACCACGTAGAACCCATGGCAGTCCTGAAATGGTTTGAATTTCATGTATGTCTAGACAAACTGGTGACTGTGAAATTAATGAAGATGTTGTAAAGACGATGCATGGAAATCTTTTGACCTTATTTATTCTCTGATAGTTGTAGTCCTGAAGACGAAAAAACAAAATCTAAGCTAATTTCTTTTCTTTACGAAAATGTAATACGCAGTTGGTGTCTACACTGTCAATATCTTTCATGTGCAAGACTTAAAAATGCACGAAACAAAATGCGTATTTGTTAATAACGACTTCTGCATTATCGCCAATTAACATTACATATTTGCAAAAAAAAATGTCCTTTTTTAAACAACAAAATAAATGTTTCTTTTACACCAATATTTATGGCAATATTGATAATTAGTTTCAGTATACAGCTTTCTTCTCGTACTATTATACAATCGTGAAAGATACAATTGTTTTAATTACTGGTATAATTACTTTCTTTTATATGAAATTAAAACAAAAATTACAGACATCAGACTAATATAATAGAGGGAAATATGATGCGACACTGAGGGCCAATGAGAAAACTATTGACACATACATAAACATGTTAATCTCACCTCGATTTTGGCAAACGGTTAACAAAAATGCAAAAAATGCTGATAACAGTTAACAAAGTGGGTTGAAAACAGTAAGCGGCTTTAATTTGTTCTCATCAGTTCTTTTCAGTGATTTTGACTACATATAAGAAGATGTGGCATGTGTAATTGCAAATGAGACAACTCTTCAAAGAGACCAAATGACACAGAAATTAACAACTATAGGTCACTGTACGGCATTCAACAATGAGCAAATACCAACCGCATAGTCAGATATAAACAGGGGCCAATTCAGGTTTTTTGAAAGAGGGGCTGTAGTTTGTAAAGATAGGCGACCGCAGCGAGGCGAACAAATGTTTTGGTCCCTTTTTAGGACTAAAAACATAAAATAAGTGAAATATGCACTTTTTAAACGGTTCCTGGCGTGGGGCATGCATATTTTGGAGTTGTTGGTAAGGTGTAAGGGTTGGACATTTTAGATGCTATTCATTTCTATCATTAAATGATAATTTGGATCCAAGAGCTATGTATTGATACATTTAATGTTTGATTTGTCAATAAAACATATAGGCATGGAAAATTCTTGCACGTTTCTTGTAAGTTAAGTTAGAATAACCTCACAGAGTTCTTGTTATTAACAAGATATACGCTGGGCTATTCGATTGAATTTGAAATACGACCGACACGAGTTAAAAAAGACAAACAAACAATTTGTATCCAAATTTTTGGTTGATATGTTTCACCCAACAACATAACGGGAAGTAAAGGGTTCCAAATCAATCAAAGGCTAAGAATGAGTCTGAAATGACAACGAACTTATGAATGCCAGCCAACAAATGAAGACATAAAGGCCACAACCAGCAGGCAGGTTGCAGTCTGGTCTTGAAAAAAGTATTCCATATATATCAGTTTGGGGTTAAACAGGTTTCTGTATTTAGATACTATTGCTGTGGAACTTTTTTTCATGAGAGTGTAATAGTCTATAGAGCATTACTTTCTGTTTGGTGGAATTGTGAAATAGAAGTCAATATGTTCTTGCTAAATCCTGTGTGGCTTTGAAGATGTCACGATTGTCATCCTCAGCCTACGCAATGTGTTACTGTAATTTGAATTTCAAAATGACTGAGAGACGTTTTATTGGACGCACTGCTGGTCAACTCCACCATATCGAATCACATGACTTTAATAATCAGTCAATTCCATCTTAAAAGATCTTTATAAGTCAAGAATTGTCGTATAAAAATTAAATAGTAGTACACGGGAAATGGTAAAGTTCACCATGTTCACGAAGTCTAGTCTGATTAATCATTTCCTCTACGCCCCCCTCTGGATCAAACACTGAATTAACATTCCGAGTAGAAGTATCGGAAACCAAGTTCACATTGAATGAAACCTATAGTCTGTTCTACTCTGACACAAAATAGTGCTTTTGATGTCCTTGTTTACTTAAACTAACAAACAAATTTGCAGAAATGAAACTTTTGGTGAAAGATAAATATATCTTGATCATTTTGAGCCAAAATTTACTTGTCTATGAGTTTGCATTAAAAATTGAGGATTAATGCGCTCCATAGTATGCTAATTTTAGATTTCCAGAAAACCAGGTTTTTGTTTTGGAGTACTTCTATTTAAAGGTCAGTTATTTTGTTAGAAGGCTTTAAAGGTATGCTGAAAATTGGCATGTAGAAAGCTGAAACATGTACAATTCAGGATATACCTGGTTTCTATGAAGTTAAACTTAAGGTAAAATTTTTAGAAAGCTGTGAAAATTGCAAAATTTGGTTGAACAGATAGGGATTTATAATTGGTGGTCTGACACCTATACCGATACAGATTTTGTATCTTCAACTTTTATTATAATACAACATGTTTTCATTTTGACATAGTAACTTCAATATAAAAAAGATGATGTGGTATAACACAAAAAAAAAACAGTCTTTATGTGGCAGGTGATATAACATCTATAATCAATAGCAATAAAAATAGACACCAAGCATAGTTCTCATAGCATTCGCAAATACTCACAGCTAAATCTAAGTCAATAATAACTAATACAAAAATATAAATCAGAACAATCCAGTTTCCAATAAGACGACATTAACAGTCACGGTTTCGGTTACGAACATTACTAGAGTGTGAAATTCTGCTTGAAATATGTTTTCTATCAATATAATCAAACTTGCAAATCAAATATTTGTATCTCTGGAAGACTTCGGCAAAGGTTTTAAGCAATATGTGTTAATAGTGAAATATCTGGTCTCTGCAAATGATGGCCAAAATTGATCACGAAGTTCAATTTTCTTGATTTCTTTTGAATTTCCTATTGGGAATAAAGTCATAAAAACTTTCTGCAAATTTTTGAAAAAGGAGAATAAAAATCACAAGTCCGGCTATAATATAATAGCTATGAAAATATATATCCCATCACTGCAGCAAGAGATGATTTCAATACAGCATTTGGAACTCTTTTTATAAGCTTTTTAATAGCTTTCTTGTGAGAAGCAACCATGAAGGAAATCATGATAAGAAATACAAGCACAGGAATATTGTATCAATTGGGAGATATATACTTCGTATGCAGGTGTGCTACAATATTGCTACTAAGAAATGAAAATTTCACAATTGGAAAGCTGAAATCATCTCTTTCTTATATTACAATATTAGCCGTACGTTTGAAATCCAAATGAGTTCAGCATAGATATAATTCTTCTATGTAATGATATATGTTCATTTGCTCATGCTAAACCATATTGTTTGTTGATATTAAACATCTCGCTTTTGCTCGGTATAAATATATCTACAACTACTATACATACACATGTAAAAATTAGCATAGTGGAGCATGACAATAATAATCATTCCTTTAACAAAGCTTCGAACATGGTAACCTTATAGATCTCGAAAACTGGAAAGCACATTTTTCTTCGGAATCATTTATTAAATCGAAAATGGAAATTGGGAATGTGGCAAAGAGACAGCAACCTGACCAAAGAGCACTTACTAGTCAAATGCCAGCAATATGTCTTCAAGACTGCAAAAAATCACGCAATAAAGGCGTGCTTCAGCTGACCTTTTTGATAAAAATATGTACTAGTTCAGTCATATAATGAACATGAACCTTAACTCCGATCAATATAAAAGAAACTTTTAAAAATCAGACAGAACTAACAAAGGCCAGGCCTTGCGGTCATAAAACTTTGCTCAGTACTCGGAGTACAAAATATGTTCTCCAAATTCAAATTCGTGCTCGAAAATTTTGTACTCCAAATTTCATGCGGTCATAAAAATTTGGAGTACGAGATTCGTGCTCCAGACTGTTGAGTATACTAAAAAAAAATGAGAATGGCAAGCACCTGTCTCGAATCTCGTGCTCAAGATAAAAATGCCGGCTGCAGGACATCGAGCGATAAGGAGACGCCAGAGGAGACGTCGGGTTGCTCGTCCGCGATTTTTTGCCGACAGATCCAACCCATTAGAATCAATGTCAGCAGAGGAGGTCTTTTCTCGTTATAGATTTCGGCCAGATTCCATCATCTTCATTACCGGACTGGTTTACAATTCTCTTTTGAAATCAAGAAGAAACCAAGCATTGACCCCAATGTTACAAGTGTTAACTTGCCTGAGATACCTTGCAACAGGCTGCTTCTTTAGGGAAGTTTGAGATTTAATGGGTGTGAGCGTTCGGATCATCGGAAGAGCAGTGAGGCTGGTGTGCCGGTCTATTTTTGCTTTGAACAAACAATTCATAAAATTTCCCACAGGTCTTACTGCTATGCACACAAAAGCTGTGTTTTCCAATATAGCAGGTATGCATCATATTTCAAAAAACAAAAAAAAACAGCAAGGTTTATTGACATGTAACAGTATGTATCTTTCAGGTTGCCGGACATTAAACGTTCTGTCAACAAGGGGAGATAAAACTTAAAAGGGGTTTGCGAAGAAATAGGTCCGTTCGCCCTAATGTCTATTCGTCCTTATATACTTGTTCGCCTCTTTTACGTTTCTTCTCGTGTCTATTCGCCTTTATTTACTCGTTTAACTATTTTTCACTCGAAAGAACATCTGAATCATTATCAGTGATGACAGTACCATGCATACGTCATTACGTTAAATAATTATTTTATGTGATAATCTTACACAGAAAACTGAACTGAGCCACGGTAAGCATTACATTGATAAACTCAAACAAAACGATGGATAAAAGAATACTAATTCATTTAAATTTGATCATATATAATTGATTTATATGCTCTCTATTCTTATAAATTATATCTATAAATTGAACATAGATGTAATGTTCCTTGGTTGACTTAATCATTGATTGTAGGTTGCTTAACGTCCATTGGCAAATATGCCATGCATGCTCAGGACTAAAGCAAGTTAACAATAATTCCATGAGTATCATTGATTATCACAAGCAGTCTCTGTTAACTGACTAACTAAAGGAAGAAACCTTAACAAATGATGACGCCTCGACCATCTTTGTCTCGTTTTTCACAATGTTTTTCACAAAGGCGAGACACACATCAATTTATTGCTTTTTTACCGAGTTCCATAGAGTACATGTTATTTTGCGGTCTCATTTCGTGCTTCCGCCGCAGACTATGTTTATTTAATTATAAGTCAGCCGATTATGACACGGTCCTGTAATGAAGGGAAGACATGACCACGTAGAACCCATGGCAGTCCTGAAATGGTTTGAATTTCATGTATGTCTAGACAAACTGGTGACTGTGAAATTAATGAAGATGTTGTAAAGACGATGCATGGAAATCTTTTGACCTTATTTATTCTCTGATAGTTGTAGTCCTGAAGACGAAAAAACAAAATCTAAGCTAATTTCTTTTCTTTACGAAAATGTAATACGCAGTTGGTGTCTACACTGTCAATATCTTTCATGTGCAAGACTTAAAAATGCACGAAACAAAATGCGTATTTGTTAATAACGACTTCTGCATTATCGCCAATTAACATTACATATTTGCAAAAAAAAATGTCCTTTTTTAAACAACAAAATAAATGTTTCTTTTACACCAATATTTATGGCAATATTGATAATTAGTTTCAGTATACAGCTTTCTTCTCGTACTATTATACAATCGTGAAAGATACAATTGTTTTAATTACTGGTATAATTACTTTCTTTTATATGAAATTAAAACAAAAATTACAGACATCAGACTAATATAATAGAGGGAAATGTGATGCGACACTGAGGGCCAATGAGAAAACTATTGACACATACATAAACATGTTAATCTCACCTCGATTTTGGCAAACGGTTAACAAAAATGCAAAAAATGCTGATAACAGTTAACAAAGTGGGTTGAAAACAGTAAGCGGCTTTAATTTGTCTCATACCCCCACCAAATAAACTTAACAGTAATCAAGAAAACTGAAAATTGACTAATGAACGATCAAAATAAGGTACAGGTCAGATGAACGAGGGTCTGAATTGGGGGGGGGGGGGTTCTGATATTCTGTAAACATTTTAAAAATTTTCACCCCTTTTTTCTCTAATCTTCAAAAAATAAGTCTATTCTTTAAAAGTGATTTTTACGCATTATTCTCTATTTTTTCCCAACTTTTCTTTAATCTTTAAAAAAAAAAGTAAAAACATTCTTTTAAATGAATGAGAACTGTGATTTCCAAACAACAGCAAGGCTTTCATTTGTTTATCAATAATGACGTGTTGATGTGTATTGTTCTGCATGATTAAAGTGCCAGTTCCTTGAAGTAACAAGTTCTCATCAGTTCTTTTCAGTGATTTTGACTACATATAAGAAGATGTGGCATGTGTAATTGCAAATGAGACAACTCTTCAAAGAGACCAAATGACACAGAAATTAACAACTATAGGTCACTGTACGGCATTCAACAATGAGCAAATACCAACCGCATAGTCAGATATAAACAGGGGCCAATTCAGGTTTTTTGAAAGAGGGGCTGTAGTTTGTAAAGATAGGCGACCGCAGCGAGGCGAACAAATGTTTTGGTCCCTTTTTAGGACTAAAAACATAAAATAAGTGAAATATGCACTTTTTAAACGGTTCCTGGCGTGGGGCATGCATATTTTGGAGTTGTTGGTAAGGTGTAAGGGTTGGACATTTTAGATGCTATTCATTTCTATCATTAAATGATAATTTGGATCCAAGAGCTATGTATTGATACATTTAATGTTTGATTTGTCAATAAAACATATAGGCATGGAAAATTCTTGCACGTTTCTTGTTAGTTAAGTTAGAATAACCTCACAGAGTTCTTGTTATTAACAAGATATACGCTGGGCTATTCGATTGAATTTGAAATACGACCGACACGAGTTAAAAAAGACAAACAAGCAATTTGTATCCAAATTTTTGGTTGATATGTTTCACCCAACAACATAACGGGAAGTAAAGGGTTCCAAATCAATCAAAGGCTAAGAATGAGTCTGAAATGACAACGAACTTATGAATGCCAGCCAACAAATGAAGACATAAAGGCCACAACCAGCAGGCAGGTTGCAGTCTGGTCTTGAAAAAAGTATTCCATATATATCAGTTTGGGGTTAAACAGGTTTCTGTATTTAGATACTATTGCTGTGGAACTTTTTTTCATGAGAGTGTAATAGTCTATAGAGCATTACTTTCTGTTTGGTGGAATTGTGAAATAGAAGTCAATATGTTCTTGCTAAATCCTGTGTGGCTTTGAAGATGTCACGATTGTCATCCTCAGCCTACGCAATGTGTTACTGTAATTTGAATTTCAAAATGACTGAGAGACGTTTTATTGGACGCACTGCTGGTCAACTCCACCATATCGAATCACATGACTTTAATAATCAGTCAATTCCATCTTAAAAGATCTTTATAAGTCAAGAATTGTCGTATAAAAATTAAATAGTAGTACACGGGAAATGGTAAAGTTCACCATGTTCACGAAGTCTAGTCTGATTAATCATTTCCTCTACGCCCCCCTCTGGATCAAACACTGAATTAACATTCCGAGTAGAAGTATCGGAAACCAAGTTCACATTGAATGAAACCTATAGTCTGTTATCACGAAACAAAAAAAGTTTTGCCAATTTTTTTTCACTTTTATCATATTTTTACAATGACAATTTTGTTAATTTTCTTTAAATTTTATGAAGGGAAAATTCTGTTACCAGTTAATTATTAACGTTTTCTTTTATTAATCTTTCAAATTTCATTATATTTTTAGACCACACATTCTCTAATTTTTTATTTTTTTTTGCACATTATTCCCTAATTTTCATTCTTTAATGGCATTATTCTCTACAGTAATCATTTAACCCCATCCAAACCCTCATGAACCATGCCAGGCATACATGTACAGCTAACAATTCTTCGAATTCCATACAATATTTAAAGTTGACCTAGCTATTGCGTATGGTTTAAGAGACCAAAATACAAAAACAAAACGCTGAGCATTGAACCGTGAAAATAAGGTCAAGGTCAAATAAAAACAGCACAACTGACATATAAATCATAAAATATTTCCATGTAACAAGTACATGTATATACATGATAACAGACAAAACAAAAGACTAAAAAAACTTTGGCCACTGAACCATGAAAATGAGGTCAAAGGTCAGAATACACCTGCCAGCTAGACATGCACACCGTACAATCACCTCCATACACCAAATAAAATAGACCTATTGCATACAGACCCTATATGTAGAGCTTTCTGCGACGAAAGTCGGAGGCTCGACAACAATCACCGACAAATGTAATGACTTAGATCGAAAACACAACCAACAGTTCACATTTATGAAACATAGAAAACTGGGGGGAGGGGGGAGGGGTCCTGGTCCCAAAATCCCGAGGTCCCGAATGAAAAAAAATATATCCCTGATCGAGAAAGAGGATCAATCCAGAATCCAGAGCTTGAATACACCCGATCCCGGAGACCCCATTAAGGAGAAGGTGTCAAAGAGACAAGAACCCGAGCATAGAACATACAACAGCAGAAGGTCATTAACAGGTCTTCAATGCAGCGAGAAATTCCAGCACTCGAAGACGTGTTTCAGCTGGCCCCGAAAAAAATATATGATACTAGTTCAGTGATAATGGTCATCATACTAGGCTAGACCACAAATTATACCCAAGAAATTTAAATTAAAAATATTACAAGACTAACAAAACAGGTGTGTGTATTGAGTTCATTGCTTAACACACACGCTTAAATCTCTGAGTTACATATATATAATAGCTAAACATGCTATACATAACTCTTTCATACCGTTTGCGTATATTTTTTGTAGGATTTCCTAAAGTGTTATTATGCATTTATGGGACGTACGTCAAACTAAAGAAACCACGGGAACACGAAGAAGAATTTGTAAATCGTAAAGGATATCATTCGCTCAATGTGCAGGTGCGTCAGGTTATACAAGACACTCGAATTAACTAATGAATCATACAAATTAGGTCAAGGTCACACAAATCCTGTAAAACAGATATTCCCATATAATAAATACAAATCTATACAATCACAATCTTTATTTATGGCGGTATCACGTCGTCTTGACTTATATTCCGGACAATAACTTTAGTTTTAGTGAATGGATATTATGATATTTTGACCCAAGGTTTGAAACAACAAATTGAAGGTTGGGTAGTTTGCTCACAGACGATTAGGAACTAAGGGCCTAAAAATAGTCCAGTCAAACTAAGGTTTAACCCCAAACTTATTGCAACAGAAAATGATTCAGCTGTAATCTATAGCATCAAGCCCCAACTATACACAAAACAAAGTCACGTATTGTCTAACTTGGGGAAAACTCAAAATGAGCATTTTCAATTTCCCATAGAAATTAACATTGGGAGGGCACACAACTCCTCAAAAATTAGTCTTTTTTGGTCAGTTATCAAATTGGTCCACATTGAGATCAAAATGCTCTATAATTAAACTTTTCAAAATGGTACGGGCGCAAGATATAAAAATAGTGAGTTTTACAAAATTGTTAAAATGTAAACGTTTAGTCATTTATTCGACAGTATAATGCTTCTGCTACATATATATTGGCTGGTTTTGGGCTGACAATACAATGCACATATATCGGGTATATGCACCATTATTAAACTAGCATTTTAGATCAATTTTAGACGGTTTTAGTGTAAAACAAAGTGCCCGCATTCGTGTTCATCCTTAATATTGGAATATAAGTTGGATTTTATGATAATACATAACATATATAAAGGTTGAGGATGATCACGGGTGCGGCCACTTTCATTTTTGACAAAAACCATCTGAAAAGTGACATTTTTGGCATATTTGGTATAATTTTTATATTTGAGCTTGAATCGGATCGTTTTAATTGACTAAATCATTTAAAATCGTTCAAACAAAATAATTGATTCAAATGAAATAGACACTTTTAAGTGTTTTAAAAGTGGTCAAAATCTTTCGTTAGATGACCTAAAATTTGAGGCCAAAATCGGTGCTTACCGGCCCTATTCCTTTCATATCAATCCCAAAGAAACAGTTAGCAATGGGTAGACTCGTTCAGACCTTGTTGATAAATATTTCATATCAACTTCACAGAAAATAGACGATGAATTTGAAGTATAGATTCTGCGTACTGACGTTGTTTATCATCTCAATAACGTGTTATGGTGAATTTCTTTTATTGATTTTTCTTTATAAGAATCACTGTTACTGTTCAGTCTGTTATTGGTGATATATATTTGACGTGACTCTGTACTTATGCATCCCGTCATTGTGTTATTATTTTAAATTTTTGTATTCTTATCTTTCATTTCTGCTTATGTGATTTGTCTACATGTATATGACTTTTTTCTGTTTCTTTGGTACATATGACATGGCTCTGTCCTTATACATCCCGCTATTGTGTTATTGATCCATGATTTATAATTTTTGTATTCTTGTCTTGCATTTTTTTTGCTAAATTGAATGTGCTTTGTCTATATTCCCAATCAAAATGACCACAACGTTAAAGTCAATTAAGAAAGCTGAAAGTGGCGTTTTCCACCTAGAATCAGTGACGATAAACACGTTCATGAATCAATCCATAATTCCATAAACTAACCTATAATCTATAATTTGGTTAAATTAAAAAGAACCTAAATTTATTATATACAGTAGTGAAATAGTTTTTGAAATGATATATCAGTGTACAATGTAAACTCGTATAATAAGGAGAAGAAACCAAAGGAATATTCAAACTATCAAATCAAAAACTGACTGACATTGCCATGTAAAAAAAAAGAAAAACAACATTTCAAAGAAACACAGTGTATAAAAGTGAAAGACTGAGCAACCCAAACCCAAGAAATATTCAGAGGTGTTCTGATGTGCTTCTTGCTTCATATGTGTCACCTGACGTATTGTTCACTTAAATACAATATATCTGATTTATTAAATCACATTTGAGGAAAAGAGACGAGATTTTAGTGACGACAATTTGAATATACCAATCGCCATTCACGAAACAGATTTCAATAGTAATCGATCAAATTAGTGATGGCGTTCATTAAGTTTTCAAAAAAGTTATTTCAACTTCACAAGTTTTAACTTTTGGTCTAACAGCTTCCTTGTAAGCAGCAATCCTTTAGCAAGTACACCATGACGAGAAATACAAGCTTTATGATATCGTATCAACTGGGAGATGTAATTAAACTATTTATGAAATTGTTGAGGAAATCTTGCTACGTAGAAATGGAAAGTTCAAAAATTGAAAGCTGAAATCTGCTCTTTTGTCGTTCAGTTTTGTTATTCATCGACCCTAATTGTCAATTGATTGATGTAACTTAACACTAGGCAGAATTTAATTTATCTTTTGTATTCTTTATTTCAAGTGCAATATGATAGTTGGGAAACCATCATCTATGTTTAGGTACGTGAAATTAATTCATAAGGCCAAGAATACCGTTATTTCGTAGTGCATTTCTTTTAGACAATAAATTCAAATTGAAAAAAACGAACCTGCTCTTTCTTAAAAAGATTTTTACAGTGTAGTGTACTACTATTGAGACAAATAATATCAAAATTATAGAAACTTCTACCAGCTCTAACTCAAAATATTGACAATTCTGTTTTAAGGGGGTGTAAAATTCAGTTTGACAGCTTCAGACGTGATAAAATTTGACCTTTTTGAACTGGACCAAATCACTACTTAACATAAAGATTCAGCACCCAATTTTTTTTAACATGTATTTACATCCCCCTACTTAATATTTCGTGCATTTGATATCAAGAAATAAATTAGGAAAGTGTATTTAATAAAACATGCAAGTTATACACTGTTTACACTAGGGACTATATTCGTACGAAAACCAAAGGACGATAACTGTGTTCTTGGACCATAATTCTATCTTTTTTTTTGTTTTTCTTAAAAGATGCTCTTTTATGAAGTATGAACAAAGGAACAATTCAAAATTTAATTTGTCGCTTATTAAAGGCCTTATTCTTTATATTCTAGAACCTAATCTCTCTAGAACAAAAACGTTTTTGAATCACTATATTACCCTTCATAGTTAAACCAATGATGCATGTTGTCTACCGGTATGTTTTTTTTTTAAAGAACGGAACACAATTAGTGTAATTTCATTCAAAAAAAGAGTTGTAAGTTTGACTATAGCGCCATATACATGTATATTTAAGGTTAAGCGCTGCATATCTTATAATTAAGTCTCGTGATAAAAATGTAAAGTCCAGCTCTATTGATATAAAGTCTGGCAGTGTAGGTGTATAGTCTTGCTCTGAATATGTAATTAAAGTCTAGCGCTGTAAATTAAAAGTCTAGCCCTGTAAATATAAATTTCCTGCGCTCGAATTTACATACCAAGCGCTCGACTTTTAATCCACAACCCTATATCATCATGCGACCAGCAGTGATCCCACCAAAAAATCCTAAAATGTAGTCTGAGAGTAAAAATTATTTTAAGTCATACACATTTCAGTATAAATTACAATCAGATTTTACATCAGATTTTTATGTGAAAAGAGTCGCATGAACTCAGCACTGCACACGAAAACGATCAGTAGAAAACAGTCTGCGTCACGATATATACATAATGCGAAAAAAAAACTCGGAAACATCGATCGTAGTCAGAACTTATGACAAACGCAAACTTAGTCTAAGAACCAATATCCCGAATTAGTCTATGAACCACATCTAGCTGGTCCTCTCCGCTTTTTAATAATTTTGTTATGTTTCATGAAACGACGGCATAGTATAGGGAGACATTTTAACAACAAAAATTATCTTAATTTGATTAAATCATCTTCTGTCGAAAATATTTTCATAGCTATTTATCTATCAGATACATAAAAGGGAATATATAAAAATATTTCAGGAAGAGCTACCTTTTTATATTGGGTTGATCAAGGAGGTTACTTGAGATACATTTGTAACCTCCTTGGGTTGATATAAAGAAGAACAAAATTACAAAACGGACAGACACCCTGATATCTTTTAAATTGTTGTACATGACAGATTTCCTTCTGCAGAATAGCTCCCATTGTACGATTATATTGGTTTGTTTATTGTAATGTTTACGAATAATAACTAACATGTGTGTACAGGTTTCCTGCATATCAAATTTCTGCAAACCATTGATATGACATTCAGGTTTCACTTTAATGGGTATCAATTTTATTATTATTCATCTAGTTTCATTTTAATTGCTAAAAATTGTGATAGTGTGCATACAATCCTCAAACAGCATTTTTATACGAAGACATCAACAAATCGGTAAGTTCTGCTTAATTCATAACAATTTGACTGAGACACCAATAAATTGATTTGACAAATATCATACATTCTGAATTGTCAAACTGCAAAATCACTGCACAATACTAATTCTCATCACAATAAACATCCTTGTCATTGCCATAGAACCTGAAAAGCAACTTTGTTCTCGTATCTGTGAATGATGTTTTATTGACTGTTGTCATGATTGTCACGGGTTTGTCCAAAGGTTACAAAAGGACATGATAGTAAAAATAAAATTATCAGTGAACTTTTTTTGAGAGTCGAAATTTTGACATTTCAAATCTTAAAATTTCGACTTTTACTTTTATAATCTAGTAACTTTAACTTTGAAATATCGACTTTTTAAAAAAAATTGACTTTATAAAACAAAACAAAAATCGACTTTTTCTCAGTATTTATACGTTTGAGGTTATCCCATTCACATCATTTATAACAGCAAGCGGAGAACCAAATATATACATCATAAACTTGATAAATAAGTTTTCATAATCTGAACCATTTTAGATCTAAATATGTTTCACCAACAAATACATGTTTCAAGTCTGGACTTCAGATATGTGTATCAAGACAACCCCGTTATTCCGACACACCTATATTACGCCATACTTTTATTCAACAGTTTAATATATATAAAGACAAGGGTTAATAGTTGTGTCATAAGAATGCCAACTTGAAGAGTTTAACCAATGTTCTAGAAAAAAGAACAACAATTTCAAAATTCCAAAACTGGAAAACTGAGCAGCTCATTAGGTCGTCCTGAGTATGCATGACATATTGGACAATTGATGTATCATTGTTTAAACAACGCAAAGTCAGTGACTTGCTAGTGAGGAAAACAAACAGGCCTATAAAACCAACTATAAAACATATGATGATAAATGTCCTCAGATCTGACGATCCTATGACAGTGTCGTTGAAACTAAAACATGGAATATGGGAAAACTTTTTTTTCTATCAACATGCATGTTCTTTCCGAATGAGACTCTTCAATAATAAATGCTAATACATATCTTAATTTAAGAACAAAACCAATTTCTGAATATAAATTGCCAAAATGTGCAGATGATGCTTTAATAATTTGCGTCCATGTCTAATCTTTCTAAAGTTGTAATAACTGTGTTTGAATACTAACATTCAAAGTTTTAAAAATATTTAGAAAAGATAAAATTTCGAGATTTCAAAAGTCAAAGTACTATGAAATAAAAATTTCGAGATTTTAAAAGATGAAATGTTGAGTTCAAAGGCCTTTTTTCGGGTTTAAAAAAAGTTTAAATTTTGAGTTAAAAAAAGTAGAAATTTCGAAATTTGAAGAGTCAACATTTTGAGGTTTGAAGAGTCAACATTTGGAGATTTGAAATGTGAAAATATCCACTTTGAAAAAAAAGTTCACTGCCAATTTTTTTTTTAATAATAATAATAATAAGTGAAAACATATAATTTTTAAATTCTTTTTTTGCATTCTTAGATATAATAAAATGATTGCATTTTACGGAAGCGTATTAGGGACATAGAAAAAATAAAATTGCCAGTGACGTTTTTTTTTCAAAGTCGAAATTTTGACTTTTTAAATCTCGAAATTTTGACTTTAACTTGAAATTTTGACTTTTCAAATCCCGAAATTTTGACTTAAACTTGAAATTTTGACTTTCTAAAATCTTGAAATTTCGACTTTTCAAAAAGTCGAAATTTTGACTTTTTTGAAACTCGAATTTTCAACTTATAAAAAGTCAAAATTTCCACTTTAAACTCGAAATTTCGACTTTTTAAAAACTCGAATTTCGACCTATTTTTAAACTCGAAATTTCGACTTATTTAAGACTCGAAATTTCAACTTATTTTAAACTCGAAATTTCAACTTATTTTAAACTCAAAATTTCGACTTTTTTTAAAAATCGAAATAGCGACTTTGATCTTAAAATTGCGACTGTTGAAATCCTGAAATTTTTACTTTTTCTAAGTACTTTTAAAACTTTGATGTTAGTATTCAAACAGGTATTACAATTTCAGAAGTAGTAGATATGGACGCAAATTATTAAAGCGTCATTTACTTATTTTGGCAATTTATATTCAGAAACTGGTTTTGTTCTTAAATTAAGATATGGATTAGAATAAATATATTAAAGAAACCATTCGTAAAGAACATGCATGTTGACAGAATTCCCCCCCCCCCCCCCCCCATATTCCATGTTTTAGTTTTCACGACACTGTCATAGGATCGTCAGATCAGAGGACATTTAGCATCACAGTTGCAAAGGCCTGTTTGGTATACCAATAGCAAGTCACTGACTTTGCCTTGTTTAAACAATGGTAAATCAAGTGGAAAAAAATGCCATGCATATTCAGAACGACCAATGAGCTGTCCCAGTTTTCTAGTTTTTGGAAGTTTGCATTCTTATAACCCAAATATTAACCCTTGTCTTTATATATCAAACTGTTGAATAAAAGTATGTCGTAATATAGGTGTGTCGGAATAGCGGGGTTACTTGATACACATATCTGAAGTCCAGACTTGAAATATGTATTTTAACGTGAAACATATTTTATTTATTCTTTGGCAAGAACAAGATTTTCTATCTAAAATGACCTCTTTAAAATGGTTTAGATAATTAAAATATGCTTATGAATCTTTTGTGGATAGTTGTCTTATTGGCAATCATACCACATCTTCTTTTTTTTATTATGAAGTTTATGATGTAAATGGCTCTCCGCCTCGTTGATATAAATGACTGTGAATGTGGTAATCGCAAACGTATAAATACTGAGGAAAAGTCGAAATTTTAAGTTTTAAAAAAGTCGAAATTTTGAGTTTAAAAGAAGTCGAAATTTTGAGTTTAAAAGAAGTCGAAATTTCGAGTTTAGAAAAAGTCGAAATATCGAGTTTAGAAAAATTCGAAATTTCGAGTTTAAAAAAATTCGAAATTTTCAGTTTAAAAGAAGTCGAAATTTCGAGTTTTAAAAAAGGTTGAATTTTCCAGATTTTAGAAAGTTAAAATTTAAAGATAAGAAAAGTTAAATCTCGAGTTAAAGTCGAAATTTTGAGATTTGAAATGTCAAAATTTCGACTTTGAAAAAAAAGTTCACAGCCAATTTTTTTTTTCTATGTCCCTAATACGCTTCCGTAGCATTTAGTGTGCCAAAAAAAAAATAAAAAAAATTGACGTTCTTGACGTCACATACAATATAAAAACGACGTTCATGACGTCACATACCAAACAATGACGTCATAAAAAAAAATTGAGGAAAATTTTTCATAAGCAAAAAAAAACCAAAACTGACTTTATGTAAAAAAAAAAAAAAAAAAAAAAAAAAAGTAGGGGTGTGATAAAGGGTAGGGGTGCGATAAAGGGTATGCGATAAAGGGTAGGGGTGTGATAAAGGGTATGCGATAAAGGGTGCGCAACAAAGTTGCGCGATATGGATTAAACAGCAGGCTATTTATCACATATGCAAAACTACTGTATTTACTACTAAACATATGATAAAAGAAAATAACCATCATTGGAATTTAACCAATCAAATTTCTCCCCTTATCCTATCTGTGCACAAGGTTTAGTCACCATGTAACCTACAAAATTTTCTATAGAAATCACAAATAAAAAATAATGGTGTTTTGAAATACCCAAGACATATGTTTATGACACAGAAATAGTTTTACTGCAATAAAATGTAGGATTAATTACCGACAACGGTCAAATTCAAGGGAATATTTTTTTCGAACTACTTTCGTAGTACAACCGGATGTGACATACCATGATTTGGTGGTAGTACACCTACACACAGGTTAAAGTTGGGCTGTCACTAGCTTTTTTTTTTTAAGGTATTGCCAAATGTTTTTTCGTAGAGTGAATTAACGAAAAGTTTCTGAGCCGCTGAGGGCCCCAAGAAACTATCAAACAAATGATACAAAATCGTGCTTTCTGAGTGTTTTTCATGTCCTGTCTAAGCTTGAAAACGCAGGTCTGTTTTGATGAATTTTGACAATATTTTGGTCTTAAAGAAAATGTATACATTCAGTGCAGCACTTTAGTTTTCAGGTACAAAATTAAAAGACTATAAGATGTAGGATAACAAGTATGTGGCTGCTAGGTTTTTTGTGTGTAAATTATGTGGTTTTTTTTACTTCAAATTAAGTAAAGAGAGGCATATTATCAGTGATATGACTAGTATGTAAGTAACACATTTCAATGACAATTTACTAACTTAAAGTAGTAAAGTTGTAAAATTAGTTGAAAAATTACTTAAATAAATTAAAACTTATAATCAAGTTTAAAACAAAACTACTCAATAAAAAAACAAATTTAAATACTAAAAGAATACAGAAGGGCAATCAATGAACTAATGACAAACCCAGGAACAGATAAAACACAAGACGACAATCAGTAAGAAAAAATACACTGAAAAGTAAAAAGAATATAAGAAACATAGATTCCAAAATACAGGGATAACGTCCGAAGGAGAACATAAATTGCTTTTTATCAAGGCAATCGCTGTGAAAACAATTTGAAATGAATTAAGACAAGCTTTTGGTAATGACATTTCCTGCAATGTTTTTTACATGATACATCAAAGTGGTTCCCAAAATTCATTTTGAAAAAGTTAATTCCACATTTCATTGCAGTAAAACATGTCTGGTTGATAATCATGATATATCTTGAGAATTTTACCATTTTTTATTTGGTGTTTCTATGGAATATTATGGAAACTTTCATGGGGCCAGCTGAAGGACGCCTCCGGGTGCGGGAATTTCTCGCTACCTTGAAGACCTGTTGGTGACCTTCTGCTGTTTTTTTTTTTTTTTATCTATGGTCGGTTTGTTGTCTCTTTGACATATTCCCCATTTCCATTCTCAATTTTATGGTTACTAAAGCTTGTACACAGGTTAGCAAAAGAGGTCAATTTGATAGGTTAACTTCCAGTGTGGAAGCAATGAAATCAAATGTGAAAATTCAATAGCACTGAACAGGACAAAATTTTTCTCATACCAAGTACTTCAGTCTTTATTGGAAACAAAAGATAAAATCTGCACAATTTTTTGAAAAGGGCAAATTAAACAAACACCGTCCAACACTAATAGGGTAAAATTTATGTTGGTATTTCTCTGAATACAATGTTTCTCAACTTACAACACTTGAATGTTGATTATTTAAAAAGCTAGGCTTAGCTAATAGTACTTTAAAAGTTCCTCGTTTCAGCCGACATGACGTTCTCAATTGTAGACTGACATTGTTATAAAGCCTTGTTTTTGAGTTTCTAGAATAATAATAAAAAAAAATCAATGCTGGATACTTGGCTACTGAAAAACAACACACTGTGATTTTTTTTACGATACAATTTAAAAAGACTGTTACATGTAGTAAAGACTCCATACCTTCATTTGATGTGGTTGCAAATAGACGCTCCTCTTAAGCATGGGTTTTAATAATTGATGCGAGAGTGCTAGGATAAACTGTGTGTTATTCCTAGATGATCTTGAGTGTAATTCCAAAATATAATCCAAATGTTATGTTAACATCAATATAATTACAACCTTTTCAGATCTAAATAGAACAAAAACATCGTATGTAAACGCATCCATCATATTTGATACAAGACAGTCATGTGCACAATTAACGCTATGAATAATGTTAATTATTCCATAATGCTTAATCTAAGTATTTTTTTTTTATATGTATATATCTTTATTTGCAAAACATACAAAAATCAATTTTGGTTGTGGCAAATACATTGACAAACAAACATAATGAAACATAATGAAAACTCGACAATATTATAAGAAATATGATAAAACAGTTACTGTTCTCCTTTCCTCAGTTCTAATGGCTCTTTACTAAAAGAAACAACTGCTTTTACATCATTTGGTGTTAATAAATTAAGTATTATCACGAGTTCACGCTTCCGCGCTTCATACAAAATGTACTTCGGTCAACGCTTTTACACCCTAATAAATTTACAAAAAGAAGCATACAAATCTTAAATAAAACCACACATTTACCTCATTAAAAGACAGGAATTGTATAACATTCAACCTCTGCTTGCGTCCTATGTTTGGATTAAGCCATGGCCTAATTAAACACCTACAAATTGTACCCTTGAATGAGATTTCTAAGCAAAAATGGCTTAATTACAAAAAATGTAACATACAATGTTTATTTTATTTTAAAGCTTTAAAATTGAAAGTAGGTTAACCTTTAAGTTAAATAATAGACACATGCTACATGAAATGGAATAACAAATCAATATCAACAGAATATTGCTGGGTCGACTTTAAACTTACAATAACAATATTGTCATAAAATGCGTTTGTACTGCAACATATGGTATTATCTTGATGATGTAAAATATCACAATTACGTGATATATTTATACCAAATTAAAAAGAATTTGTTGTTCGTGCTGATATGATAAACAAATTCCTAAAGAATACAAATATTCTGTGTTCATAAAAAAATATATACATAAAGATGTATATAATTTTATGTTATAGTGAATTTGGAGAATAAAGCTTAGGGATTAAATCAAATCAAATCAAAAATATTTTATTGCTAATCAAAGCGCCCACAAGGATAGGAGCAGAACAAATAACATTATATTACATACAAATGATTACAAGTGTTTCAATATGATTAAGACACAATGTTCTAAAAAACAAAACAAAAACTATGTATTAAGACAAGTTGAAGAATACAACAAGCACAGTGTTTAATAATATAACTAGGTTAAAAAAAGGGGGTCATTGGGCATTACTATATCTTTATATCATTTAAGAAAACTTTCCTACAAGAGGATAAATTTTCCAATAGTTCTATGAGTTTCTGGAGTATGAAATATCTTCAGAGGACATTAGCCAAATAAATTGTGATTTTATATCTAAACCACTACAATTTTTAAACCGTTGTTTTATTTCATTTAAAAAGTTGAAACGAATATTTGAAAGTTTGGGGCACTAAAGAAGAAAATGAATTTCATCCTCAACCTCAGTACCACACAATTCTATAAGTTCTAAGCTTGTTACCATATAGTTTATTGCCTCCTAAATTTTATTAATCTCAGTTTGCCATATTAAATCATATTTTGATTGCATTTTTTGGCATTAATTATTTTTTAACTTCGTCTTTAAATTAAGTGCATACTTTTCATTGATGCTCAAGTATTTAAATAAAGTTTGAATACTGGAATACCAGTTCTTTTTCTGCTCATCATGTAGAGATTTGAAGAGGTTGAAAGCCTTTTTTAATAATAATTCATCGGATTTTTTTAAACGTATATAGTATTTAAACATAATTAATAAAACCTCCAAAAATAGAGGATATCTGCCCAGTTCACCCATAACTGCAATATGTGTAAATTACAGTTGCTTTTTTACTTACTCCAAGTATAAATTTACAAAAGCTTAAATGAGCCTTCTCCACTGCCACGTCTCAACATAGTTTTTTTTTTTTAAAGTTTTTAGAGTTTTTACCTTGTGAAAGTTAATGTCACCCCATATTTCACTGTCATACATTAAGATTGATTTAACTGTACGGTCAAAAACATGAAGTAGAGTTTTTATTTTTGGTTTATGACCAGAGAAACATTTTTTTTAGTTTAAATAAGGCCTTTAGCCCTTTATTATACTTTTCATGTTGGGCATCTGTTAATTTGCCATTAATACTAAATTTGACAGGATTCAATATTTTATTATAGTCTCACCACATACAAACATAAAATGAGATTCACATACATGTACATAGATTTAAAACATTAACACATTTGCATGAGAGACTTTTAAGATATACTATATACATATAAACATATTTTTACACATATATAATCAAAATTCACAATATTCATTTTGTCAATACACATTTGTTTCGTTAAAAAAAAAAACTAGTGAAATAAAATACTATTTCTTCTTGATAAGATATTGTTGCAGATTTTGGCAACTATATAGCAGCAATATTGTCATTACTAAATAAAAATATAAATTGTTCATTAATATCTGAAAAAAGGTTTAAACGTTCATTAGAATGTACAGCTTCATGTATCATGATTTGTCTTAGATCCACATACAATGGGCATTTTAAAATGACATGCAGTTCATCTTCAACAGTAGAGCTACAGTTGAAACATGACGTTTTGTCCTCTCGTGGACTTTTTTCCTTTCATATCTTCCAGTTTCTATTTTTAGTGGAGCTACCCCACATTTAAATTTAGCGAAATTATGAACTTCTGGTTTTTAATGACATAATATTTTGCAAATAATTTTCAGTACAATAGTTATTTTTAAACAATTTGTAAGTCCTTAATTTACTTCCCTCTGCATATGCAGAAACTCTTGTACACCAGTTTGATTTAAAATTGTCAAATACATCTCCCTCAATTTGTTTAATACCATTTTTGTTCAATACATTTAATTCAAAATTACAATATTGCTCATAATTATACAATTTTTACTTTTCTATAACTCTAAAACTCCAGTTTTTAATTCTAGTATTACACTTTTGTATAGATCACTTAAAAAAATTAAAGTTTATCCTGTGTGGGTCCATTATGGAACACCTAGACCAATGTCTCAAGACACTTGACCATTGTTAAACGCATGGAGGTTTCCAGCGCATATCACCAGCTATGGCATCATTTGGTGTGTATTTGCCAACACCCATGAAAAATCTCAATGGCCCTGTTTTGGACTGCATTTATGCAGGAAAAGTCTTTGGTTCCCCTAATACCTGCACCATAACTAATAACTGACCATACCATTGTATCATTCAGTTTTGAAAAGAATTGTACTGGAAACCACCATGCGTTGTACTCTTTATAATTAATAATCCTTATGCCTTACTGGCTGACTTTGATACTGCTTAAGCCATTAACTGATAATCTAAACATTCAGTCAGTAATAAGCCTAAATATTGATAACTTTTTACACATTCTATACCATTACCACCAATAGAAAAAATACATTTAGTTTGTAAAACAGCTGGATTTCTAAAATGCATGATCTAAGATTTATTTATATTAACCACAGGCACTTGTCTTAGAAAAAAAAACCTATATACCTTAATATAACATTAAGGTATATAGGTAAAAAAAAAATTCTGAGACAAGTACCTGTGAAATTAATTGTTAGCTCATTATTGAGACACCATGTATTAAGCACATTCACCATTTTTGGAAAATCTTCTTCATTCTCTGACATTAAAATAACATCATCAACATATAACAATATAGCTAATTTTTCTTCATCTATGTTAATACCAATATTCAAAGCATTAATATCATCAACCAAATTATTTTTATATATATTAAACATTAAAGATGATAAAATACAACCTTGTTTCAATCCAGAATCAACATTAAACCAGTCAGTCATATTACCATTAATACATACACTAAATTCTACATTAATTTAGAGTATAAAGCTTTTATAGAATACTACGGAAGCGTATTAGCGCCACACATTTTTTTTTCCTATGTTTGCGTTATAACGCAAAACTTTGCGTTAAAACGCAAACGCAAACCTTTGCGTTATAACGCAAACATTTTATAACGCAAACCTTTGCGTTTAACGCAAAATGTGAAACCTTTGCGTTACAACGCAAACATTTTGCATTATAACGCAAAGGTTATAACGCAAAGGTTTGCGTTATAACGCAAAGGTAATGTTTGCGTTATAACGCAAATGTTTGCGTTATAACGCAAAGGTTTGCGTTGTAACGCAAACATAGGAAAAAAAATGTGTGGCGCTAATACGCTTCCGTAGAATACATACACTTTGAACTTATACCTAAATTTTCCAGTTTGTTAAACAAAAAAAAACTCTATTAATTGAGACATATGCTTTCTTAAAGTCTATAAAGGCAGCATATGTTGATAATTTACCCTTTTTACTGGATTCTTTTATTGATGTTATAGTGCTTATATGATCAATTGTACTTTTGCCTTTCAAAAAACTGTTTTGCTCGTCGTTAACTATTTCCCTTTCATCTAACCATTTGACTAATCTTTCATTTAAAATACTACAAAACATCTTGTATGTGAATGGAACTAGAGTTATGCCCCTATAAGACAAGGGGTCTCTAGGTTCTGATGTAGAACATTTTGGTATTGGGGTTATAATTCCCTTGTTCCACATATTTGGTACATAACACCCAAGTAGGTGTACTTTTTTGTGTTCGTTAGCGGGGTATTATTTAAATGAAATTGAGTAGAAAGAAGTCTACCAGAATTGCTAAAAATCATGACTTTTGATTTAGTAATATTAACTTCCAGTCCCCAATTATTGCAATAGATCTGTAGTTTATCAAGACATTCTTGTAGACCCCTACAGTTTCGGAAAGCAAAATTAGATCATCTGCATACATCAGACAATTAAGTTTTGTATTTTTTAGTTTAACTCGAAAACAATCTTCATCAAACATATCTGGAATATCATTAACAAAAAATGTTGTATAAGATGGGACTTAAATTATATCCCTGTCTCTAAAAAATGAAAAAGTGTTAGTTACATGATTAGGGTCAATTTTCACTGACTTGTATATACTATGTACACTCACTGGTAACTTTAATTTAGTAATTATATATTATTACTAACATTTTCAGGAATTATGCATACTCACTAGAAATGGCAGGGATAATTATACATAATAACTGGAATGAATAGACTGAATAAAAGTATGATAGCTAATTCTATAAAATCATATTTAACCATCTTGGGATCATAAAAATTAAAATCTTATGCACAATATTCTACAAGAAATCTTTAATTTATACAAATTACATTGCAAGGCCTTATATCTACGGAGAGGGTCTACATGGGGTCTCAGTTTTTATTCTTAGGCAATTTTTTCTCTGTTCTTTATTTATTTTTATAATTATTTCTCTATTCTGTAAAATGTATTACCTTTATATATTATTCTCTATTTTATTTGTTTGTATATTTTTGTATATTCCATATGTTTGCCTTTTATTTCGCACTGGTTGTCGATTATTCTCTTTTCTGAAAAGACCATTCAGACCCTCAACTATTGAACATTTCGTCTTGCTCTGCTTTTCTACATTTAAAAAAAAATTGCAACAAAAAAACCTTTGTCCTTCACATTTTAAATCTGATTTTACTGAAGAAAAATAAAGTGCTCATTAGAAACGTCTGAAGGTCTGAAAAAAAGGCCAATCAAATACCTCGAATTAATTCCTTGTATACTGTCTAAGCTTAATTTAATGCTTCTTAGTCCGTCATTATCCTTTCCAGTTTTTTAGGAAGGATGCAAATTATATTTCCCCACGATAAACATGCGAAATCGATATCACAGCCTCCTCCAGAATAATTAGGAGACAGAATGTCCAGCCAGGGTAACGTTTTTTCATGCAAACTGTCATATTGTAAACTCAAATGTAAAAATATCGGGCTCAGCGTGTTGGTCTTTTTCAAAGCAGTGTTCATAGTCATATTGAAATCAGTAATACGACCGTATTGGACAAAATGTAAGAATTGAATAATTCAAGTGACGAAGATCCGTCTTTTAAAAGATTGAAAAAACTGATAATGTAAAAATTATCTTTATAACAGAGAAAATCATTGATTGTCAATTGATTATTATATTTGTCAGATAGTGTCTTTATAAATATTACGTGTACTTTTTCTCCTTGTACAATCTTTTATAAACTGACCGATTCGAAATATTTTAGGAAATGAGAGCAATATTGCTGATTTGCCTGTTTGGTCTTTATGGTGTTGTGGTTGGTTTACCTTGCTTAACTGACGATTCTAAGAAAGATTTTGATAAGACAAGGACATCATTAAAGACTCTAGAAAGTTATTTAACTAACACTGTCAAAACACTTCAAGGACAAATCAACACAATAAACGGAAGAGTAAAACAACTTGATAAAGATCTTATAACTATGGAAGATGATTTTAAAAGTGAGTATTTCGTTAATAATTCAGATATTGTATTATTTCCATAATTTGATCATTTAGAAATTTCACGAGAGAACATAATTATCTCAGTTGGACCTTTTAAAACACAAACAACAAATAAAGTTAACTACAAAATGTAGTTTGTTAAGTGTACAAGATAATTGTTATGCTGCAAAACTATCTTTTATTAGTTAAGTTAAATAGATACTTAATATATTTGTTTTGGTTATTGACATTTACATGAGTTTCTGTTACACATGAACAACTGTCCCATGAAAATGAAGTTTGAGTCCTTTGAAAATGTGAAGCTCTTAAACTGTTTAACTTAGTATGTGTTTTCCTTTGTTGTAAAATAAGTGGCTGTCCTTATTTCCTGTCTCGTTTGTTTTTCATTCAATGTTTTGTCATAAATCCGGACGTTGCCTTGCTCGTTTGAAATGTTTGATATTTAGAAAGGTTGGTGCCTTTAATATCATAGTATAACAGTAACTATGATAATTTGAAGACTATACAGTGACCTTTCGTTCAAATTTAAATGTTGAGGATTGCTAGTTTTCTTGCCGAAGGCCAGCTCCATACACCAATAAAAACTGGCCGCCACGAAAAAGTCAATAGGGCGTAAAGTGGTGTTAACTTTGAAATCAATTAATTAATTATTGTGATTCTGGTAGACAGTTATCTCATTGACAGTCACAATATATCTCCTTATTTATTAATAATATATCTCAGAGTTCGAATCCCGGCGAGGAAAGAACAAACAAATTGCGAAAGCAAAGGAGTAAGTTCGACAAGTGCCATATTTGGCCCCAATTATAAAATTCATGGTTACAAGACAATAAATGTTTTAAGTTGCCTTCAAGACATGTGAGAAAATTAAACAGAGCTGTGTTTGTCAAAATTTAATTCCAACACGTTGATTTTTACATCCAAAAAAGGTCAAGATAAGGGATTTTGGTGAAATTTGACAAAATAAGCTGAATTTTAACCAAATAAAGGACTAGGAAACATAGAGCGCAGGCGTCGACAAGCTTAATATTCAAATAAGACATGTTTAAATGTCTTCACAAACATTATTTTAAAAGATCTTCGTTGTCGACGTATGCGCTCTATGTTTTCTGTCAAAAAATCTTTAGAAGTTTACCCATTTTCATTGAATTTATCGTAAAAAATCAATACGAGTACAACTTGTGACGTCATAATGAAACGCAGAAACGTAAAATTTTCAACAAAATGGCTTATATCCTATCTGTTCAATGCATTAGCTATAATTTATCGTGATATTGGTCAAATAATCTTTAGAAATTTACCCTAAAAAAGGTGACCATTTTAGGACCTTATCGAACATACTCCAAAGTTTGCAGATCTAACATTGTTGGGTTGATGTTTAGACGAGTTGTATATACAGAATGTACAAAGCAATGTATAACCATCACCGCTGATGATCCGATGGATAAATTTGTTGTAGAGTTATTACTGGTTCAGATGTTCTTATAGACATAAGATTTCTGTGACTGCATTTTGTATTAATTTGTAGGATCCTTAACAATAGATAATGCGGCTGATTTGTAATTTCGGCTCGTGTTGTTCATTCTTTAGTTTTCTATATTGTGTCATGTGTACTATTGTTTTTCTGTTTGTCTGTTTCATTTTTAGCCATGGCGTTGTCAGTTTGTTTTAGATTTAAGAGTTTGACTGTCCCTTTGGTATCTTTCGTCCCTCTTTTGTAACAATTCCATCTTCATGCCGTATATATCATGTACTCTATTACGACGCGAGATAAAAACTGACGATGAAAGGTAACGCCCGGCCACCAAAAGCTTTATTTTTGTGGAACCAAGGTGGTCGCGTGATCGAGTGGTTAAGCGCGTGGATACAGTGTAGGCGATTTTTCAGTAGCACGCGTTCGAATCCCGGCGAGGGAAGAACAGATAAATAGCGAAAGCAAATTTACAGATCTAACATTGTTGGGTTGATGTTGAAACGATTTATATATATATAATATATAAAGTAGTAATACTAGTTATTAAAATGGTTTTCAATTTAGACTTTCAAAAAAAAAATGTGTGGGCTTGTATTTTATTTTCCTTTGGGTTTATTAAAAAGTCCTGTACAAAGTCAGGAAAAGGACTATTGTTATATTATAGTTCGTTTCTGTATGTGTTACATTTTAAAGTTGTGTTTCTGTTGCGTCGTAATTTTCATCTTATTCTTGTTTCCCGCAGTTTTAGTTTGTAACTCGGATTTGTGTTTCTTTCTCAATCGATTTATGAATTTCGAACAGCGTTATACCATTGTTCCCTTTATTTATATGATCAGTGCATCCTATTACGATTCTAACATTCAAAAGTCAATCATAAATTGAGGTAAATCATATGGCCTTCCAAATATCGTTTCAAACCCTAACATCACTAAAGAGACATTAATTGTCGAAATCTGGATAAGGCATACAAACCATCGTCTCCACAAGTTTATTGTTTTTGTTTGGTATTAGATAAATATAATATCCCATGATGTTACATCTCGTGATCATTTTTTTTGGCAATAGTCAATGGCAGTCAGAAGGGTTTAAGAAAATCAGATGTTCGATCTGTTAGTCAAATGCGTTTTGTTAAATTACACTTTTCATTTGTTTGGTCTTTTGGAAAATATTGCTTGTGCAGTATTTAGACTCCTCTTCCAAGATTTATTTTACATGCACACGTATAAAAATTGTGTGTTTTATCCAACTCAATCAAAGGTGTGAACGTTTTTTTTCAATTTTAGATTGTTTTATATTTTTGTTTTGTTTTGGCCAATAAGTTTGAGAGTTCTTTGGTTTTATATGATTCGTTTATTCTATTTCGACTCTTAATAAATCAAGAGTCTTACATAAATTGAGGTAAATAACATGCATATGGTCTTCAAGATACCGTTTCGATCCCTCACATCACTGAAGAGACATTAATTGTCGAAATCCGGATATGGTATACAAATTCTTGCACCTCATGTTGGTGGTATATTATCTTTTCGCAAGTTTATTGTTTTCTGTTTGGTATTAATTGATATAATATCCATGTTACATCTCGTGATCAATTTATTTGGCAATCGTCAATGGCAGTCAGAAGTGTTAAAGATAAACAGTTGTTCGACCTGTAGGTCAAATGTGTTTTGTTAAGATATACTGTACTTTTCAACTTTGTTTTCTTTTTGAAAAAGTTGTTTGTGCTGTAGTTAGACCCCTCTACCAAGAAATTTGTTTTACATGCACACGTATATAAATTGCGGTTTTTATACAACGCAATCATGAGGGACGACATCAAAAGATCAATGTAAGATAAAAAAAAAACTTCATTCAAATAGTTAGGGGGTGGGGGGGGGGGGGGGGTTGAACTGCTGCAAGATTTGGTTATCCTAAATTGATTTTTACATATATCCATATGGGTCTATCAATTTTTCCCAAATTAAGTTAAGAGAGGGGGGAGGGGGTAGGGGGTCAGTGAAAAAATTATCTGAATTAAGTTATTTATCTTTCATTGAACTTTTGATGTCGTCCCTAAGTTTGAACGTTGTTTTTAATTTAGAGTTTTATATATTAAAAGATATACTTTAGGAGGTAAATAAGTTTTTTTTCTTCATATTTTAGAACGGCAATGGAGAAAGTACAACGACCATTGTTATTTCTTTGGAACTGAACTTGGAAACTGGGTAACAGCTGAGGTACTGTAGTAATGTGAATATGTTCCTTTTGTTTTATAATATGATAGTATTTGAAGATTTTGTACTGTCCTTTTTCCATTTTCTCTTTGCCAAATTTAATTGTTAATGTTGTCCACCTTTGCATTTCGATGTGCACCGAGGATTTTGAAATACCTGGTACACGAACGTGCGTTTTTAGCTCACCTGGTCCGAAGGGCCAAGTGAGGTTATGCCATCACTTGGCGTCCGTCGTCCGTCGTCTGTCGTCGTAAGCTATTTCAAGAATCTTCTCCTCTGAAACTACTAGGCCAAATACTTTGAAACTTTAACTGAATGTTCCTTAGGGTATCTAGTTTATAAATTGTATCCGAAGTTTTGATCTATCAACAAACATGGTCGCCATTGCTAAAAATAGAACATAGGGGTCAAATGCAGTTTTTGACTTATATCTAAAAAACGAAAGCAATTAGAGCAAATCTGACATGGGGGTAAAAAGGTTCATTAGGTCAAGATCTATCAGCCCTGAAATTTTCAGATGAATCAAACAACCCATTGTTGGGTTGCTGCCACTTAATTGGTAATTTTAAGGAAATTTTGCAGTTTTTGGTCATTATCTTGAATATTATTATAGATAAAGATAAACTGTAAACAGCAAAAATGATCAGCAAAGTAAGATCTACAAATAAGGTAATATGACCAAAATTGTCAATTGACCCATTAAGGGGTTATTGTCCTTTAATGACAATTTTTCACAATTTGTTCATCATATTTGCTAACTTTAAAAAATCTTCTCCTCTAAAACTACTCAACTAATCTCAACCAAACTTCAACGGAATGGTCAGTTGGGTGTATAAAATAAAGTTTGTGTTTTTTTTTCTATTTCACCGAAAAACATGGCCGTCATGGCTAAACATAGAAGACAGGGTAAAAAGCAGTTTTTGGCTTATATCTCAAAAACTCCAGCATTTAGAGCAAATAAGACAGAAGTTAAAGTATTTATTAGATCAAGGTCTACCTTTCAGCCGAATTGGGTAACTGGTTTTTCAGGTATAATGCCCCTGAATTGATGATTTTAAGAAATTTTGCAGTTTTTGGTTATTATCTTGAATATTATTATAGATACAGATAAACTGTTAATTGCAAAAATGTTAAGCAAAGTAAGATCTACAAATAAGTCAATTTGACCAAAATTGTCAATTGACCCCTTTAGGAGTAATTACCCTTTAGAGACTTTTTTTCACAATTTGTTCATCATGTTGACTTACTTTTAAAATTCTTCTCCTTTGAAACTGCTGTATCAATTTTCAGCCAAACTTAGGCTAAATGAGTTTCAGAGTATCTAGTATAAATTTTATATTTTATTTCCTTGTATGTCAAGAAACATAGCTCCTATGGCTGAAATAGAACATAGGAGAAAATGATTTTTTTTTTGGCTTTTGAAGAAAATAGGACAATTCAAAGAACATTTAAATAAATTGAAAAGCCAAAATAATCATTGATGAGAGATTCAACCAAAAAAGTTAAGGTGAGCGATTCAGGCTCTTGAGAGCCTCTTGTTTTTGTGTCCATATGTCGATCTTGTAAGCGCTCTAACAAAAACAATTTATGTCATATGTTTAAATCAGCAATATGTGTTGAATGGTCTGTTGCTGTAACATATTTGTTTCTTGTTTTGCATATACATCCGGCTGCTGGTATTGAAGTTTGAATTATTTTATACTTTGTCATCAAGGGGCCCTAGTATATAGATTGATGTTATATGCGGTGATGCTTTTGCTCATTGTTGAACCTGTTAATACATATCCAGTGTGCGGTGGGCCATTGTGACACAATGACTCGACCCCTTTTTGTATATATTGTCCGATTTTTTTGGCCATTGTGACACAATGACTCAACCCCTTTTTGTATATATTGTCCGATTTTTTTTACGTTCATATCTTTATATCTGTCAGAATGAATAAAAAGATGCGTACCGATGATAACATGTACTTATATAAACAATCGGTGGTAGAAATATATGAGCAAGCGTTCACCTTTAAAGAAAGAAAAAAATGTCAATCTTTTTACCATTACTAGAGGTGAACTGTTAAAGACCGATTAAAGATAGATTTGTTCTTCTACATACAGGCGGAAACCCGGTTGAAATAGAACAAAAGAATCGAAGCTTTTTGTTAGAGAAGGCGATAAATCGCGCTTACTGTAATGTTTACTATAGTAACAAAATTTTAAAAGTAAATAGAAAGAAATAAAATGACAATTTTCTTCTCAATAACGAAATCTTTTATTTTAAAAACACCATTTGCATTAGTTTTCAATTTATCTATAATTATTATAGATAAATTGAAAACTTACATAGTTAAGCAGAACAATAAAATATCAAGTCGACGACATGGTATCTATCAAGTTGGATGTAGAAAATGCATAACCTCTGATTAAAAAAAAAAAAAAAAACACGGACAGAGAACATATCAATCTTTTTTATTTTAGGAAATATCTTTTTGTTGGTTACGCCAGTTTATTTGGTAGAAATGGAAGCCATCGTAGGGATGACGCGCTGCCAATTTTGCCCTTGAAAACCGATAAATTTATTCACATAGCACCATTACAATCTACGGAAGCGTATTAGCGCCACACATTTTTTTTTAATTTTTCTTCCTATGTTTGCGTTGTAATGCAAACCTTTGCGTTATTTATAAGGGAAACATTTGAGTTACAACGCAAACATTTTGCGTTGTAACGCAAACCTTTGCGTTAAACGCAAACACTTGCGTTTTAACACAAACCTTTGCGTTAAACGCAAACATTTGCGTTACAACGCACATTTGCGTTATATCGCAAACATTTTGATTTCAATTATTCATTAAGTTTTGTATATATGTCCGTCAGTCATTCATTTCGGATGTGATTTACCAGTAGATAAAAAAAGAAACATACATACAAGGCCAAATCATTATAATAAATATGCATAGGAATAATGGAATTCTTGAAGTGCAATTATACATAAATAAAGACTGATTTGTGCATCAAAAAAGTATAGAATTTAACAAGAAAATAAATATAGTTTAGTATATAGTCATATTTAAATTGAAAGATAAAAAATAATGTCATACAATTGTGAAACCTCCAAGTCAAATAGACAAAATGATCTTTCTGCTTTAAAATGAATTATTAATAAGGAAACATTTTTTTTAAATCTCAGAATATGATCAAGATTCTTTGATAGAAAGTCATTGAATTTTCATTTCAATATAATGTAGTATTTTTAAGATATTTGGGTAGCAATGTGAAAAGAGAGAACACAATTTTATTAATAAAACATCTTCATTCTATACATTTATTTCCAAAGGGTAGCTTGTTGGAATCTAACCTACTTTACACATTTCTCAAACAAGAGCTTACTTTGGAAGTATATTTCTATTCGGTTATAGCTATATTAGCAGGGTTGATTTTTTTCTCAGGTATAATAAACCTCAATTTACTCAATTTTCTTTGTAATACATACTAGTAGTAACATTGATATCATTTTTGAGGACCTTTATAGTTTGTTGTTTTGTGTGAGCCAATGCTCCGTGTTGAAGACCGTCATTCGACCTATGATGGTTTACTTTTACGAATAGTGACTTAGATGGAGAGTTTTTTATTGGCACTCATACCACACCTTCTTATAGTATTCTGCTCATCATTAGTCATTGATATGATCTAATTATTCAAGCATTTTACTTTGCAATGACTACAAAGGTGATACATTTTAATATATACAGCCTCCTCCATTAATGACTACTGTTTCCTTTGAATCTTAAATAAGAAATAAGATAAAACAATTGTTTGCGTTATAACGCAAAGGTTTGCGTTATAACGCAAACATAGGAAGAACAATAAAAAAAAAATATGTGTTACGCTAATACGCTTCCGTAACGATCCTTATATGTCAGTTGTATTTTAAAAGACAAATGTATCTACTAGCTAATGATCATCAGTTACATGTAATGATCTTGTCTGCATTGATTCATCTTAAAACTATTGTCTGATTGGTTGTCAGGTGGGATTTTCGAAAATTCATAAATATTTAAATTAAAATCTAATTAGATATTACGTGGAAGGGCAGACTAAAAATGTTCAGTGGTTGAAGACTATACACTCTATTTATCACACACACACACACACAAATTATTTTTTTCGAAGATATGCATTTTCATCACCTAACTTGAAAGGCTGTCGTCAAGTACTTTTGGTAAAAAAAACTAACTATTCGAACACACCTACTCTGTTTTTGTGATTCATTAGATAGATATTTCACTTGACACATATACTTCATCATTAAGTATTATTTTATGTTATACAGTCAATCTGTAGCTTTGATATATAAAAATGATAGAATCTGAAGCGAGATGATGTATCAAATACTCTTGCTTTGCATATTTTCAAGACAACATATTCAACTCAACAGGCTCTAACATAAAAAGGTTGCACTCTATTTTCTCTTTTCGATACAATTGCTACCCATTTTTTGGAATTATTTTTGAGTCACATAATGGAAGGACAGACACGAAAATTACTAAACTAATACCTATCTAATACCTATCTATTAGCATTCTGATATTAAATGAATCATCTTTAAGTCTTCTTAGATTAAACTATTACAATCTTGAAATTTATACAATACACAAGTCAAAGCGAACTTCAGTTAAGACGCTTGCTTCATTCTAAAAATGTGCTAAACATGACATACATGTACAAACAATGTAGGTTATATGACTTATAACAACAGAGAGTTCAAATATATGCTTTAAATACAAATAATAATGTGCGATATGAACTAGCACAATTCTAAAACTTTAACGGGAACGACAATTATGATGGTTCAAGCATGATTACGTCATTAAATTACCAAATAGACAGCACACTGTAGATTGCTTAATTTTTTGAGGGATGTAATAGTACCAAGCCACGTTCTTCAAGTTATACTTAGTGAAAACTTATTATTACATTTTAACGGCCGTTTGTTCTCGATGTTTAAATACTCCGACTCTGTTGTGGCTACTTTACTCTTAGTCCAGCAGATAGGTGAATAATTGTGCACTTTGTGTTAAAAGCATACAATTTGGTAGAAACCTAGTTTGGACCATTCTGAACAAAATTACAAATGTAAATATGGAGGCAAGCTTGATTTTTCCACTTCCGGTTCTATCATCAAAATGGCGGAAACGCATATGATAACTGATAAATATTGTTTTTTAATTCTCACAACTGGTAGCTAAAGTTTGCTGGGTAGACTATTTTATAATTGTGTATTCATGGTTTGACATAATGTATCATTTCTTTGAAACCCTCGGGGTATTTTATTCAGAATGTTGTCACTTCCGGTAAAAAACATCACAAGAAAACGTAATTTAGAGACAAAATATAATGTTTGATAAAAATAAGCACTGCTGTCCAAAAAAAAGGTTGAATATCATTAACCTTCTTTAATATTTTTGTTTGATCGTATATCAGAATAACGAATTTATCAATTAATGGCGGAATAGTGGTTTCGACATTCAGAGTACTCGTGGGTTGCGTTCAATATTGTAGCGACTACATATAGGGGCCATGTAGATGTATGACTATTGAACGTGCTACATATATATTGATAGCAGCTAGGCTATCTACTTGTTCAGTAGATGACTATCTATGTACATGTAGCACTACATAGCTGCTATGATATTGAACGCAACCCTTGGTCACTGCTATCAATATCTATGTAGCAGGTAGGCTAAATACACGTTCAAAAGTCATATATCTACGTAGCACTACCAGTTCTAAAGCAACCCATAAATATCAGCTGCATTCGTCACATGAAAGCAGAACACAGCAAGTACTACTACTACATTGGTATCAACTATAGCAATAATTCTCTTCCCGAAAATGAGTTCATCCATCAGTTTTTTTCACGGAATAAATGAGCTCTATTTTCTTTTTATTTACATGCGGTAAGCTCTATCAGTTTCGTGGTTAACATGTTTGCCACACAACGTCAATCTTAATATTGTCCACAATAGTTACATCTTGTCAATATTCTAATGACTTCGTATTAAAATAAATCAGACCGAATGCTAGCGGAGGGATGTGATTTTCCTGTTTAAAGAACTCGATCCAAGTTTCTCTTTAATAAACTGTTCATACTGGTACCGTCCAACTATTTCTATTCAACGAACGACGAATAGTATCAACAACTGATGAGGGAGCTATATATTTAATTGGTATACAAAACAAGCAGTTGGTTGCTGTCTTCAAGAAATTGATTTCCTAACTCTTCTACTACAGAAGCTACATAATGGATAAACGACATTTGAGCACTTAGTTTCTGCTCATGGTAAGTTGTGTCCTCTTCATCAGGAAATCGATATATGACTGTCCCTTTGGTATCTTTCGCCACCCTTCTCAAATTCTTTAGCAAGTCTTGCCATTTCTTGTCAAGCTATCATCCGTCTTCTGTTAACAGTGCCTCCATCTGACTTAACAATATGTGTTTTTTCATGTTTTCTGTTTGACAGAGTCAGTGGACTATTACATGTACTGCACAGGTGCATATGTAAGGGGTTTCTTTAGATGCATGATGACGGATCTTTGGAGAGTTAACGTTAAGGATTCCTTTGTAGGTGTTGATTAATAACATATAAGCAATCGTTCTTGTTTCCTGCTAACAAGAGTCGGTTGTTAAATATTGTCCATACAACAGCATATTAACAAGAGTTACGAGAAATCATGGAACAGAAATCTCCCGACAGTGCACTAGAAACCGTCAAACCCAAAAGTAACAATAAACATGTCGATGCGAATTATTGTTACTGGTTTATAAATCTACATTTAGTTTGAATCAAAGTCATCATCACCTGCTTTCTGAAACAAGGGTCCTATATCATCTTTGAAAGCAAGTAAATTATCTCTCCCTTGTTTTTATTCCTGAATATTAGGTAAATAAGCAAGCATTAGATATAAGAAGTTGTTGTATGAGTGCCATTGAGACAACTCTCCATCCAAGTCAAACCTGTGAAAGCTCTCTCACAGGCAAACAACCTATAATTGGAAAATGTAAGAAGTCTACTCGTTTATCTTGTACTATAAACTCTGTCCTCGATGTCAACACCTAGATTCCTTATTCACCTGGAAAAAAACTGATATCCTCTATACTGTTGCTAAATTTTCTTGAAATCTTCAGTGTAGCTGATGAATTCAGCTAATGCGGTTACATGGCTTATTCGTGTGTCTCTTCCTTATCCAGTCTTATCTTCACTATAGACTCTTGATGCCTGCCGGCAAAGATTAGCAAATCATTGGACATGATATGTCGTTTCCTGTACAATAAGGTTCCCAGCACTGATCTTCTCTAATAAAGTTATGTACTGATGCTTTAGTACATATTGACGAACAGGGATATTAATATTATCAGGTTTTTATCTGGTTCCTTTAGAGACTTTTTTTCACAATTTGTTCATCATGTTGACTTACTTTTAAAATTCTTCTCCTTTGAAACTGCTGTATCAATTTTCAGCCAAACTTAGGCTAAATGAGTTTCAGAGTATCTAGTATAAATTTTATATTTTATTTCCTTGTATGTCAAGAAACATAGCTCCTATGGCTAAAATAGAACATAGGAGAAAATGATTTTTTTTTTGGCTTTTGAAGAAAATAGGACAATTCAAAGAACATTTAAATAAATTGAAAAGCCAAAATAATCATTGATGAGAGATTTAACCAAAAAAGTTAAGGTGAGCGATTCAGGCTCTTGAGAGCCTCTTGTTTTTGTGTCCATATGTCGATCTTGTAAGCGCTCTAACAAAAACAATTTATGTCATATGTTTAAATCAGCAATATGTGTTGAATGGTCTGTTGCTGTAACATATTTGTTTCTTGTTTTGCATATACATCCGGCTGCTGGTATTGAAGTTTGAATTATTTTATACTTTGTCATCAAGGGGCCCTAGTATATAGATTGATGTTATATGCGGTGATGCTTTTGCTCATTGTTGAACCTGTTAATACATATCCAGTGTGCGGTGGGCCATTGTGACACAATGACTCGACCCCTTTTTGTATATATTGTCCGATTTTTTTGGCCATTGTTACACAATGACTCAACCCCTTTTTGTATATATTGTCCGATTTTTTTTACGTTCATATCTTTATATCTGTCAGAATGAATAAAAAGATGCGTACCGATGATAACATGTACTTATATAAACAATCGGTGGTAGAAATATATGAGCAAGCGTTCACCTTTAAAGAAAGAAAAAAATGTCAATCTTTTTACCATTACTAGAGGTGAACTGTTAAAGACCGATTAAAGATAGATTTGTTCTTCTACATACAGGCGGAAACCCGGATGAAATAGAACAAAAGAATCGAAGCTTTTTGTTAGAGAAGGCGATAAATCGCGCTTACTGTAATGTTTACTATAGTAACAAAATTTTAAAAGTAAATAGAAAGAAATAAAATGACAATTTTCTTCTCAATAACGAAATCTTTTATTTTAAAAACACCATTTGCATTAGTTTTCAATTTATCTATAATTATTATAGATAAATTGAAAACTTACATAGTTAAGCAGAACAATAAAATATCAAGTCGACGACATGGTATCTATCAAGTTGGATGTAGAAAATGCATAACCTCTAATAAAAAAAAAAAAAAAAAACACGGACAGAGAACATATCAATCTTTTTTATTTTAGGAAATATCTTTTTGTTGGTTACGCCAGTTTATTTGGTAGAAATGGAAGCCATCGTAGGGATGACGCGCTGCCAATTTTGCCCTTGAAAACCGATAAATTTATTCACATAGCACCATTACAATCTACGGAAGCGTATTAGCGCCACACATTTTTTTTAATTTTTCTTCCTATGTTTGCGTTGTAATGCAAACCTTTGCGTTATTTATAAGGGAAACATTTGAGTTACAACGCAAACATTTTGCGTTGTAACGCAAACCTTTGCGTTAAACGCAAACACTTGCGTTTTAACACAAACCTTTGCGTTAAACGCAAACATTTGCGTTACAACGCACACATTTGCGTTATATCGCAAACATTTTGATTTCAATTATTCATTAAGTTTTGTATATATGTCCGTCAGTCATTCATTTCGGATGTGATTTACCAGTAGATAAAAAAAGAAACATACATACAAGGCCAAATCATTATAATAAATATGCATAGGAATAATGGAATTCTTGAAGTGCAATTATACATAAATAAAGACTGATTTGTGCATCAAAAAAGTATAGAATTTAACAAGAAAATAAATATAGTTTAGTATATAGTCATATTTAAATTGAAAGATAAAAAATAATGTCATACAATTGTGAAACCTCCAAGTCAAATAGACAAAATGATCTTTCTGCTTTAAAATGAATTATTAATAAGGAAACATTTTTTTTAAATCTCAGAATATGATCAAGATTCTTTGATAGAAAGTCATTGAATTTTCATTTCAATATAATGTAGTATTTTTAAGATATTTGGGTAGCAATGTGAAAAGAGAGAACACAATTTTATTAATAAAACATCTTCATTCTATACATTTATTTCCAAAGGGTAGCTTGTTGGAATCTAACCTACTTTACACATTTCTCAAACAAGAGCTTACTTTGGAAGTATATTTCTATTCGGTTATAGCTATATTAGCAGGGTTGATTTTTTTCTCAGGTATAATAAACCTCAATTTACTCAATTTTCTTTGTAATACATACTAGTAGTAACATTGATATCATTTTTGAGGACCTTTATAGTTTGTTGTTTTGTGTGAGCCAATGCTCCGTGTTGAAGACCGTCATCGACCTATGATGGTTTACTTTTACGAATAGTGACTTAGATGGAGAGTTTTTTATTGGCACTCATACCACACCTTCTTATAGTATTCTGCTCATCATTAGTCATTGATATGATCTAATTATTCAAGCATTTTACTTTGCAATGACTACAAAGGTGATACATTTTAATATATACAGCCTCCTCCATTAATGACTACTGTTTCCTTTGAATCTTAAATAAGAAATAAGATAAAACAATTGTTTGCGTTATAACGCAAAGGTTTGCGTTATAACGCAAACATAGGAAGAACAATAAAAAAAAAATATGTGTGGCGCTAATACGCTTCCGTAACGATCCTTATATGTCAGTTGTATTTTAAAAGACAAATGTATCTACTAGCTAATGATCATCAGTTACATGTAATGATCTTGTCTGCATTGATTCATCTTAAAACTATTGTCTGATTGGTTGTCAGGTGGGATTTTCGAAAATTCATAAATATTTAAATTAAAATCTAATTAGATATTACGTGGAAGGGCAGACTAAAAATGTTCAGTGGTTGAAGACTATACACTCTATTTATCACACACACACACACACAAATTATTTTTTTCGAAGATATGCATTTTCATCACCTAACTTGAAAGGCTGTCGTCAAGTACTTTTGGTAAAAAAAACTAACTATTCGAACACACCTACTCTGTTTTTGTGATTCATTAGATAGATATTTCACTTGACACATATACTTCATCATTAAGTATTATTTTATGTTATACAGTCAATCTGTATCTTTGATATATAAAAATGATAGAATCTGAAGCGAGATGATGTATCAAATACTCTTGCTTTGCATATTTTCAAGACAACATATTCAACTCAACAGGCTCTAACATAAAAAGGTTGCACTCTATTTTCTCTTTTCGATACAATTGCTACCCATTTTTTGGAATTATTTTTGAGTCACATAATGGAAGGACAGACACGAAAATTACTAAACTAATACCTATCTAATACCTATCTATTAGCATTCTGATATTAAATGAATCATCTTTAAGTCTTCTTAGATTAAACTATTACAATCTTGAAATTTATACAATACAAAAGTCAAAGCGAACTTCAGTTAAGACGCTTGCTTCATTCTAAAAATGTGCTAAACATGACATACATGTACAAACAATGTAGGTTATATGACTTATAACAACAGAGAGTTCAAATATATGCTTTAAATACAAATAATAATGTGCGATATGAACTAGCACAATTCTAAAACTTTAACGGGAACGACAATTATGATGGTTCAAGCATGATTACGTCATTAAATTACCAAATAGACAGCACACTGTAGATTGCTTAATTTTTTGAGGGATGTAATAGTACCAAGCCACGTTCTTCAAGTTATACTTAGTGAAAACTTATTATTACATTTTAACGGCCGTTTGTTCTCGATGTTTAAATACTCCGACTCTGTTGTGGCTACTTTACTCTTAGTCCAGCAGATAGGTGAATAATTGTGCACTTTGTGTTAAAAGCATACAATTTGGTAGAAACCTAGTTTGGACCATTCTGAACAAAATTACAAATGTAAATATGGAGGCAAGCTTGATTTTTCCACTTCCGGTTCTATCATCAAAATGGCGGAAACGCATATGATAACTGATAAATATTGTTTTTTAATTCTCACAACTGGTAGCTAAAGTTTGCTGGGTAGACTATTTTATAATTGTGTATTCATGGTTTGACATAATGTATCATTTCTTTGAAACCCTCGGGGTATTTTATTCAGAATGTTGTCACTTCCGGTAAAAAACATCACAAGAAAACGTAATTTAGAGACAAAATATAATGTTTGATAAAAATAAGCACTGCTGTCCAAAAAAAAGGTTGAATATCATTAACCTTCTTTAATATTTTTGTTTGATCGTATATCAGAATAACGAATTTATCAATTAATGGCGGAATAGTGGTTTCGACATTCAGAGTACTCGTGGGTTGCGTTCAATATTGTAGCGACTACATATAGGGGCCATGTAGATGTATGACTATTGAACGTGCTACATATATATTGATAGCAGCTAGGCTATCTACTTGTTCAGTAGATGACTATCTATGTACATGTAGCACTACATAGCTGCTATGATATTGAACGCAACCCTTGGTCACTGCTATCAATATCTATGTAGCAGGTAGGCTAAATACACGTTCAAAAGTCATATATCTACGTAGCACTACCAGTTCTAAAGCAACCCATAAATATCAGCTGCATTCGTCACATGAAAGCAGAACACAGCAAGTACTACTACTACATTGGTATCAACTATAGCAATAATTCTCTTCCCGAAAATGAGTTCATCCATCAGTTTTTTTCACGGAATAAATGAGCTCTATTTTCTTTTTATTTACATGCGGTAAGCTCTATCAGTTTCGTGGTTAGCATGTTTGCCACACAACGTCAATCTTAATATTGTCCACAATAGTTACATCTTGTCAATATTCTAATGACTTCGTATTAAAATAAATCAGACCGAATGCTAGCGGAGGGATGTGATTTTCCTGTTTAAAGAACTCGATCCAAGTTTCTCTTTAATAAACTGTTCATACTGGTACCGTCCAACTATTTCTATTCAACGAACGACGAATAGTATCAACAACTGATGAGGGAGCTATATATTTAATTGGTATACAAAACAAGCAGTTGGTTGCTGTCTTCAAGAAATTGATTTCCTAACTCTTCTACTACAGAAGCTACATAATGGATAAACGACATTTGAGCACTTAGTTTCTGCTCATGGTAAGTTGTGTCCTCTTCATCAGGAAATCGATATATGACTGTCCCTTTGGTATCTTTCGCCACCCTTCTCAAATTCTTTAGCAAGTCTTGCCATTTCTTGTCAAGCTATCATCCGTTTTCTGTTAACAGTGCCTCCATCTGACTTAACAATATGTGTTTTTTCATGTTTTCTGTTTGACAGAGTCAGTGGACTATTACATGTACTGCACAGGTGCATATGTAAGGGGTTTCTTTAGATGCATGATGACGGATCTTTGGAGAGTTAACGTTAAGGATTCCTTTGTAGGTGTTGATTAATAACATATAAGCAATCGTTCTTGTTTCCTGCTAACAAGAGTCGGTTGTTAAATATTGTCCATACAACAGCATATTAACAAGAGTTACGAGAAATCATGGAACAGAAATCTCCCGACAGTGCACTAGAAACCGTCAAACCCAAAAGTAACAATAAACATGTCGATGCGAATTATTGTTACTGGTTTATAAATCTACATTTAGTTTGAATCAAAGTCATCATCACCTGCTTTCTGAAACAAGGGTCCTATATCATCTTTGAAAGCAAGTAAATTATCTCTCCCTTGTTTTTATTCCTGAATATTAGGTAAATAAGCAAGCATTAGATATAAGAAGTTGTTGTATGAGTGCCATTGAGACAACTCTCCATCCAAGTCAAACCTGTGAAAGCTCTCTCACAGGCAAACAACCTATAATTGGAAAATGTAAGAAGTCTACTCGTTTATCTTGTACTATAAACTCTGTCCTCGATGTCAACACCTAGATTCCTTATTCACCTGGAAAAAAACTGATATCCTCTATACTGTTGCTAAATTTTCTTGAAATCTTCAGTGTAGCTGATGAATTCAGCTAATGCGGTTACATGGCTTATTCGTGTGTCTCTTCCTTATCCAGTCTTATCTTCACTATAGACTCTTGATGCCTGCCGGCAAAGATTAGCAAATCATTGGACATGATATGTCGTTTCCTGTACAATAAGGTTCCCAGCACTGATCTTCTCTAATAAAGTTATGTACTGATGCTTTAGTACATATTGACGAACAGGGATATTAATATTATCAGGTTTTTATCTGGTTCATACGAACAACAAAAGTAACATACACTTTTGTTCATTGATTTTTTTCATGGTAAGCTGGTGCGTTGGGTTTCCAGCTCTGATTGCCTGTTTTTATTTACATATCATCTGTCTCCTTTTGATGTCTTATTTTAGCTCTCTTTTTTTCTGAGTCAGATGACAGGTCTTATGCGATGTGGCGCTGTTTTGAGCATAGTACAAGGAAGACCACTGCCATCATATTGTATATACAGATTGGTCTTAGACGTAACATGGAAGTTCTTTGTATTTAACGACATTTCCCGCCAAAGTAACATATCTGGCACCAATACTGATACACTTTGCGGGTGTAGGACATTGCAGCTATTCGTCTGTCATATTTTAACAAATTATACGTTTAACATTGAGAATGGAAATGAAAATGGGGAATATGTCAAAGAGACAAAAAACATGATTAAAAAGCAGGCAACAGCCGAATGCCACCAATAGGTGTTCAATGTAGCGAAAATACCTGCACCAAGAGGTGGTCCACGGCTGGTTCCTATACAAAATGGTGTACTAGTTCAGTATAAATTGGTGTCACACTAAACTTCAAAACATATAAATGAACTAAAATAAATTCCAGTCAACTTCTTCAACACTTGAGGAAGAACTACCTGGTCTTTGATCATCTGATGTCTCAATCTTTAAGAGCTAAACTTTGAAATGTTGTTTAGACTTTTGCTTTATAAAGTGTATGTCTATCTTCATTCAAATTAAATAATGAAACAATATTGTTCACCATATTGAGTGAATTTTAATGGTATCCAAAGAAATAAAATACATGATTCTATAACATCCTTCTTCTCACTAGTTGCAAATTAAAAGTCGACACTTCTTTTGAATTTTAACATGAAATTTCGACCGGAAGTCGACCAAATGTCACCAAGTTGCTGCTTCAACAACACTGAAAACAATCTAATGTGATTCAGATCAATTAAAACTACAAAAAATTGAAAGAGAATTAAGAAAAATTTAAATTTAAACATGCATTCGCCATTTTGGATTTCACCGGAAGTGAACTATATTTCTAACTTGCCTCCATATCTAAAAGTGAAAAGTATAGATAGAAGTATGTTTGTGCAAAATTTGGCCCTTTTATCATGAAGGGCACAATTCCTTCATATATTGCACCTATCTGCTGGACTATCTGTCAATTTGAAATATTTATAAATCTAGATGTTCGGAGCTGTCTATTTGGTAATTCAATGCAGCATCATGCTTGTTCCATCATAATTGTCGTTCCTGTTAAAGTTTTAGAATTATTACGACATGACTTTTTTCTATTGTCCCTTATCGGCTTCCGATGACATTTATGATAAGAAAATATATTGATTTTCCAATAGTTTGCAGATAAATATAGCCATGTGTTAGGGGCGACATAAAAAAATAAATGAGTGATATAAAACTTAATTCAAATAGTTCTCGGGTGGGGTGGATGGTCAAAATTGCTGCAAGTTTTTATCAATTGACATCGATTTTATATATATCCTTATTGTCAATAATTTGTTTCCCAAATTAAGTTAAGAGGGGGCTAGGGGGCAGTGAAAAACTATATGACTAGGGACACTTTAAAACTTTAGCTTAGCCGATTAAAGGAGATAACTAAGTTGTTTAAACGAGATAGCTAAGTAGTAAATACGAGTTAGCTAAGTCGTTATATTAGCTAAGTTGTTATTACGAGTTAGCTAAGACGTCTTAACGAGTTAGCTTAATTGTTTAAACAAGTAAACTAATTCGTTACAACAAGTTAGCTAGGTTGTTATAACAAGATAAATAGGATAAGTTGTCATAAAAACTTAGCTAGTCAAGTCGTTCGCTATTACAAGTTGATTAAGTCGTTCAACGGCTTAAAAATAAAAATAAACCCTGACACTAACCGGCTTCCGTAGAATAACGTGATCTCATAAAGTGACAAATCTCTACTGCGGGGTAATGCCTTGTGAACTAGCACGTCAATAGCACAATTGGCGTTTCGACGTCGATCTGACAGGAGTTGATATTCAAATTTCATGTATTTGTCCTGAATATGCATTTAGTTAGACATTGGACGTTGATGATTCAGTGAGTTAAACATCAATAAGTCAATCTGTGTAGTTTATGATTTCAAACATAAAGATGTAAAAGTAACACTTAAGGTTTTCTTAATCAGCCAGACTTTGATTGCTACTCAGTAAAATAATTGTTTATTGTAAATCATTTATATATTGCTCGATTATCATACATGTATGTACAATTTTTGATATCTTAATTTATATATAAAACAGCAATGATATAAAAATGTAATAAAAAAATAACTTACCCATTGGCATTTAACCTTGGTGATATTGCTACATATACCCGTTGATAAATAATTATTGACTATGAAAAAGAGACTCATTCCTGCGACACGTCAATGTATTACTCTATATAGAAGAAAAACCCTATTAAGGTATGGAGCTGTCAGAATAATTTACAGTTTTTTTGTAACCACGAAATCTCAACATGACATACATTGTACTGTATACATGTAACATATTCAGCGAAAAGAAATTATATTCTTAAAGAAGAAGAACAAAGTTTATTTTGTGTTTGTTCATATGGTTTAAGAAATATTATAATTTACTGATATAAACGTTAGCTTCATCGATGATCTCCATCATTTTGTCATTAACTGACTGTACTGGCCACATTTGCCTGCTTGAGAAAAGTCATTCCGATGGCATTTTAAATTATGTAGGTCGGTGTTATGCACAATATAACTCTAATTCAAGTATCTATGGCATGACATATTCCTATTTTACAGTAACAACTCATGATCACTGATTTTCAGTAAATTGACGAAAAGTCGACCTAACCTGAGTTTATTTTGGATATTTTGAACCAGAAAAGCTCAACAAGAAGTGACGGTAAACTTTTCCGTCTCAACCTGGTTGAATTTAGATCGTTTAGCAGGCGTCAGATAAGTTTTCGCTGAAATGGGCTATCGAAAATACAGGTACACGGATTAACCCTGCACTAAAATGGGCTATAATGTCTGCGCTAAAATGTCCCCATGTAGTTTAATTCCAATCACTGTGATAAATCCTTTCAATCTGGTAATTCTGCTTCTTGGCATTTGCAACTCATTTATAGATACTCTTGGTTTTGAACTGTAAATATTTTTTTTTTATATTTTTTTTTTATTCAAAATGGATTAACAGGCATTTACATAAATTATCTATAGTGGCACATAATAAAGCAAGCAAGAAAAATAAGCATAATCAATTAAAAATTAGTAAACAAAAATAACTAATAATACGATATGATATAACGGAATATGGATGAGGTATAACATTTTCATCAAAAAATATATAGTGATAATGGAAATTACATTTCAGGCACATCTATACAAAATAATTCACTATCAAATTAATTAATGATTTTATCCCAGGGGTTCCAGTACATGTTATAATCTTTTACACTCATATTTTTTTGAGGAAATATGTTTTTCTAAAATTAAATTTTCTTTGATATAGTTTTTAAGTTCCTCTATATGAGGTTTTCCTCTCGCATCTTTGATCTGTTACAGTATTTAAAATACTTAACTAGTAAAATGACTTTATTTTTTATAAAATTTAGTTTATAGTTATCATAAAGACCAAACATGACTATATCTACATTAAGTGGAATATCAATATGTGTTGTTTCAAAAATCCAAGCATTCAGATGGTGCCAAATGTCTACTACAATATGACAGCCCACAATAAGCGTTCTATGGTTTCTGGTTCTTTCTTGCAAAATGTACATAAATTACACTGTACACGGCTCATCTTTAAAAGTAAAGTATTAGTACCTAAAATACGGTGAAAAATTCGGTATTGAAACTAACAGAGCTTGGAATTTTTTGAAATTTTAGTGACACAGTTATGGATTTTTTTCCAATCCCCTACAACGTTATTCAATATACCCTCCCGTTTTTGCTCAGCTGCTATTACAACTGGTATCGCCCCTTGATTTAATATATTATACATGTCTTTTGAACCTTTGTTTGACTTGAAAAAATGTTAATATTAAAAGGTAAGAGAGCTTGTTGTTGTATTTCCCTTTCAGTGTTGATTCCCATAGATCGTAGCCATTGTTTTAATGCTACTTTAATACCATAAAATTGTAAAAAAAGTGGGTTTAAAAGTATATAGCTGTTCAAAATTTTGATGACAATATATTTCCTTGCTCATCTAATAGGTCATTTACAGTCCATACCCCGTTTAGTGCCCAATTCTATAATAAACACTGACGTTATCAATTTTAATGTTCTCATTATTCCATATATATAGATGAAGATATGACTTCCTCAAAATAGCGAGGATGTCGGAATCTCGACATGTTGTTCCAGGCACAAATAACTTCTTTCCAAAAAACAACCTAATGTTTTGGTTGTTCCAAAATAAGCCAACTCTGTAAAATTTATATTTTGTGTAGCAGTAAATAATTTGACCCACTTTCAATTTGAATTAAATAATCTCCTAACCCAGGTCAATTTTAGCCCTTGTATAAAATTTCTCAAATTAATAATTTTTAAACCACCTCTGCAGTATTCTTGACATAAGAGCTCCCGATTTACCTTGTCAGGTTTACCATCCCAAATGAAAGCATAAATTTTACTATTGAGTTGTTGTAGTACATTTTCATCTGGACTTGGTATGGATAAGAACAGATGATTCAATTTTGATATAATTAAAGATTTTATAATTATAGTTATTTTACCAAACGGAGTAAGCGACTGTTTTGACCATTTTTGTATAATACTTTCTATTTCTTGAATTCAAGGAGCATAATTTAGATTTAACATTCTATTTAAGTCAACACAAAAAGTGATACCCAATAATTTGAAGGTACTGGAACCCCATTTCAATCCCCACTTTACGCATATTTTATATTGACTATGGTTTTTACTTCCTATCCATATAACATTTGTTTTATCATAGAACCGAATTCATAACAGTGTGGCTGTGGACATTGATTGGCGCACTTTAATGTCCCATTGACTGGGACAGATTAGGTGAACGTTCGTCTATAACGCCCATTAATCAAGACGTCCTTAATATAGACATTTAAACCGTGGGGTCACCAAAGGTTCTCAACTCCTATATAAGATAATTCGAAATACTAATCAGGAATTTGTGTTTTGATTTATATTGATTAATTAAACGTCCTTTACTTGTGTGTTTGTTATGTTTCGACAATCAATTTTCATAATATGATATCGCAAAGCCATGTTCTTTCAGAAAAAAAGAATGACTTACTGGCTTTTTAAGTTGCAATGCATGCATGTATTGATTGATTATCTTTTTCGGATGTCAAAGCGATTTAACAATTCGAATTATGTCATCTTTTAACTTTTATCTGGTCTAATTTTATTTTAGAACGTATGCATAATCCACTTTCAAAAGCAGTTGTGCAAATACAAAACATATAGACAAAATATACTTCTGCCCTGTCTTTTTCGTACTTGAAAGTTATTGGATAGTAAGAAAGCTATTTGGATTAAACCTTGTGAAATTTGCATGCATTTACGTTATTGTATTGGCAACATGTATCATTTGGTGTATATAGGAAACTTAAACTATTCTGCTATACTGCTACTATACTTGTGAAAAACATTTGGCAACAGAAACGCATTTATCTTATAAATTTATATTAAAATCGACCCAATTTACATAGAAATGGACGTCTTCGTGCATTTTGTGATCGCAAATAAAATATGTTACGGACCTTTTGAGTATTTGGACAATACGCGCATGACCATACCCGTCATACGCGTACGGTCGGACCATACGTGTATGTTTGGACCATATGAGTATACGCGTATGGTCATGACATATGCGTATGGTCCAAATACTCATATGGTCCGGAACACATACATGCTATTCTATGCGTTGTCGGTCGTCTATTATTTTTTTCTTTCGTTGATGGATTTGACGTCTTTCTGTGAGTGATTATTTGTTCATGACTTTAAACTTACTTACTTGCAAATAATTTAAAACCAAGACTTGAATTATAAAAATGTCCAAACAAACCATGATTTGTTTTAAAACATACAGCACATCCATTGAAGGCTTAAATTCGCCAGGTATTTAATTTCAACTTAGTGAGTTGACTAAAGTAATGTTGTGGACCATTTTTCAATTTTCATGCGGTATCCTTTTTTTTTCTTCTCTCGCACAACTTTTGTGTTTTTTTTTTTTCATGCCAAGACCTCTTGGAGATTTCATTCTATAAAGTGTGTATTTTGCTAATGGCCGAATGCCATACGGGGCCCAATAGCTTGCTAACGCCTGTTGGTCCCTGGAAAGAATTTGTCTGATTGTCTATCACACTACATATCTACATATTCCTATTTTAACATGCACTTATATCTATGATAAAAATGAGAATTGAATTGTCATTGAGACAACAACCCAACCAAAGAGTAAAAAAAAGCTCAAGGCAACATGTAGATCTTTCGTATCAAGGGAATTGCTATCAATATATTTATTTCAGGTTAATACTATCAGGCCATACTCAAGTTATAAAATAGGTCTTGTCGTCAACTTTTGCAACCAGCTTCTATGTTTCTATAATGCACCGTTCATCTTTTTTGGGCTTCGACTTTTCCATTGGACAGACAATTTGGTTTTCGACTATTTTAAAAAGATGCATTTTTTTTACAAAATCATACAAGTAAGGAGTCTGTGGCCTTTGGTAGTCTTGTATGTTTATTAAGTTTTGTTTATTTATTTGTTTAGGATTTAAGTATGACGTACATTTTCACTGAACTAGTACATTTTTTATAATAGTTTTTCGATATCGCTCGGGCAAAAATAATCACGAATATAATGCCTACCCATGTTAAAACTACAATAAAGTATAGTTTGCATCAATTATTTCTTAAACCTACCATTTTCGTTGTCTGTGTTGGATTTGTGTGGCATTACAAAAAAAAGTATAAACTACACATTGCAACTTCCAACACGAATACAAGATTTATTGATTTTAAAAATGCGACCAAAATTAAAAATTCGCTCGCAGCGGAAAAATTCAACAGTTTGATTTTCATTGAAATAAAATAATTGTTATGATTTACACACCGTTTCTTTTTCCAATATAAATATTCGAACTATTTTGTTGGTTGTTTCTTTTATAAATTTACATCATTTTTAAAAAGACAACTTTGTGACTTCGATATTTAGTAGACTATAAAAGCGATGTTCATTATCTTTCTTCTGCTGTAAGTTTAATTCAATTATTTTGTGTCATAAATTAATTGCCATCTCGTATGTTTTTAAATTTGAATGAAGAAGAGTCAGGTTGTCTTATACGTCAATCATACAAAAAAATACAAAAAATAACGACAACAAATAAAATAAGGTGCAACATTCATTCTCCATGAAAAGAATACATCACATGGATGTAATTTTTGTAAGAAAAATACCAATTTCGTGAGAAGTTGTGTGTTGGACTTGAAGAGCCAAGCCAACTGACAAATATCTGAATGAACGAACCGAGTTATGGTATAAAAAACAAAACAAAGCCCATATGGTTAGCATTGAATAAATAGTAGGCCACTCTCAAATGATCACATAGTAGAAGTTTTTGTTCTTTTAATCAATTGGATATTTTCTGAAATAACGCGGGTCCCCATTAAATTAAAAGTTTTTTTTTTTTTATACCATGAATAAACTTTTTTTTTTATTATCATTTATTGATATCAGCTCTTGACATTACTATTCTTAAAAGTGAAACTGTTGTAAGTGATGGTATAACAATTATTTAAAACAAATTCCTTAAATGATTTGTGAAAAGAAAGTTTCATTTTATGTATCAAAATGTTTATCAAGTGATTATTTAAATCCCCACTTGAAGGCCTCCGATAGACTGAGTGAGCATAAAATCATCGCCAACGACAAACAAGCTATATGTAAATGTTTCAGTAGAATTACTAATAAACGTTTTACCGTCGACCACACTGTTATAAATTTGATTCTAGTTAATTTTCAGTCCTGATATCTCAGCATAGAATTGTAAGATACGGAGGGATGCATCTAAAGAAGAAGGAGATCCATCTAAAATAAGTGATGTACAAAGAATGTATCATCAGCATATTGAGACAATATAAACTCTGTATCATCTATCGTAATACCTTTAATATCATTACTATTTCTGACTAAAATGCCAAGTATTTCTGCACATAGCAAGAAAAGGTAAGGAGACAAAGGATCTCCTTGTCTACAACCCCTTCCACACGAAAACAATCTGACAGACAACAATTTTGAGTTACTGTTGAAGAAATATTATTATAAAATGTTTTTATCCAGTTCATGATGGATTCTCCAAAATTAAAATATTTAAGTGTCTCAAATAAAAATGACCAGGAGATAGAGTCGAATGCTTTTTCAAAATCAATCAAGGGTAATATACCAGGGATTGTCCTCAGTGATTGTGTTTTGTTCTAATTTTTGTATTTCTTCTGTAATTTTTTTTCCCCTGTTTTACCCTGTCCCTTTTTATATATGTCGAATAAGAGATAGTCTTACCTCTGATCTCATTGAGAAGTGTTTCAAAAAATAATTGGTCACTGATTGTAAATTGTACATCAAAATCATCAATAATACTGTCTAATGCATCTCTGCTATAACCTAGCACTGCATATTGCTCAAATAAATAATTATTGTTTTTTTAATTAATTTTACAAATTCAAAATCTTGAAGGAGAGAGTTGTTGAATTTCAAGAGGCCCCTACTTTTTATAAACTCATTTATCTTTAAAGTCAAAATTACTGGTGAATGACCTGATCTGTAGCTATTGCCAATGTTTATATCATATATGTCATCTATAAGACTTTCAGAGATCAAAAAGAAATCTAGCCGTGATTGTTTAAATGGATTTTTTTTCTCTCCATGTAAATCTTTTAAGATCAGGGTATCTCTCTCTAAATGGATCCACAAAAGTCTTATATTTCATAATTTCTAAAATTGTATCCCTTGATTTTTGGTTATTTATATGTTTATAGTTATGGGTATCTAGGTCAAAATTCTGAACAAGATTAAAGTCCCCACAGATCAGACACAATTGATTATCAAAAAAGTCAATGGTTTCTGTTAGTTTGTCATAGAAGCAAGGATTATCACTCAGTTTTCGGCCCATACACATTTATCAGAGTAAATCTCTTTTCTTAAATATTAATATCCAATCCCAACAAATTGCCATCCTCATTTTTTTTAACTTGATGTATTTTATATTCAATTTTTTTTTTAAAAAGATAGCAACTCCTCGTTGATTAGATGCGTAAGAATTGAAAATACATTGACCTTTCCACTGGTTTCTTATCAGGGTTTCATCTTGTTCTACAAAGTGTGTGTCTTGGAGACAATATATATCAAAATCTTTTGAATGCAGATAATTAAAAATATCCCCCCTTTTTTCTCTCATTTGAAGTCCTTGGCAATTTTGAGACATTATTTTGATATTTTTACCCTCCATTACAATAATAAATCTTCAAAGAATTGAAAGTGGATAACTGCCAACACAAAGGAGTGAAAGGTTTAGTTGAGATATCAGGACTGTTTACATAATGCTCTATTTGCTTCAAAAGTATACCATATATGTGCCAAGTAACAAAATTCCATATCTTATATAAAATATATACATGAAATAAACAAAAACAAGTAAACGGGAAGCACATTTAAAAGACTAAAATATTTCACTGTAACGCAGATTTACACTTGAGGTCAAGGGGAGATAACTTAAATTTGTTTTTAGTATAATTATGTAAGCTTTAATGTATATTGATCTACTTCATTACTTGTAATACATGTCATTATCATATATCATAAATATATATTCAAATTGGTAAACTCTATTATACATTTGAATAATGAACAGGATTAATATGGCAAAAGAGAAGAGATCACACAAGAAGCACGTTACCACAATTTTATTTTGTGCTCTCTCATCTGATCTGGTCAAACTTGCCTAAAATTTATATCACCATCAGTACTGCATGGTGTCATCTGCAATTCACATCTCAATGTAAGCTTACACAAGGCATTATAAAGATAGATAAGAGAGATCTAAGAATCGCGAACATATAATATCAGCTCACTTAAACTGACAGTGATTTCCTCTACAAAAAAAAAGGCATGCTTGATGTATAGTTTAAATCCAAAGTTTTTGTTTTTGACATGTAGAGTTAAGTGATAATGATACATGACTAAAGGATATAAACTTTATTGTATTTTACTTGAAACTATCAATGTTCTGACCGTTACACTGTTGAGATGTAAAAAGATTTATATATTGCGTCCAAAAATTTGTAATCATGAATTTCAGTAATATTCTTATTGGACTGTTTAAGAAAATTTTGTCTTACATTTCTGTAATTGTGTATCATGTACAAGTTTTAATCATAATGCTGCCCATTGACTAAGCTATACCTCAAGCATACATTTACTTAATAAAATATGAAACAAGCAAAACTAAATCAACAAATTTAGCATATAATATTACATATTGTAGCATATCTATAAGTATCTATAACAAGCTATGACATGCATTTACTAAACATATGAAAAAAGCAAAACTAAAACAACAGATTAAGCATTCATATAAATGTAGCATATAACTATATATAACAAGCTAAGGCATGCATTCATGAGACAAAAAGAGAAAGCAAAATTAAGATGGCAAAGTAAGCAAATTGAACTATTCTGCTAAAAGTTAAGCAAAGTCAAAAAGCTAAATAAAAAGAAGCAACCAAAATGAACACAAAAACCTTTTTTTTCTTTTCTATACTTACTTCAAATGTTCATATCAAAGCCTGCAAAAAGAGATCTAACATTACAGCATCATTGATTTACTTTAATTATAGTCCTTTTTTTCAAAAAAGATTTTAATGTAAGAAAATATACATGATATATGCACTGTAAACAATTTTGTATTTATAAACAATATTTTCTGAGTGTATATATATATGTTACAGACAAATAAACAGTTATTCCCATAACACCCCATTTTCTGTGTTGTTTTTACGGGTCTCTAAAGTCATTTGGGCCCCTTTTGCTCTAATACGTGTTTGCACTTTGTACCATTTTCTAATTGTGAATGCGTTATGAGATATCAAGAATCTTTCCTCCTTCATAGAAACTGGCAGATCATCTAGTAGGCGAATCTTTGTTCCCTTCAAATTATAGGCTTTGGACATAACAAGTTGTTTATCCCCAAAATGTACAAAACGAACAAGAATAGGCTTTGGGCCCTTCCCATGTGTTGAAACTCTATGCGCGTTAGGAAGCGGCATGGAATTGGCTTTTGGAGCATCACTAAGCAACTTTTCGGAGAATAGCTTTCGTGTTGCAAATCAATTTTTTGTTTGAATAGCTTGTCATTTTCTAATTCTTGAAGCTGTAAGTCCATACCTTGGGCACCTCTTTCTAGCTCTGTAAAATCATGTCTAAGAGTTTTTATTTCTTTTTGCGACGTTTCAAACTTAACATTGAGGACTTTAGCATCAGCTTTAACCTCATGTATCATACTGGTAAGGTTACGTTCGACTTAAGTTAACTGTTCCGAAAAAACTGTGACCTTCTTATCCTTCTACTTCTACTTCTACTATGTAATGACCGCCTTCAACACGTTGAAGTTTACGTCACTTGTACTGCGCATTGCTTTGTGAAGACATATATACAGTGAAATATACAAATTTGTGATAATAAACAAAACAAAAAAACATTTACATAGTGGTAGTGCATATTTTTAATTTATTATTTTTAAAATATTAAGATAAAACTATTTACACATGATGAATTTATGGGCTGTAGATGTAGTTTGAGACGGCTACTTTGAACGACTCTATAGAGTCGCTCATAACAATACTCAGGGGAAGGCTGTTCCAGATTTTAATTGTGCGTGGGAAAAATGATTGTTGTCTTATTTGTGTTCTGCAGGATGGAATTTGGTATGAGAGTGTGTGCATGTTCCTTGACTGTCTGAGCGGTTGAATTAATCTGTCTGTTTTTGTGATTGCAGTGAGATGATATGTGATTTTATAGAACATGACCAGTCGTGCATCTGTTCTCCTGTTAGCAAGGTCTCTCCATTTCAAATGATCTAGCATGTCACTAACGCTTGAGGTGTTTCTGTGTCGGTTAGTGACATATCTAGCAGCCCTTCTTTGTACCTTTTCTATTTTGTTAATATCCTCAGTAAAGTAAGGGTCCCAAACTGAACAGGCATATTCTAGTGATGGTCTGACTAAGGATTTATATGCCTGTTCCTTTACTGAGGTGGAACTGATGTTAAGATTCCTTCGAAGAAAACCTAGTGTGCTGTTGGCTTTATTGCAGATGTTGTTTATGTGACTGTGCCATTTGAGATCTGATTGAATTGTCACACCTAGGTATTTCGCCTTATCGACATGTTCAAGAATGTAGCCATGTAAAGTGTAATTATAAATGAATGGATTTTTATTTCGGCTGATGGACATGACATTACACTTGTCAGGATGAAAAGCCATTTTCCATGTATTTTCCCAAATGCCTAGTGTGTTGAGGTCTTTTTGAAGGGTTTCGCAATCACTGTTTGATTTTATTACCAGATATGCAATGGTGTCATCTGCAAATAGGCGTATGGTGGAATTTAGCCCAACTGGTATGTCGTTAATATAAAATAAAAACAGACTTGGGCCCAGAACAGATCCTTGAGGCACTCCGTACATTACAGGGACATAGCCTGAAGTCTCACCCTCTAGAATGACTGCTTGGGTACGACATGATAAGAAGCCCTGTATCCATGCATTTGTTTTCCCCTGTATCCCATAATAATTTAATTTGTGTGTTAACAAGTTATGACTGACTTTATCAAAAGCTTTGGAGAAATCCATTATAAGTACATCTGTTTGTTTTGAGTTTTCTATATTTTTAGTGACATCATCTACAAATTCCAAAAGTTGAGTTTCACAAGATCTGTTTTTTCGAAAGCCGTGTTGTAGGGGATACAGGATGTTATGTTTGTCTGCGTGTTTCATGATTGCGCTAACTACAACATGTTCCATAAGTTTACAACATATACATGTCAAAGAAATAGGTCTATAATTCTCTGGATTATATTTGGAACCTTTCTTATAGATGGGTGAAACATGTGCAGTACGCCAGTCAGTAGGGACTTCGCCAGTGTCTAATGATTTTTGGTATATAAGGCATAGTATTGGTGAAATTGCATGTGCTAACTCCCTAAGGAGACGTGGCTTAGGTTCGTCTGGTCCACTTGCCTTGGATGGATTTAAATTTAGAAGTAATTTGGAGATACCTTGGATGGTGATATTTATGTCAGGCATGGTAGGGTACGCTGTTTTTTGTTGCATGTATTGATTGTTTTTAAATTCAGTAGCAGTGATTTTGTTTGGTTCTGAGAAAACTGATTGAAACTGCCTGTTGAGTGCATCAGATTTTTGTTTGGTGTCAGTAATAAGTTTCCCGTTCTGCTTAAGTGATGTTATGCCACTGTAGTCAGTTTTTTTGCTTTTAATATATGACCAAAATTTTTTCATGTTGGAAAATTTGTTTTCATCTGGTTTTGGTGTTACAATATTTTCAATGTATTGCCAGTATGATTGTCTGAGTTGTTTTTGTACCTGATGTTTAATTTGCTTATACTTATTTCTCATGTTGTCATTTCCAGACTTTTTCATCTTTTTATAGAGTCTGTCTCTCTTTTTCATTAATTTTCTTGTTTCAAACGTTACCCATGGGGTTTTATTTTTTGTAGTTAGCTTTTTGTGTGGAATATGCTCACTGACTAGTTCATTGAGTTTTGTTTTGAATTCTAGCCACAGTTCATCAACAGTGTGTGTATTAACCTTTTCCTGTATAGTATGTTGTAAGTTAATTACTTCTTTTTTCATTGTTTCCCAATTTGCCTTGTTGTAAATCGGCACATTTCTTGGTGTTTGTTTTAGTTTAGATGGTGTTAGATTGAATTCTAAAAAGACAATGTCATGGTCTGAGATTCCCGGCATGATTTCAATTCGTGGGACCTGGTTTGGTAAGTTTGTTATCATGAGATCTAATATATTGTCCTTTCTTGTTGGATTTTCAATTAATTGTACCAAGCCTGTGTCATCCAAAGTATTTCCAAAATCATAATGTATATTTTGGTGGGTTGATTTTGGTTTAAGTATTTTGTTTTTCCAATCCCACCCTGGAAGATTAAAATCTCCTCCAATTAATATAGCTGCATTTTTTATTTGAGTAGCTCTCCTAACTGATGTGTCAAACCACATCATGCTTTGGTCATCAGATGTTTTGGGGTTGTAAAAGGATGATATATAAAGTGATCTGCTACCCTTAATTTCAATTTTGGCCCATACCATTTCACATGTATCATCAGGTGTAAGGTTTTCAACATCATCACTTATAAATTCTGATTTTATTGCAATGAGTACACCGCCACCCTGCTTGTTTTTTCTGTCTTTTCTGTATAGTGTGTACTCTTCAGGAAAGATTTCAATGTCTTTTATTGTAGAGTAGAGCCAAGTTTCTGTTCCGATTACAATATCCGGTTTAGTGCTATCAATTATATTTTGGATAAGGTGTTGTTTACGTTTGATAGACTGAAAATTGATGTTAAGTATTCGCAAAGGTTTTTTACAATTTGTTTTTGTTTTATTTGTACGTATTGGTGTAGACTGGTGAGATGGTTTAAATGAGTTTGTTGGAGTTTTCATGCCACAGTCGTCATTTGAATAATGATATAGACTTTCAAATGGATTAGATGAACTTGCACCATGTAAGTCAAAAGGACATGTGCTATAGTTGGGATTTTCGCAAATTAAACAATTCCAACTTATCATGCTATCATTTAGTAGATCATATGTATTACTGTGTATGTTCTGACAATCAATATGATACCATTGATCGCAAGTTTCACAAACGATACCTCTGTGTTCCCAAGTCACAACATCATCACATGTGCCACACATGTATCTTGTGCTGTCATTGCTTGGGCCAGGGTTGCTTTCAATGTCATTTGATTGTGTTATAATGAGTAGTATAAAAAACAACAGTAATTTGCTTGGTTTTAATTGGTCACTGGGGTGTTTCTTTGACAATAATTTTTGTATGACATATAGGGGTATACATTTGGTGGTATAGTACTCATGGTATTGCCATGTTACCCTTTCATTATATTCTGATGAAAAAAGGTATGATTTAAGGCTAACCTTTGTTCCAAACCCTGATTCATGACTTAAGAATTCACTTCTATCTACATGTAAGATGAATGATGACAATGAGAATGGTTGACATGTACTAAGAGTGATATCTGAGCTAGTCACATGTTCATAATACTCAATTTTAGAATAAATTTCGTGATATGTGATCTGAAACAGTAAGACAAATATGAACAGAGAGAGCGAGTGAGCGTGAATACTACACTGCTGATGAGACATGTTGAAAAGTGACTTACTGGCGTAGTGGTTGGACAGGACCTGTGAGAACACACAATATGATACAAGTATTAGCTATAGATGAGGTTATCTTCGTACCCAGTTGCTTCCCTGAGTCACAATATGTACACAAATGAGCAATGTTAGTAATGATGAAACATATATGGCCTTTTACTGAGAGTGCTTTGTTTACACCGGAAGTCACCTTTCAGCTGATTGAATCATGTGATCTAACTGGCGGGATATTTGTTTATCAGATTGCCTGATTTCAAAAATCTATTCTGTAAGTATTTTGGTCTACTTATGAGTTGCAATGTGTAGCGTAACTCTGAAAAATATGTTGTGTGCAAAAAATACACGAATTTGGTCTGTTTTAAACTTGTTTCCAGAAAAAATTTGGAGAGCCAAAGTCAACAACGTCTTCCTTCACGCACATGCGGGATCTCACTAATTAGCGACAACAAGCGTCAACAAGCAACAACAAGCGTCAACAAGCGACAACAAGCGACAACAAGAATTATTTTAGCGACAACAAGCGACAAGAAGACTATTGAGCGACAAGAAAACATTTTTTTATTATTAAATATTAGATTTTAGATATAAAGAAATTTGTATGTCAAGTTTTTTTTAAAATTTACGAGCAGATATGTTTAATTTAAATGTTTTATTATAAAGATAGACGAAGAAATGAAACATTTGTGAGGAAGAAAGAGATTGTGAAGTTTATATTAGTATATTGGTAGATGAAGATATTAAACATTTGTGAAGAAAAAATAGATTGAGCTTCTTTTTTTTTATTTCTAAATATGATGAATATGTATAAGATAATGGATGTATCTGTTTTCATCAAAATCAAAGTATAAATAAACGATAAGAGTTTTAAAAAACAAATTATAAGATAAATAATATATTCTAAAACACAAGGAAAACTTTAAAGTAATCTTATAATACAATAATTAAACGTATTACTAGCTGTTATACCAGAGACATGTATATGTCTCTGGTTATACATAATAAATGATAAATAAAAATTATTTTCTTTTGCATATTCTTTTAATGTTTTTTGCAATAATTTATTTTAATTACAAAAAAAATGTTTTGTTGTCGCTAAATAGTTTCTTGTCGCTTGTTGTCGCTAAAATAATTCTTGTTGTCGCTTCTTGACGCTTGTTGTCGCTAAAATTCTTGTTGTCGCTAATTAGTGAGACCGCACATGCGCAGTCCATATTAATCCACACCCAAAATCAGGGATTTTAATTCCTCAAATTGTTCTAGTGATGCCATATTCGATTAGAAACAACTTTTATGTAAATATTTATAAAATGTATAGATGCAATGTCAACGAATACATATACTAAGCTCTACACAGGGTCTTCATGTACGATAGTTTTGTATATATACATGTAGTAAACAGTTTGTTTTGAATTGGACCAGTATCAACGTTATTGTTCGTTGCACGATAAAATACTGTGCTTAATACAACGCAAAATATGGTTCTTATAGTGTTAAAGACACAAGAAATGTTAATTCATCATTCAAGATATGTTCACCTTATCCTCATAATCATTAATTTTATCCGTGTAGTATCGAGACCTTATATTTGTGTGGATATTATATATAGTCTTTGAAAATAATCATCTCTACAACTTTTGACGACTCTACATCCCCTTAAACTATCAAATATTATATCTCAGTTTCTGTTGCTACAAATTTTCATTCATGGGCGCAGCCATTACAGGGGAGATAATCTTCTGTGACTGTAAATATACCCAATCGTAACTACTCGGCCATTCTCGCTACGCAGTACAATAGTTATTTCTTCGTGTAACCAGAAAGGCCGAGTTGTTTCGATTGTAAATATACCGATATAGTAGGATAGTCCCTTTTAAAAACAAGATTTGCATTCATTCTTCACAATTAAGGCCCCGGTCACACCTTACCGGATAGCACGAACGGACGCTTAACGGATGAAAATAAAAGTTGTTCGTTGAAAATATTGTTATCCGTTGGGAGTCCGTTGAGGTACTGACCAAATAAAACGGACGCGTAACGAATGCATAACGGACACAAACCGGATATGCAACGTTCGAAAAAGCGAAACGTACCAGACAGAACGACTGTCGAACGTACAACCGCATACGAGTACCGCATAAAACGGACACCTAACGGAAGCGTACCGGATAAAACAGAGGAACAAGATATACGAAAATTAAAGGCGACAATAATAATACATGTAAATCGCATAAATATTCAGTATGTTTCTATGTAACTGGTTTTAGTTTGGTCTTTCTCCAAGGGGCAGTGTCTGGCCTGCATAAGAGCTGTTGATTGTGAAGACGTGCTTATACTTTAAGATCGATTATGAATAATAAAAATTCACGAACCTTAAGAAATCTGACATACCAATATTTGGCATTTTTTACGCAAAAATTTCAATTAGCATTTATCCGTCTCAGATCTGTTCATCATCCGTTTTATCCATTATACGTCCGGAAGAAGTCCGTTTCACATTCGTTCAACATCCGTTTTATCTTTATTTGCCACAAAGTCCTCTTTTTCTATTAAATGCAATGGAACAGTAAAAAATAATGCTTTGCATCAGACTTCCTCTTGGAATATGTACAAAATGGCCTATCTCTATTATTCATTATATCTGTAGTTTTGATACAATTGAAGTTTGAAAAGTTCGTACAAAAATGGCTACAGAAGGGTACATAAACCTTAAATTCTAGTCGAGTGATCATTTACCACGTGCGATTTGTTAAAGGGATGTGTTACAGTATTATTTCATTCATAAAAAAATGGATTATTTAATGATTTTTTATTTCCAAAAAGAATTTATTTCAAAGATATGGTGAGTAAATATTTGTTTATAAAATAAACCTGTTGATACAACATGTCTTGTTACAATTAGATGATATACATGGTACATGAATTACTTGAATTACATACACAATAGAAATTTCATGTAGGGAGTTGAGAGCAGTGTACATATTATTATTATTCAATCAGTATCAAAGAGGTCATTGCACTGACCTGACCACGCAAAATATATATTTCTATACAAAAATGTCACACATAATAGAAAAGGATTCGTTTTTCGTATTTGGTTTAAGATATTTGAGCAAAAATTGCATTTCTTGTTTTATCATATTTAAAATCCCCGATTTACTTATCCCTTTATTTTGATATTTTGCGATATTTCTAGTTTTCCAGATAACCCATTTCGTGATTAAAAAGCACCGTATCTAAAATTTGGGTATAAGATGCATCTGCATTAATGACCCCAAAGATTATACTTGTTTCCGATTTTTCTAATTTTTCGATATTTAATTTTGAACAAAATTCCCATATTTTCTCAAAGATTTCCCGCCAAACGCGTTTGAACGATTATTTTTTTTTGGAATTTTTCTTCAGTGTAGATTATACTATGTAGTTACTTCCATTGAAATTGTTTAGTTTTCCTGTTAGCTAAATTCTTATTGAAGGTTTCCCAAATGTATTCCCATGGTATAGCTCATACCCATAATGTAAATTCCACTTAAACTGGCTTTTTGGAGCTGTTTTATTCTCATAAAAGTATCTAATATCTTTAAGGCATATTTTTTTGGCATCAACGACAACTCCATTTTTTATAAATTGACAAGAATTTATTATTTTTATAGGTCTATCAGAATGACATGCTAGAGTCTGTTTTTAACACGTCAATTTGTTGAGGTGTTAACGAAGATTTAATGCGGCTACAGCTGTATATTGTGCAATCTAATTCCTTTTATCTTTAAGACGATTAAAAATATCAAAAGAAGTTTTAAAGGATTTATTGTTTCAGTCCCATATATCTTTTATTTTTTTTATTCCACTGAAGGCAAAATTTGCATAATATAATGCATGTCCCTTGAACTTAAATTGATAATTGCCGAATATATTTTCTTCTACAAGGTCCTCTTTCGTGACCGATTTTTGGATTTTCTGTAAGTCAGACCAGGAAATTAAAAGTTCTTTATAATATTTGAACATTTGTATTTGCCTAAAACATGTTGTGTCCGAACAAGAACATATAAAAAAAATCTGTATCATATTTTTCATCTTGTGACGTTAACCAGTATTTTCCTATTGCATTCCATTTTTGTGTTTTTGAGTTGACAATAGTGTACATACTTTTCACCGGTTTAGATTTAATAAAGTCCCTTAACTTTTCATTCCTATCCCCCCTTTTTCTTTCGGTAAGCAGCACACTGTTCTAGCGATTTGGTTTGTTTTCCCATCCCATATAAAGGACCATATAATATTATTTATTTGTTTTTCGTATATCTCCGGGATACCTTGTGTGATCTTTTGATTTCCAAACTTCCATACAGCTTTTTATCTTATTTATTTTTTCAATCCAAATTTCATCTAAGTCCACCCCATATCCATGTTGTACCCCTAATGCTTTCACAGGACGCTTAGTCCATTTAATTTTGTTAAATTTTGGTTTTTTATTTCGCCACTTGCCTAAATATATGCCAACAGTCTTATCCATATTCATTTTAGCCCCCGAAGCGTTTTCGTACAGTTTTAAAGTTTTAAATGTTTCTTCGATAGACTCCTCGCTTTTATTAAACAGTTGTCGCTTTTGATTTTTTTCGTATATCTTGGTCGTCCGTTTTATCCGGTACGCTTTCGTTAGATGTCCGTTTTATGCGGTACTCGTCCGTTGGATGTACGTTCGACATTTGTTATCAAACCCCCCGGCAGTTCCAGTTCCGATCCGCATACGGGTCCGAATACTACTCTACTCTTATTGATGAAGTAAAGGAAAATAGTTCCGGAACGGAAACGATCACTGTCCGGAGTTTGATTCGTTATGTCCGGAACGTTTCCGTTTCTCGTACGTTGCATATCCGGTGTGTGTCCGTTATGCATCCGTTACACGTCCGTTTTATTCGGTCAGTACATCAACGGACGCCCAACGGATAACAATTTTGTCAACGGACAACTTTCATTTTCATCCGTTACACGTCCGTTCGTGCTATCCAATAAGGTGTGACCGAGGCTTTAGTCATTAGTTCGAGCTATCTGTTAAGGTGTGACAAAGGTTTAAGAGACACCAAATCCTACAATTTCATTGGTCGAGAGCTCTTTGCTATATTCTAACACCCGTTAATGTACTGCTTTTTCTACAGCTCCGCAGGGGGCAAAGTCGTACAAACAAAATATATTTATTGAATTTGTAGCCGTTAATTATAGACATAAATGATTTGTTTTACAGAGACGATGCAGAGAAATTGGAGGATTCCTGGTTAAAATTGACGATTCCGCAGAAAATAAATGGGTTAAAGAAAATTTGGCTAAGAAAAGTAAGTTTTTATGGCATTTTAATCTTTAACCTTAACAACATTATCTTACTACCGTGAACATTATTTGTATACATATTTTTGAATCAACATATTAACATCAATCTGTGAAATGTATTAAAGAAGAAAACAATGACACTAAAAGAACAAGTTCAAATGACCCCCGCGTTGTACATATTTTATCTCTCTTAAATACAAGGCCAATTACTAATCAAAGTACTGAACATCGGAAGACCTTACGTTCTTGTCGATGGTCCAACAAGCACTTGTCTCAGAAAAAAAATCACATCTATTTACCTAAAAGGGGGGCACATATACAGATATGAATTTCTTCGTGGACAAGTTCGTGCGTGGGTGTCAATTTAATGACAGGGACTTCATCCTCACCGTAATGACTATTTCACTGTAGTGATACAAATCAGTATACTCTGGTTAATTTTTATCTACATTTTATCAAATTTAGCACTTGTATATTACAGTTACATGTATTTATAATGTTAATGCATTTGTGTAACATTCTATTCTACTTTATTAATAAAAGTGCAATACAAGACTTAGTGCATGGTGGACACGTCACTCTTATGTAATAATTCGATTTTTCTAATAGAATGGATTTCGTATTTTCCCGCAAAAAATGTTTAATCAACCATATCCATGCAGAGTTATCGTACGTTGAGATTGCAAACGTTTTTAAAATATTCTTCGCATGCGTGTGCATAGATATTAATGATTTGTTTTATCTGCATGTACATGTATATATACATATAACAAAACATTTTAATATTATTAATTTATCTTCCTTAAAAATTATTTGATGAGTATTCATTGAAGAAATGAATTTATAACAAGCGAAAACAATTATTGTTAGTTTGCACTTGATAATGTCAACATATTCATCATGTTTATAGATCGTTTAAAACCCAAAACGAATATTACGTAATGGTGTCATACAACCAATTAAAAGTCCCAATCTGTTCAACCAAAGGAGTAGGTCCAGTAAGACCTCTTTTTGGTCCCAAAATATAGCAGTTTTACAAAGTTGTTAAAATGTAAACTTTTAGTTATTCATTGTACAGTAGAATGTTTTTGCTACATAAATATGGGCTGTTTTTGACAATACAATACACATATATCGGGTATTAGCACCATTGAGTCATGCTAAATTACTGAAATCTTCACAATTCTAGCATTTTAGTTAAATTTTTGACGGTTTTCGTGTGAAACGAAAGTGGCCGCATTCGTGTTCATCCTTTACATTAAAATGCAAGTTGTATTTTATGATTATACATAACATATATAAAGATTGTGGATGAACACGGATGCGGCCACTTTCATTTTTGACAAAAACCATCTGAAAAATGACATTTCCCGGCATATTTGGTAGATTTTCATATTTGAGCTTGAATCGGGTCGTTTTTAATGACTAAATCAGTAAAAATCTTTCCCTTAAACTAATTGATTCAAATAAAATAGACACTTAAGTGTTTAGAAAGTGGTCAAAATCTTTCGTCAGGTGAACCTGAAATTTGAGGCCAAAATCAGTCCTTACCGGACCTACTCCTTTTACAATTTTCATAGCTTACTAAATATTTTACCTTAAGTTTAATTATATAGAAACCAGGTATATCCTGAATCATACATGTATCAGCTTTCTACATGCCAATTTTCAACAGATGTTTAAAATCATATAAAAAAGAAAAGGTCTTCCGAATAGAGATACCACTAAAAATAACCCCTTGTTTTCTGGAAATCTTAAATTAGTATACTATGGAGTGCGTTAATCCTCAATTTTGAATGTAAACTCATAAACAAGTAAATTTTAGCTCACAATGGTCTTAATATATTTCTCTTTCAAGAAAAGTTTCATTTCTGCCAATTTGTTGGTTAGTTTCAGTAAACAATGACATCAAATGCACTATTTTTTGTCCGAGTAGGCCTACGTTCTAAATTTGAGGGAGTAATTGGTGGTATGACACCTAATCGAAATCTAGGCGATAGCAATACAACGTCTTGCCCTCACTGTCATCCGCTGTACAAATAACAAAATATCTTAAAGAAATGAGTTTTCTGAGCAAGTGCAATGCGAAAATCGATATCATTTAAATTTTGAAGGAATATAACTCTTTAAAAAAACCTTTGATCATAACTTCGAAAGTCTCAAAGATTGTGCTTATATAAACCTAAGTTAAACGTTTCATAAAATTCTGGGAAGAAATGTACATATATGAGCGCTAACAATGCAATTTTATAATGAAAATTTCCAGGGGGCACAACTCGTTGAAAAATAATTGATCGGCATTGAATTTCGAGTTTGTCAGAGGCTTTGATGATATAAACATAAAAATCGGACAAGAATTAAAAATTTTGACATATGAGAGATTGCAAGGCAATTTTCCCGTGGATAATATTTCTTTCGAAAATTATTGATCAGCACTAAACCAGGTTCAACCTACCACTGTTATTCCCCTTTAAAAGTATCCTGTACCAAGTCAGGAAGATGGACATTGTTACATGTATATTATTGTTCGTTTCTGTGTGTGTTGCATTTTAACGTTGAGTCGTTTGTGTTTTCTCTTATTTTTGAGATATTGAGATAAGACGTGGCACGGTACTTGTCTATCCCAAATGCATGTATATGGTTTTCATGTTATATTTGTTATTCTCGTGGTGTTTTGTCTGATGCTCGGTCCTTTTCGGTGTTGTGTCGTTGTTCTCCTCTTATATTTAATGCGTTTCCCTCGGTTTTAGTTTGTTACCCCGATTTTGATTTATGAGTTTTGAACAGCGGTATACTACTGTTGCCTTTATTCGAACTCATCCAAGACATTGATACAAACCTATGATACAAGTTTCCTAAAGATCTGGCTAGAAATGTACACTTTGAGAGCGCTACGATCGATTTTTTTTTCAAAGAAAGAATGTTTCAAATGGCATTACTTAAAATAAAGAAAGAAAAGAAACTAGTCACGTATTTTGAAAATCGTCATCGACAACGCTGATACAAAAGCTGGTATACATTTTTATTTAAAATCTGGTAAGAATTGTACACGTGAAAACGCCAATAAGACCGGATGGACAGACAGGATTATTGACGGGCGTGCTACTATACAAATTCAACTTGAAATAGATTTAAAGCCCTCTTCTCTAATGAGAAAGGTAAAAATGCTAGATATTATACTAACTGAAGGTGTGATGAGATGATTGAAGCTGTTAAGTTTCTCCTTTATAATATTTATGTATATTTCGGCAGTAAAGTTTATCGATAGGTTGTAGGTATCCTTATGGGCACTAATTGCGACCCTTCAAAGTTGAATTGCAGACTTGATTTTGTACTGTTATGAATCACAGTGTATGACTGAAATCAGTAAAAGACCCGTCGAAATTGAGGAATTCAACAACACTTACCGTTATCTTGATGATATTTTTTCGTTAATTAATCAAATTTTCTCAATATACAGTGCCGAAATTTACCCCAAGGAACTAACTTGAAATAAATCAGATTTAAACGGTAATAACTGTCCTTTCCTAGATTTAGATATTTCGGTTTTAAACAGGAAAATCCATACAAAAATTTACGACAAAAAGGATGATTTTTCGTTCCCTATTGTGTATTTTCCCTTTTTAGATGGTGATGTTCCTTTGTCACCATTTTACAATGTGTATATTTCACAGCTCGGTCGCTATGCCCGTGTCTGTTGTGACGTTTTTGATTTTAACGAACGTAATCTATGTATTACTGGTAAATTATTAAGTCAGGGATTTTTTTTACCATAAATTACTTAAAGACTTTACTAAAATTTTCCATAAATATAAAGATTTGGTTTTGATGTTTAGTTGTAAAACGAAAATCAAACAACCTTTTGTTGGGTTTGCAGCCCTTGCATTAGCTATTTTAAGGAAATTTAGCAGTATTTTGTCTTGAATATCATAATAGATAGAGATAAACTATAAAAGCCAAAATGTTCAGCAAAGAATGGTCTACGAATAAATTATTGCCCTATAAAGTAATTTTCCACTATTTTTTGTACATTTTACAAATAATTCTCTTCTAAATCTACTTGGTGAAAAAAGGAATTAAACTTAGCCACAATTATAAGTAGAGTATCAACAAATTGAAATATAATATACATTGTAACATGACCAATAGGCAATTGACATATTATTGGAGTTATTGTCCTTTAAAGTTATTTTCTGCAATTCATTGGCATTTTTTGTAAATATTTTTAAACAGCTGAGCCAAATTAAACCAACGGGTTTAACTTGGCCTCAATCATTATATGGGTATCTTAATGGTTTTAACCGTATTCAAATGAGTTCCAAAATCACAGTAGATACAGGTGAGCGACACAGACTCTTTAGACCACACTATATAAGAAAAAAATCTATACGTATAAATATATACAATCTTTGAGTTCGAATAATATGAGAGAGCTAAAGTTATGTAACTTGGGTAAATAACCGTTGTGTGCCCAATAGTAATTTGGACCTCTTGTCCATTTTCTCAAACGGCCAAGCCAAGCTTGACACATCTATGTCATCCCCACTATTGTTTACTAAAACATCGTCATTTGACCGTGATTGACCAGTATTGCCATAGCATGTTATTTATGCTTTCGCAAATAAAATATTCATTCAATAGGTTGTGATTCAGGATGGATTGGGCGGTCCGACATCTCTACTGGATCAGGATTAGTATCAGGCCCTCTACCTGCCTCTCCCTCTTAACCTACCACCATGCCCACGAGGTTTGGTACATTTTGAAGGCATGATTGTGTTCTGGACGTATTTATGAGAAATAGTAGGAATGGAATAGTATTTATATGGAACACGATTTTTATTGTTAACGACTTCGCGGTATGAACGTGGTAAGAGCGTGATAACATCGCGTTAAAAGTGAGCTTAACTCGTGTTGCAATCGGCTAATTCGTGGTATGGTCGTAGTGAGAACTTAATGAGCGTAGTAAAATCGTGATAATTGTAATACGGTCGCAGAATAAGCTTGGTGAAAACGTGATATAATCGTAGCTAGATCGTTGTAGAAGCGTTCTGATGATGTAGTAGCATCACGAAAACAACGAAAATTTGCATTTCATGACGCTCATACCACGACCTCACCACGATCTAAATTTATTTTAGATCACATTGATTGTGTTGCGATCGTTGTCTATTGTGACGATGTCATAAACAATTAGTCATAAAATAATGCAATACGACTGAAAAGTAAAAAATACAGCTTATATATTTTTTTCTTTTATTTTTCTTAATAGGCAATTGGCACTGGATTGGTTTGACTGATGTTCATGAAGGTGATTTCAGATGGACATACGATCAATCAAAACTATCTTACAAAAACTTTATGGGTGGCTATCCAAAAACTGGCTCAGATGGATATAAGCAAAACTGTGTTATCCTCCATCCTTCAACCGGTCAATGGAGGGATGATAGCTGTAATTATAACAGCGCAGCTTATGTTTGTGAAAGTAACTTTTGTAAGTAGCGTTACTGTCTTATTTAATGAAGGAAAGGAGTGTTTTAAATCTTTCAAAGTCGAACAAATATTACACTTATCATGCTTATCGTAAAGAAAATAAATGAGACAATGGCGACTTTTTTAAAATATGAATTGAATGGAGAAGATTAACTAAAGTTTATGATTTAAATAAATAAAACGAAACTAAATTCAATCAAGGATTTGTATAGTATACAAATCCTTGATTCAATGAATGCATCATAATCATATAATAATCTTTATTATAGGAAATAGGTGTTCATTTTTCAACAACAACAAAAAACACTAAGATTAATGTGATTGTAATGTTGTCAAGAGATACAAAAATACATTTTTTTGTCCAAAAAAAAAGTTGATGTTCAAAACACTTAACTCTGTGAGATTTTTTTTTAAATATTTTAGAATTTTGTATTTTATATAATTTAGGGCTCAAACGTTTTACTTTTACTGCAACTACCCCAAAAGCCTCATGTTTGGAGCTATTTTCTAATACGTTGCTATAAGCCATATCTTACCACCAAAAGAGATATTTTGCGACTACAGACATTTGTGTCGGTAAAATATATATTTATAAATATACCTCCTATTATTATATAACTTTCGCTTCATTTTCGATCTTTTTTTAATTTCATTTTAGGCTTCTAGTAAAATATGAACAACAAAAGGAGACAGAGCGGTACGGTTGTACTGAATGGACAACTTTTGAGTCATTTGATTAAAGTTTCTATTGTAATTGATACGATTTACTTTATATCTCACCTACTGTCTGTTTCCCTGTATAATTACTTGACGGACAACACAAGAGGAAAAATAACACGAAAGCTAATTTTTGTCAAAAAGATCACTATTTGATATTTAGTAGTACACATTTCTCATGTTTCTATGTGTTTGTTTTCGCTGGACATTTATGCACAGATAATTCTTATATAATAAACAAGAAAATTTGATATTATTGTCATTTGGACTACCTAGCCACCCAAGACCCACGGAAGAGGACGTAACAATCGTTGTATAATGTTCGCTCTTCTACAATGAGCACACATATAGTCGCCGTCAGCTAAAATTCGTAGCGGTTATCGGTAAAAATAATCTAAACTATCAACCGCGTTCTCTCGAGATATAGTTTTTCTCATTCCATTCATAAATCGCAAAAAGAAAAACCACTACTGACCTACCTTTTAAGTGATCGCACTGTAATAATCCTGACCTTCACATTTTCCAGAATGTTTTCCATTGTAATTCCGCCATCTTCGTTTCTATGAGGATCATTTGTTTACATGTGAAATTCGTCATTTACGCAGTTTCCTGAAATGTTCTTTTCATTGATGTGATACGGTTTCCCGCGCTTTATGCAAATGTTATGAAATTGAACTCCAGGGGAACACTTCCGGAAAAAACAATGGCGGATTCCACCATAGAAAATAGTCTTGGAAAATGTGAAGGTCAGGATTATCACAGTGCAATCACTTAAAAGGTAGGTCAGTAGTGGTTTTTCTTTTTGCGATTTATGAATGGAATGTGAAAAACTATATCTCGAATGAACGTGGTTGATAGTTTAGATTATTTTAATTGATAACCGCTACGAATTTCAGCTGACGGCGACTATAGTAATCTTGATAAATGAAACTGATTAGATCGGCACTTAGTCGTACAAAAACCTCAAAAAATCATAAGGTACAATTATAAGTGCATTCTTAGTTACTCAACGCTTGTCCAAAGCCCTTTCTATCTAATAAATAAAATACTGGACAAAATATTAAACAGTTTACATCGAAATAATTTAGCGAAGCGGCGTCATCAACGGTCTTACATTATCTTGACCTTGTACAGTGACAAAATATGATATAATATAATATAATATATAATGTATGACCAGTTGTGTCTATATCTTCACAGTCACTCATATTTACTAAAAATATTTTATGTGACTGTTAAAATTTATCGAAAACAAATTCAATGTTAGTACTGATAGAGTCTAGAAGATCTTACTACAGTGTTGTGTTGATAATATTCCAGAATGAGTTTTTGCTTATTCCAAAATAAGGATCAATCAGTTTACCTAATTCTTATCTAACTTATTGGGACCTATAGACAATAAATATATGACCGTTCATATACTTTTCATTTCAAAGATTTAAGTAATCTAGTTATAAATAGATTACGCTGATTCATTGATTGAAATTAATCTAAACTATCACTTCAAATACGACCATAGCAAATGCATTGTGATTTGTGCTCTCCGTAAGAAAAGGACAAAAAGAACATCAAATCGTCTCTAGTCACTTTACAAGCTCTGGTTTGGCTTTAAAACTGAAACACAATATTCATTCCAGTATGGCACGGCTCCAGTCCATCATTTGACTTACTTGTCCCACCACTGTCCTAGGTTGGAGCATTTTAAACAGTCATGTTTGACCAAGCCACATTCTTTATGTGCCTGTCCAAAGTACCCTTACAAAAAATATTCAAAGAAACCAGGATTAAAATTATATACGCCAGATGCGCGCGTTGTCTTACCAAAAGACTTATCAGGGACGCTCGAACCAAAACACTTTAATAAAAACAAAATAGAGTACAATTTCTATATTACTCAAATCAAACATATGGTCGGATACCGTATTTATTAATAACATACTTTTTGGCCATTCAAATAAACAAATAGAAGAAAAAACAATATATTAAAGTTATATCATATTCAGGATGCAAAAATACGGACATCTTCCTTAAACAAGAGATTACTGCATGTCCTTTATATGCAGATTTGCGCTTTTGTTCATATAGCGAAGCTATGAAATATAATGTAGATTTTAATGATTTGTCTGATGATGATACATTTGTTTATTTATTTAAAAACATTAATTGTTATGATATGGTTGCCAAAACCTGCTTTGATGTTTTAAATAGAAGAAATACCTTTTCTAATTCTTAAAATGAAATTATTTTAATAATCGTATGTATTTTAACTAGTTTTATATAGAAATGGTTTTATAGTCTCTTATAATTCTTAATAGAATGGCACTTGTAATTCATTTTTGTGTATTGTCTGTTTTATAGTGTGTATATACTCTGTATTGTAGTGAGACTTTAATAAAATATTGAATCTGAATCTGAATCTGAATCTGCTTTAATTTAGATGGGAATATAAATGCCGAGGTGACACGTATGTAGAAAGATTGAACTATTTTCAGGTGAATACCATGGCACGTCCTGTCTGTGTTTATGCTTTATGTTTATTCCGCGTAGTATCGATCTGATGAGTTAAGCCCTTTTCAACTGATTTTCCGATGTAGGTTTGTGCCCTTTGAAATTAAGGACGCTTAACTATGGCAACAGAATACGAGGTTCGAAATTCTTTCTGTGATTGGACAAAATGCTGTCATGGTGGGTGTTTGAAAAAACGTATCGAAAATTATATATTATATAAATTATATATTACAGCATGTCAGATCCAATCCATTCCATTTAAACGTCTCCCTTTTGATACACACAGAGGCAAATTCTGAATTTACGTAAAAACTTACGTAATAATTATTTGAATATTGTTTGACTGTATTCAAAATTTATTTGTAATTCTCATCGGATTATGTTAAATGTCTTGACGACTTTTCGGTTATTTTCATGTGTTATGTTAAAGAAAATTAATCACCGCCTTCATTTATTAACGGAATTTGTAGAATGCATTGCGATTGCAGTTTGATTCTGAATTAAACGGACATAGAATATAGGTAATTGTCTAATTGCTCCCTCAGTATTGCAATTGTCATTGTTATTAAATATAATATCAGTATTTAGTACAAATATAGTATTTCATCAATCCTAATTTTATCTTATTTTTGACAGATAGTTTTATTTATTCAAATGTGACGTCATTTTTCATTTTTTGTGATCTGTTTTAAAAATTCAAATGTGACGTAATTTTTTTTTCTTCATTTTTTTAGAATTTCAATTATGACGTCACTTGGCGTTGAGGTTTTGACTAATTCGGATGTCTCTATTTTTTGTGTTGGATTTTGTCGGGTTATGTAAGATATTTCGGCTTTTTCTTGTAATCAGTAAAATACTTCAGTTTATCATGTATATCGTTAATTTTATATACATTTGATTTAGTCATTTTATAAAATCTACTGTTTGCAAAAGTATAAATTATTCGAAATAATAGGGATTTTTTGGTACCTAACAGAAACCCTGGCCGTTTTTGGCACAACTTTTTTGAATTTTTGGTCCTCTATGCTGTTCAACTTTGTACTTATTTCCGCTTTCAAACTTTTGCATCTGGGCGTCACTAGTAAGTCTTGTGTGAATAAAATGCACTTCTTGCGTATTAAAATTTCAAACCTGTTGCCTTTTAATTTGTGCGCTATTATTCGTGTGTTTCTTTGTCAATTGTCATTTTAATGTTATATTTCACATAGCCATAAAAGAGGGAGGTTTGGCATTCCACAAAACCAGGTTCAACCCACCATTTTTTCTTTAAAAAATGTCCTGTACCAAGTCAGGAATATGGTCATTATTATATTATAGTTCGTAACTGTGTGTGTTGCATTTTAACGTTGTGTTTCTTTTGTGTCGTTTCTTTTGTGTCGTTTCTTTTGTGTCGTTTCTTTTTCTCTTATATTTGAGTGTGAATTCACATTATTATAAGACATGTCATGGTACTTTTCTATCACAAATTCATGTATTTAGTTTTGATGTTATATTTGTTATTCGCATCGGATTTTGTCTAATTCTTAGTTCGTTTCTGTGTGTGTCGTCATTTTTTTGTATTTAATGCGTTTCCCTCGGTTTTAGTTTATGATCCGGATTTGTTTTTGTCTATCGATTCATGAGTTTTGAACATCGGTATACTACTGTTGCTTTTATTTCTATTCCAAGATATTAGACCAAGCACCTTTTAAACAGTGGAGATGTGTTATTAAAATAACTTTACTACAGAGAAACCAAAGATACCAGAGGGACAGTCAACCTCAGAGATCGAAAATTACAAGAATAACTGCATTTTATTACTTCTATGTATAAGTATTTTTTTCGAATAAGTAATATTGTACTGTGCACGTGTATGTCTAGATTTTTAAAACTGTGCCAGTTTTCTGGAGTAGCAATTGAATAAAGAACATTCGTTTGTGTTTATAAATGTTACATACTCGTTTCGCTATACTGTACTGATGTTTTCTGTGAAATACGAAGATGTCGTGTTCGTATTTCTTATGTTCATGTACATCATTTTTCTAGTTTGAGGTATTTCATTTTATCGAGGAAACCTCTACCCACTGTTTGCAATAATAGAGGCGATTTTTTTTTCCTGTTGTTAATTTTCCTATTTAGACGATGATACTCTGAGTCCCTCTAATATGCTTTGTGTATTTCTACGGTGTCCATATCTATAAAGACGTTTGGAAGTTTGATTAATATATAAATCTATGTATAACAGTTTGCGAGGATTTTTTTAAGTCAGGTACTTTGCTACAAACAATTGCTTTTAAATCTTCCTAAATCCTCTCATAGATACATAAATAATTGGTGAGAAAGTGATATTGTGCTGTTAAAAACCTTTTTACACAGTTTTAACCCCATTTCACATCGTGTTATTTTTTACGGTGATGTGGAAATTTCTCAAATATTTTATATAACGGTATGATACAATTTTAACAATTATAAATAAAGAGCCTCGAAAATGGATTCACGCATATAAAACACGACCCAGCATAACACTATGCCTACTGTGAATAATTAAAAAAACTATTTTCTGAAAGTCTTTTAAACTTCTTTGCAATTATGTATTTAATAAAATTCCATACAAGTAATGTTTAACTACAGAAAATATCCATTAGTGAGAGAATTTGAATATGACATACATTTATACCGTACAAATGACAGGAACGGAGACAAATGCCGAACAAATATAAGTGGAAAATCATAATTTTATTATAATCATTAATATCAATGAACATTCATTTTAATTTAAAATCAAATTGAAGGTTTTATGTTTCAGATTATCGCGGGAAAGCGCCTAGGACGCAAGAAATTATTTTAGTGGGTTTTTTTTTTTTTTTTTTTTTATAATAACATGTAGTCTTTTAATAAATGATATGCTGATATGAATCAAATTCCATGTTACTTATTCGCCTCCAAAAAAAAAAACGATCAAGGCTTGTCCTAACATAGGTGTTGATGCACTCAAGAATTCAGAATATGGTTTCTGTATTTTTTATTCTCAGCATTGATAAAGTACATGTATAAAACTGATCACACTAGACATTTTTACCATTAAGTCAGTGGTCAACTGTATCCATAATTTTTTTATAAAATTTGATAAAGGTCTTATATTACGTTTTTGCTAGATTTGTCATAAATCTTGTTAAATTTTTTATTAGGGTTTTAACCCTCGGACAGTTTGTCCTCGAGTAGAATTGAGGACACATTCATTGTCAAAATGCTTATCTTATGAAGAAAAATTGGCACCGTTTATGTTATTGAATGGGGAGTATGCAGAAATTGGTCAGTCTTTAGATAAAAGGTAATTTGTATCATTGATATTTAAAAAAATATTTCCCAACGTACCGTTTGTTTTGAATATATTTTAATTTGAAAACGTTTGAATGTTGGTAATACGATCCCTGTTAGCTCATTCGTCCGTTTAATTAACACGATCTTAAATGCTTTCAATCCATGACAGTTGTAATTCATTCAAAAAATGTATTAATCGATTGCCTACGATGTTGATATTGATATTTCCAAACTGTTTTGTTCAAGAATTCAATGAACTAAATTTTGATATATTAATGATGTTCATTTTAAATAACAATCCGAACTTTTCTGATTGGGTTCCATTAATATATTCTCCAGAACAAGAAACGAAAGAAACAACAGCACCCTCCGCCTCATTTTTAAACTTATACCTCGAATTTGACATGCACAGTCATCTCAGTACTTAGTAGCAATATAGCATCTTCACCTGCATATGCGATAAGTTGTTATCCAACTTATTCGATATCCAAGAGCTTGCAGCTCCTACTCAGTCTTTGTCAAGCGTAACCAGTGTCTGAGCATAACGTTGATGAATAAGGGGTATGTCAATGAAGGTCTCGTCCTTATTTTAAAAAAATCATCGGAAGATACCAAAACCTTGTTGGTAAATATTCTGTACCAACTTAAGGTGTAATACCACCAAATCATGGTACGTCACATCCGATTGCGAAAGTAGGTCTAAAAAAATATTCCCTTGAATTTGACCGTTGTGGGTAATTAATGCTACATTTTATTGCAGTAAATTATTTCTGTGTCATAAACATATATCTTGGGTATTTCAAAACACCATTATTTTTTATTTGTGATTTCTATAGAAAATTTTGTAATCTTGAGGTTACATGGTGACTAAACCTTGTTCACAGATAGAATAAGGGGAGAAATTTGATTGGTTAACTTCCACATGTTCCAATGATGGTTATTTTCTTATATGCAATGAAATGTTATGTGAAACTTTTTCTATAGAACTGAACAGGATAAATTTTTACTCATGCCAAGTATTTCTTTATTTGAAACAAAGATTAATTCTGCACAATTTTTTGAAAAGTGCAAATTTAACAAAGACTAATAGGGGAAAATCAATGGTGGTATTACACCTTATATGGGAAGCTGTACATGTACCTATGGTCTTGTGAGTAATCTCATGTGTTAAAATTTCTTGCTATTTAAATGAAATAATACAAAAAATGAAATATTCTGAGTGGATTGAGTCTCCAAAACACATTTTATGAGAAAATTTTCTTGAAATAGGACTGTACCATGAATATTCAGTTGACAGAACAAGCCATACTAAGTGCAGATATTTATTTTTTTGGAGGGGGTGGGCTTTTTCACCTTATTTTTTATATTTTGCTATGGTATAACATTTTCCTAGGTAATACTTAAATAAATATATAGTTATAAGTAGATGAAATTATTTTTAATGTTGTAACGACAAGTTATTCACTTAAAGAGAAGCCTTTTATGTCCCCCTTTGGAACGCGGCGTAAATTTAATTTTGACGTAAGGACTTATTGAAACCTCCATGGAGACACTAAACTTTTATATGGATTGTTCATTCTGCTAAAATGCTTCAATTACTCATTTCTCATAACATTTCTACCTTAAATGAGTGAAAGTTACCCGAAGATTTTTATTTATTGGCCTGAAAAGTTGAAATTTTGAGAAAATGAGAGGTATAAATTGACCCAAAGAGACCTTATAAAGAAGACAAAGAGGTTTATTAGTGGTATTTTATCTTCCTAAAATCTTCTTGTGTATCATTTGCAACTGTTTGTAGGCAGATAAGATAGATATTTGACCATTTATTGGTCCACACTCTTTTCTATCTTGATGCGGCTTGGTTTGGATTTGTCGAAGAAATGTTGCTCGAATCGCTGTAGATGTCGTCTTTCAATATACTAGATTTTTCTCAAACTATTGAACTGATTATGACAAAACTTGACAGAAATGCTTGAAATAACCAGTATTACAAAGGGAAAAAGTCACATTCAGTTTATTAAACAAAAAGGTCTTCTTTAGGTGTAATACCACCAAATCATGGTACGTCACATCCGGTTGCATACGAAAGTAGGTCTAAAAAAATATTCCCTTGAATTTGACCGTTGTAGGTAATTAATCCTACATTTTATTGCAGTAAAACTATTTCTGTGTCATAAACATTTATCTTGGGTATTTCAAAACACCATTATTTTTTATTTGTGATTTCTATAGAAAATTTTGTAATCTTGAGGTTACATGGTGACTAAACCTTGTTCACAGATAGAATAAGGGGAGAAATTTGATTGGTTAACTTCCAATGATGGTTTTTTTCTTATATGCAATGAAATGTTATGTGAAACTTTTTCTATAGAACTAGACAGGATAAATTTTTACTCATGCCAAGTTTTTCTTTATTTGAAACAAAAATAAATTCTGCACAATTTTTTGAAAAGTGTGAATTTAACAAAGACTAATAGGGGAAAATCAATGGTGGTATTACACCGTAACAAATAATACGTGATGTATAAATTCTGCGTACTGACGTTGTTTATCATCTTAATAACGTTTTAATATTGTTATTAGGTCTTTCCACTTTTCTGTGGAAAGACCTATTGTTTTTCTTCTGATTATTTTTTTTTTTTTTTTCTTCCGCCTAATTTTGTTCTTGCGATAAACATTTGTTTCGCAATATGTCGCTTAGATATTTTGTATATGATATCGAACAGTTTATGCGCTTTTGAAATTTACCCTGCGTAAACGAATACTTTTCTTTGTAGGAGTTATCTCCCCAAACACTGTTTTCCTTGTTAGCGCATCTCCTTCGCAACCGTAAAAGATTACGACAAATTTATTTTACAAAATTGCTCGTTATATACTTGGCATGATTTGTCCTATCTTGACCGAAGCGATATGACCGCTCCATATGAGAGTTATTTCCCCTTAGGCATCTGATATAAGTGATATGAATTTCTATCTTATAAATCATAAGTGATAGAGACCTAGGATCTTTTGATTTGACGTCCTTGGTCCCAAAAAATGAAAATAAGGTCAAGGTCAAAGGTCAAGGTCATATTCTAATATTTGAATTTGGCTTATTTTCACTTATATCTAAAGACTGTATAAGATATCAGCAAATTATTTTTACTAAATTGTTAGTTGCGACATGTCGTAAGATGTAAATTTTTATTGCAAGCGTACGTTGAATGTAAAAGGGAGTTTTCTCCCCTCTTGTATTTAAAAATACGCGTTTGGTGATATAACTCATTAACTAAATATAATTAAGACCTATGGTGTTTTGATTTGAGGTCCTTGGTTTATGACCTTGAAATTGATCTCAAGGTCATAGCTTAATTTGACGTTCTACATTTTGACCTTTGCTTTTATTCTATATGTTTACATGATAAAGATATACAACTTTTAGAAAAAGGTATCAAACCATTTAACCTTGAAAAAAACAACCGGAAGTGACCTTTTGTAAACCGGAAGTAGCTATTTTTTTGTACTTTATTAATATAAAAGTATATAGAACCAGATATTTTTGGAATTAGTGTCAAGTAAATATTCAAATATAATCGGAAGTAACATTTTTCAAACCGGAAGTAACAAATTATCTCCCTTATTTAAAAAAAAATGTATGGAAACAATATTTTTTTGGAATCAGCTTACTAGGAGCTATCATTTGACGATTGAAATGACATTTTAAACTTAGTTTCACAACTTTTTATATCAAAATACATTGTTTTGATGGAAAGACCTTCAATTGTTCTCTGAACAATTGGTTTTTAATTTTATTTGTCTTTGTTCTATTATTAATATTACTTTTACTGTTTTGGTCTGTTTTCTTCAATATTCGTTTGGCGTGGCTTGCTACTTATACATTTCGTTAATGTGTCGTTTGTATTATCTTTCATTTTTGCTTGTTTGGTTTGTACGTGTGACCTTTTTTGGTTCTTTGGTACATGTGACGTGATTCTGTCCTTTTAAAGATCCCGCCATTATGTTATTGTATTCTATTATAATTTAAAAAAATACTTTGAACGACAAAATTATTTTACTCGCGTATTGGTTTTTACCATATGTGGATTCTGCTCAAAATTTAAACTGTCTTAGAAGATGTGTTACTGTGGTCAATAGGGCAACTCATCACTAGAGACAAATACAATAAACAAAAATGCACAACTCTTACTTGAACATGTTGTCATGAAAATGTTTAAAAGGAATCATACGAGAGAAAAAATCACTAGATTTAAAAATGAACAGTAGCCACATGTGATCTACTGCATGTCATATCAGCAAAGAGTAAAGTAAAACAAAAACAAATGTAAAGGAAATTCTAAACGGAGAGTCTCTAATCAATGGCAAAATTGAATGCTCAACAGTTAAACGAATGGAAAGTAATTGTACTATGTCTGGATGATACAGGCATTTCATAATATAGAAAATTGTGGATTACACCTTGTTTTACAGCTAGCTGACACTTTCACTTGTATGACAGTAACAACTATGGCAAAAAGAAAAACAAAATGACATAACGACAATCTATAGAGAAATCACTTGCAAACAAATGGAAGTTTTTAACAACCTTGACTGGCTAAACAGCCCTTGCACGGTCGGTATCACATAAGCAAGAATGAAAAACAAGAATACTAAAAGGCAATAAACAATAACACAATGGCGATACCGATCCACGCAAAAAGGATATTATCGAAATAGACTAAACAGTAAAGGTTTTAGATATACATAGACAAATTAATGAACCTTTCTGAGCACGCTCGCATACCTTCAATCATAGTGTCACTAGGCAGCAAAATCTCACTTTACAATTATGGCAAAAATTATAAGTAAAAAGGAAAATGACATAATTTCTATAAAAAAAATGAAATCATAATTTCTTGTCGACATGCACATCTACATAGTATATGCTTATTATCTACAAAGTTTCATGGAATTTGTTGTGTAATATTAGATGACATGCGATGACAAACTGTTGCAGTAGTATATTAAGGCAAATAAGTATAAAGCGGTATAACTCTTTGAAAAAAATCACCATTTTTTCTCGATATACACTTGTTATAAGTATGTATTTATTATCTACAAATCATGAAATTATGTTTTGTGGCTCCAAAGGATTTGCGATGACAAGAACATGACTGACGGACTGTAGTATATTAAGGCAAGTTATTTCAAAGAGGCATAACTCCTTAAAAAAACAGAATCATATGTTTCTGTCAATATGCAGATATACATAGTATGACTTGGCCTTATCATCTACAAATTTCTTGAAATTATGTTTTAGTGTGGTTTCTGAGAAGTTGCGCGACAAAAACAGGGCCGACGGACTGACTGACGAACGGGCATAAGGTCAGACGGACAGAAAGACCAATGGATTAAAACATTATATTCAAAACAGGAATAACCTGTGATCCAGTAAGATGTTCTGTGGAACACACAAATCAAATGATACAGTGGTCCATGTAGCAGAAGAAGACAATGCATAATGAAAATGATTACAAAAAAACAAATTATAACAACAATAATAATAAAGTTGTTTGTTTTGTGTTCGTTGCTATAAAAAGCAATGGATAGAATTGAGAAAATAAATTATAAATTGAACAATTTTGAGAATTTGTGATTCCTTTAAATTTGATCACATGTACATTATTTATGTATTTTCTCAGTTTGAACGCCCATTCTGTAATTCTGTTCAGCTTTTCGTATGTAAAAAATATGAGAATGAAAATTGGAAATGTGTCAAAAAGACAATAACTTGACCAAAGGACAGACAACGACTGACAGCAACCAATCGGTCTTCAACACATAGAGAAAATCCCGAATCCGGAAATGGATTCCAGCTAGCCATTAATCTAAAAAAGGACGTCACACATAACTAAAAACATATAAGTGAAATAAAATTAAAATATCACATAAGTATATCAAGGGATAGAGGCACCTCACTTGGCAAAGGTGCAATCATGTGGTGAGGTAAACATGTTTTGTGGTATATCAACCAAAAGCAGTATATTGCACGGGGCATACAGCATGATAACACATTCTTGAAATTTCTCAAATTTACACTGGTCATGTTAGAGATGGACTAATAATATTTATAACAATCGCAGCCTTTAGCTGAGGTAAATACAATGTCTTATCGACGCAAAAGAAGCATATCAACCTCGGACTTCGTCCCCAATTAATATGCCTTTCCAAGGTCTATATAACCTCGTATCGAACTGATAAAAAACTATAATTATTGTTTAATATACCGTATTACTATTAACTTGACTTCTTTCTATGAACTGTATGTCTCGTATGTACATGTCTGTTATGTTTGCACTGTTAAGGTTTTACTTTTAGGAATATATTAAAATGTCCCCGAGTGTATCACCAGCCCAGTACAGAGTGTGAACATAAAAATCAATAATGTGGTCATTTTATAAATTTCCTGTTTTCAAAACTTTGAAATTTTCGAAAAACTAATGATTTTCTATTCCCAGGCATAGATCATCTTAGCCGTATTTGGCACAACTTTTTTTGAATTTTGGATCCTCAATGCTCTTCACCTTTGTACTTGTTTGGCTTTATAAATATTTTTATATTCCGTCACAAATACTCTTATGTAGACAAAACGCGCGTCTGGCGTACTAAATTGTAATCCTGGTACCTTTGATAATTATATATTAACCGAGATAGCACGTTTTTCTGTATATCAAGTTGTGCCATCCTCTATTTTAACAATTTTATCATATCGAGATTAATATGAATTGCTACAACATGTACAATCATATGGAATCCTCACACATCGATTTGAAAGGAAGATATCAACAGATTGGTGAGTTCTGCATAATTTGTAATGTTTGTATACTGTTTCTCTTATCATAAATCTTCACATTATAGGTGATAGTTTGTGTGTTTTTTTGTTTTTTTTATTCCAAATGACCACTCAATCCGTGAACTATTTTCGAATTACTGAATGTTAGCAAAGCACACACCGATATGTTGTTAAAATTATTAACAGTCTCTCCGATTCCTCCCTAAAACTTTTTCAGAATAAAAAGACTATGGCTTCAATGATTTTCTAATATGTGAATAATCTAATAATAATCTAGTGAAACCTAGAGAAGACATTAACATAGTACATGTCTTAAAAAAGCTTCTGTTTCTTTTTTATAACAAGTAGAAATGTCAGGAGTTGATTCAGAAGGGGTGTATATACAAACATTTATTTAAATACAAAACTTTCTTAAAACACTTTTTCTCATTTTAATACTTATTTATTAGAATTATAGTCTTAAAGAAATCACTACACTTTCTCTTAGTTTTCTTTAACTGTACATTCTATACCCACTCCCTTGTTTCAATTTGTTTAAAAAAATTTGAAACAAGACTTTAATTATAGCCAGCTATTTGCATGTATTTAGTTGAAATGCCTAGAACCTGTTTAAAACTGTTCTGATAACAAATTGAATTAATGTCAGAATACTGTAAATGTAATGTACGCAGTCAATCATTCCAACATTCAAGATTATAATGAGTATATAATCCTGCCTCTTTCCCAGTCAACATCCTTCTGTATGCCTACATTTTTGTATTTGTACATGAAAGTTCACAATTTCTGCCGCTAGTGGTCAGTTTAGAATTCTTGTCACAACAGTATCATTAGCATATAATTTAGCTTATATATTAACTAGAAGTGTTAAACCAAAGCCATATTTGCAATAGTTGTATGTATGCAGATACCGGTCTGGTGTAAACCTTAACTTAGATTGTTAAAAAAATGATCCAGGGGTTAGGCAGTTTTCTCTGTTTTTTGCCCCCAGGGCCTCGTACTTCCTATTTTTTTCCTCTGTTCTAGGAATAAAGAATATTTATTACATATTCATGATATAACACACTATTGTTAGTTTTGTTAAGATATTTTGGTATTTTTAGCTTCTGTTTTTAATTATAGGTTGCATTTCTGTAAATATTGACTATGCAATTTCCCATATAGGAACTCCTATTACAGCTTAAATTGTACCACTCCTGCTATGTAGTTTTGAAAAAAGGTCAACATATAGGGCTGTGCGGCATATTTTCAACGTTTATATGCCCAGAACTTGTAAGAGTTTAAACTAACACTACATTGTTTAACTAAATGTACCCTACCTTGACTATAAGATTACCACATATTTCAATATAAACCGTATGCATATAAATATACATGTAGGAAGATGTGATGTGAGTGCCAATGTATATTTACTGGTATGTCACCTCGAGATGAAAAATAGAGATTATAACTGGGAACCAGTATATGCAAACAAAATTAATTATCTCTGAATATTCTAGAAAGAGGCGTGGTTCATATGGCAAAATCTAGGGTACTTTTCAAAATGATTTGCACCACGTGACTTTGTCCCTTTTGATCAACCCCCCCCCCCCCCCCCCCTCCCCCTTAGCTTAAAGTCATAAGAAACGAGTGACCGGTGAAAACTAATGTTCTTCCAATTCTTGAACCAATGCATACAAACATCCTAAACTTAGTCTTCTGGTCACGAACTTATCATTTTTTTCACATAAATTTCGTATAATCGTCAATTTTGTTTTCAATCGGTCAGTGTTGTTGTGAAAATATGGAAGGTAATGAAAGTTCGTGTTTTGAAGCCGAAGTTTAACGATTGTCACCTGTTTGTCAACAATTTACAAAAAAGCAACAAAAAAGCATGGAAATTAAGAACGTGTTTACATGTAATTTCAGATAATAGTTTATTTTAAGGATATCCATGCGTATTGCGATCCCCGAATTCTTACGAGATGGGGCACACTGGGATCACTTTGCATACGGAAAATAAGTCGGGAAATTGCTTCCTGGAATTTCTTCCTGGAAGGAAGCAATTAAAATAAAGTAAACTTCTTCTAAATATGAATAAATTAACGAATTTTCTTCACAATAAAGTATATGTACATAAGTTTTATAATGAATGAGTTATAAAAAATACGTGTATTTTTTATTTTTTTTTAATTTGAGGTTACTTATGACTTTAAAATTGAAAATATAATTTATTTTAGATTTGCTGATGATCCAGTCCTTTTTCGTCATGTTTCTAAAACTAACGTATCTTTAAAAAATTCCTCTGGCGGATATTTTCAAAATATGCTGTGTAATCTAAGGGAAAATGCTTAAAATTTGACTTTTACGAAATGGGAAGGTTAAAATCATCATGTTTTTAACAAGAAATTTGCCGAAAACTTAAGAAAGCAGGTAAGTTTAAAGTTATTTAACTTTAAAATTCAACCTAAAAGGTGTTTCCCTGTATGCGAACAATTCATGTACAATATCTTCTTGCATATGTATTTCTGTTTTGAATCTAGCTATTTTACGATTATAGTATAGGAAAAATGTATAGTTACGCTTCCGATTGTTAAACTAAAATGGCCAAAAGATTTCAGAGTAGACAATGTTCATTTCTACACGGACAGAAGCCTTAAAACATGTGCAATTCATCTATATGCGAACAAATTGTTCATTCGACAAAGGTATTGGCATATTGGTATTTTTATTTGAGGGGCTTATATAATTCTAGTGTAATGGCTGTCGTCATGCTAAAGCAAAATGGCCGCTATTCAAATTGAAAAATTACCCAAAATTTTGCTATATGTTTAGAAACAGCTGTATTTACAAAGTGCAACCTTTACGCAGCCGATATTATCAACAGTGCATGGTTTTATATATTTTGAAAAGTATCTTAATATCTAAATTAATGATTACCTCCTTGCTGAACATGGGTCAAATCAGAAAAAAAGTCCGTTGATTGTTTCGTGTAACACACAAATGAAATGCTGGTTCTGTGTTTATATCCTCTTATCATCAAAATTATGCATAAACATATAAGTGAATTATAGCTTTCAACTAAAAAAAATATCTTCACCAGTAGAGAGTTTCAATCCAAAGCTATTCGGTTTAATTAAATAGATATACAATGTTACAGAAGGGTATTTGCGAAATAAAAAAAGCAGTCTTGGGACTGAATTGTCCACGCCTTATGATTCGGAAAATTTTACACTCCTCTGTTTAAAAACAGTATGTTTGTTTTGTTCATACTTTTAACGACAAAATTATTTTTATGTCTACCTGTACGAATTTCAAACGCGCATTTTTACACCAGCAATGAAAACCTTCTTTCCTTTACGGGTAGACTTTATATACATAAATTAAGTGGTACAAGAAAAGCAAAATGAGTATGTTAAATTTGATGTATGCCTTTTTGTGATTCTTCGTTACATTTGTTGTTTTTATAGTGATGCAAGTATGTTTGTTTTGTTCATACTTTTAACGACAAAATTATTTTTATGTCTACCTGTACGAATTTCAAACGCGCATTTTTACACCAGCAATGAAAACCTTCTTTCCTTGACGGGTAGACTTTATATACATAAATTAAGTGGTACAAGAAAAGCAAAATGAGTATGTTAAATTTGATGTATGCCTTTTTGTGATTCTTCGTTACATTTGTTGTTTTTATAGTGATATTAAGATGATAACACAATAATGACTGCTGTACCGCTATTTTTGACATTTTTACTCTTTGAGTATGTTTGTTTTGTTCATACATCGTTGACAATGTAATGGAATTTGATGCGACTGTCATACAAGTGAGAGGTTTAGCTAGCTATAAAACCAGGTTCAATCCACCATTTTCTACATTAGAAAATTGCCTGTACCAAGTCAGGAATATGACAGTTGTTATCCATTCGTTTGATGTGTTTGGACTTTTGATTTTGCCTTTTGATTTGGTATTTTTGTGTTTTTACTTCTGACTGCTATTTGTTTCAAATACCTCTCCAAAACATGATATATATGTTCATAAGTACAATATAGGTGATACAGCAATATATTTCAGACAGAGCTAAAAAATTGTATCGGGTTAATATACAGAAGACAAAATACCAAACAGTATGACAGTCACCTTATGTTTCTGTTATATTCTTGTACAAGCACACAATTGCAGTTCTCATGTTATGCTTAGATTTGATCGTATATTGCAATGTTTATAAAGACACAATTATTATGTAGATAAATTTATAATGTTTTAACCGAGATTACATGTTTTTCTGCATATCAAATTTCTGCAATCTTTCAGGTTAACTATTTTATCATACAGAGTTTATTTTTAATTGCTTATTATTGTGATAGTGTGCATACAATCCTCACAGGTTGATTTGAAAGGACGACATCAACACTTTGGTAAGTTCTGTTTAATTTGTCACCATTCGGCTTAGATAAAATCACGGTTTGTACTTTCTTTTAACTGAAACAACCTTATCACTATGCTAGTAGTTAATAGCTTGTCAAGGATTTTTTTTCAGGTAACCATTAAACTTTTTTTAGTTGATGAATGTTCACAAGGTGCACAACGATATGCATGGGTTGTTTAAAATGTATGTGGTCTCTGTGATAAGAACGTTCATAAAACCTCTTCTATTTATATATAAGTTGAATTCAATGAAGACTTTGAATATCTAAAATTTAAGAAAAGATTCATTTGACTTAAATCGCATATTTTGAAATATTTAGGCGCAAAACTATAACTCATTAATAAAATTAATTATTTTATTATTGTGTTAATAGACGACGTTGCAACAATTTTCTCTTCAACTTGACTGTTAAAGATATTTTGTTTGAATAATCATTGCGTTTTTGTAACCAGCTGGTTACCAATATATCTCAGCCTATTCAGTGTGACAAATTACCAGTATATATGTTAGTGGCAATAAGTGAAATTAGGCATTACGCTTAAATTATTGGCAATAAACTAACGCATAGGCAGTAAGTTCATTGCCTAGGCAGTCATTAAATATCCTCTTGTATGCGTTCTCTTTACGACTGCAAACTATATACAATTCTTATATGAGTATTTGTAGAATGCAACATGAAGTGAATGTGCTGTGGCTCTTCCACTTTTACTCCTACCTTTGTGACAACATCGCACTTCACCTAAGCTAGTGTTTAAAGTATGTCGCCATAGATTTAAAATAAGTTTTGTTCCTGGTTAAGGCTTTTAACGACTGTTTTGGTGCTTTTACTTTTACATGTTACGGATGTTGATGATAATTGTTTGATATTCTGTTTTTCAGTGTAACTTCATGGAATTTTGGGTCCTCAATGCCCTTTAACTTTGTACTTGTTTGGCTTTTAACTATTTTGATCTGACCGTCACTGATGAGTTTTATGCAGACGAAACGATTATCTCGCGTATTAAATTATAATCCTGGTACCTTTGCTATTTACGTTTTTTTTGTGTATAACAACGGACTACAATTTTCAAAACCTCTCAATATATATCATGATCTTCTTTTATGTGAATAGATAACATATGTAGTATTTGTTTACTGTGTTTTCGTTTTAAACATGTGCACAAGTTTAACAGTGTCTCAGATATATTTAATTTGTGAGATCATCGCTGTCTGTCCGTCGCCTCGAATAATATCATCCTGAAATTACAAAGTACACAAATTTGTCTTTTCCAATGAGGGATGAAATTAAAGTTAGTATACTCTGACAAATTTTGGGCTAGTATTAATCCCGTCAAAGACTTCTGCGAAATATACCGGCAATCATTCTGGATTGGCGCTGCTTCATGTATGGTAGCTACAATCATTACCTGGAAAGGTATTTTCTCTTTTGAGTCTTCTTCTACGTACACTGTGTCGTGATTAATTTGCGAACATTGTTGTCTGAATTTTCAATAGCGACTAATTTAAGGGTTGCCTTTCCGGCTATTTTCTGTGTCAGAAATAATAGGTGCTCTTCTTCGTCAATTCGTATGATGGCGTAAGTGCCATGCTGCATTCACCATATTGAAGCAATTGCTAATTTCAAGAAAACTGTACAATTTTGTTGAATACGAGAGATATTTGTTATCAGCGTGTCATTTTCAATCTTTAGGTAATAAGCTTGTTCTTTGATTGTTGATTAGGTGATTAATTTCACAAACTTCTGTGATGCGTATATTGACATTTTTGACAGGGGATTTTGTTCCTAACTCATATCTTCTAGTTACACAAACAGTTGTACCTTAGATTTCTCTTCTTTTGTTTTACAGTTTTGACTTACTATGGGTAATGTTGCATATTCTGCATGAAAATAATGATTATCATATTGCAATAAAAGCACCTTTTACATGGAATAATTGTCAGTCTGTGGTTTATTTGAGTAGGGATACAAATGTATTTCAGTAATTTACATTCTCATGTTTCTAACCTCTTCGTACATGATAAGTTTCGTCAGTTTCATTAGTATTGGCTTCTTAAATTATCTTTTAATTGCCTATCTAACATTATCAAGTGTCCAGATATCATGGTCCCTTATTATTTAATATTTTACGGTAAAAGGGGGGTATATGTGGTACCAACAGGAACCATACGTATTTAAGCAAAGATTCAAATCCACGGATATAAACTTTTGACATATCAGAAAAATCACGAAAACTTTCTAATGTTATGGTAAGTGTCAAATTTAATATTTCAGGCATTTAAGTGTGCTTCCACAATTATTTTTTTCTAAACCGACCTATTAATAAGTCTACGGCTTTGCTGTAATTTGCGTTTGACATGTTTAAACCTTCATTAATAGTCAAGGTATCTGATTCAATGAGTGTCTAATGTGCTAGTAAGTAAATTTCTGTACATATGTTAATGTGTGGTTGTGAATAGTTGTTTCAAACGAAGTAAAAAGTATTACCGTTCTATTATGCCCTTAGAAAACGTAGATAGATTAAAATTCGGAATAGGGTTATGTTGACTAAAACAGGCATCTGACAAAAAATTTGGAATAAATTAGTCAGTCTTCATTAAAGGACGTGATTCGGAATGCACTTCAGGCATCTAGTGACATGACATGTCCTTGGTGATGCTTTAATGATAAAATTATGTACGAAAAGTCAGATACGTTTAGTTTTTGAGTTCTCATAGCAAAGTAAATTTTTTTCAAGTTCTAAATTACACTTATTGACATCTTTGATTTTAACTATTATATCTTCGCCTGAAGCATTTTCGAAGATCTGTTCTTCAAGATTAACAATACTTATTGTTTTCTTTCGTTTCAATCGTTGGATCTGCAATATCGTTCTCCGTCATCGAGTCTGAGTTCAACTGATCGAGTGTCTGGAAGAATTTGATGACGGCGGCTCATTTCCAGCTCTTATAGACTTCATAAGTATTAATATATGTACAATGTACACGTATATATCCAGATGCACTATCAAATTCTGTATTTGTCCTAGACAAATGTCCATTAAAAATGATATTATGTCCATTAAAATTGTAAATGTCCTATCAAAAAGCGCACACTAACAGTGCCGTTCTGATAATATGCTAACTTTAATAAATAAAACACGCCTTTATTAATAAATACATAATGTACATGTAACTGTTCCATTGTGCAATCACTAAATAAATACATAATTATTGGGTTTTGGCTATAAAAAAAATCGATTAATTCAGCACAGATATCTTTCAAGAATTGGTTCCCAATTTCCCATTTATATATCATAATATTTCAATGTTCAGCCTGTACCATTCACCGCTCCTTTTTATCTACTGTTGTCCTCAAGATTAACTCAACCAAAATTTAATAATTAATCTGGCGATTTCGGTACGATAGGTAGATCGAGACATTCTAAAATAAAATGCGCCTGTCCTTTTTTCTCTGTTTTGACGGTTTTCAAGAAGTAGAAAATTCCTTAAAAGATAACTCTTTGTTCTATCATGTTTGGCAATGATGGCAATGTTGATTGGACAACCGTTTTTGAATAAGTTACATTACTACTATGAATGAGAAGCTATATGAAAAATACTGTAATCAATCTTCTATCTGGATATTTCCTAGTGTGCACGTCTTGATTTGGGAAGGTTTTGGGATCGATACCCGCCTCGTTCATAACGCAGTCTTGAAATTGAAATTAGCCTATTTTTTGCTATGCACGTTGCATAAAGGAGTAAGGTCAACGGCTGTTTTAACAAAAGTCATATTGTCAGGGCCGGGTGATTTTCGTCCTGAAAACTGTTACATTTTAAAATAGCATGATCAAAATCTACATGTAGCTCAGTGTGTCGATCAATTACAAAGGAGGGTTCATAAAAGATATTTGTTAAGGTAACAGGTCATGAGTTCCATTGGCCGGGTGATCTCTGCAAAACGGTAATTTCTATAATATAAGGTACTCTAAACATAAAATAAACTGAGTTAAATCGGCATACAAGTTGAATGTTACTCTTGATAAATAGACAATATCATATTGTTTCATACATATTGATGGCATTTAATATTAACCCACAACAAATCATAAATGCGATATGAGATCAGTTAAAGACTAAAATGTGAGAATTATAAGATATAAGGCACAAAGAGTTTCAGAAATTGTTAATGCAACAATAACTATGATCATTACTTGTGAAATAATGTACTTTATTTGTCTATATTAATAATGTCTTTAGAAATTTATCTGTTGTTGTTTTTTTTTTTTTATAAATGCTCTTTTAGAAACTGGATGCTTTAACATATTTCAGGAAACAATGAGTACAGTAACGCTGATCAACCTGGTCGGTCTATTTGGTGTAGCGCGTGGTTTACCTTGTCTAGGTGACGATTCTAAGAAAGATTTTAATAAAGCAAGGAGTGCATTAATGAATCTTGAAAGTTCTCTGTCCAAAACTGTCAGTACACTTCAACAAAACATCAAGGCAATAAACGTCAAAGTTAGACAACTAGATACAGATCTTATCAAAATGGAAGATGATTTGAAAAGTGAGTTTTTCGTTAAATACTACAAATATTGTATTATATCAATACTTTGATTATCGGTTCCATTTGAGAACAACTAATTTTAAAAATACAATCATTCTGAATACACTTATTTATTGACCTACAAAAAATCTACAAAAAAACAATCGTGGTTCCCTTTATTTGAAGGTAATAAGTGTCGTTAAATTTGAAGTAGTTGTATTATCAAGGATCAGTTTAACCCGTTGATGATGGAGTCATTGGAAAAACGGTCTAAATACTTTACAAACCAGTATTGTACAGCTTTTATTCGTAGTTCGTGAGGAATGTTAGTGTAAAAGTTTATTACGTCAAACTCACTAGTATTGTATCCAGAGGTACCCGGTCTGGAATATAGTTAAGAAAATCCCTCTGGCAAAACTTGGCATTTTTATACAAAGTGGTTCAGGTAGAATATCAATTAGGTAGCTTAGCGTTTGTGTACTTAATGAAGGTCCTGCAATAATCGGTCTTCTTTTTATATCAGTAGGGATCCCCGATGTGGAACGTGAAAATGATAGAAGTGGCATCAAGTAAAACTCTGAAATCAGGCACAGTAATTAACTGTAAATCGGGAAATATTATTTATTGTGCAACCTGTCCCACTTCAAAACTACGCAGGTCAAACTAATAGACTAATTGATAGAGTGAGATTTCAAAAACATGTGGAAAGGGAAAATTTAAAATATATTCCTTTTTTGAGATGTGGACCGAACAAAATTCGCGTAAAGTCGAGGAACACTATTTTGTTGAAATGTTCAACCCAACTTTAAATAGGAAGTGAAATTCGGTCCCGGAATGAGATTCAGTAATATATAATATATAAACTACCGCCTGACGTTATTTTTATGTCACGTCACAAGTCGTTACTATTAACGATAACAATTCTGTCTGCTGAACCGTAGGAGATGCGGTAAAAGTAATCACAGAAACAATGGTCTATTTAAAATGTGGTTTTTGTGTTTTTTATTTTTTAAACTATTTACATATAGTTTAAATATAAACGATTTGTTGTCACGATATCTCAGTAGCATATGTTCGAATCACGGCGAAACAGAAAATTTGCGAAAGAAAATTTACAGATCTAACATTGTTGGGTTGACGTTTAGTCGATTTGTATATACAGAATGTACACAGCCATGTATCACCATCACTGCTGGTGATCCTATGGATAAATCTGTACTCACTAGTTCAGCCGTACATATAAAAAAAAAAAATTCTGTGAAAAGTAAAATCACAAAAATACTGAACTAAGAGGAAAATCAATTCGGAAAGTCCAAAATCACATGGCAAAATCAAATAACAAAACGCATCAAAAACGAGTGGACAAGAACTATCATATTCCTGACTTGGTACAGGCATTTTCAAATGTATAAAAATGGTGGATTAAATCTGGTTCTATAGCGCTAACCCTCTCACTTTAATTTAACTGTATCTTACATTAATTTGTAGGATCCTTTTATATAGATAATTTAGCTGATCTGTAAAAATAACATCTCAATGCCTTATATATCATGTACTGTAGTACGACGCTAAATTAAAACTGACGTGGAAAGGTAACACCCGACCACCGAAAGTTGGGTTGATGTTAAGACGAGTTGTATATACAGAATGTACACAGCCATGTATCACCATCGCTGCTGTTGATCCAATGAATAAATGTGTTTCTAAGTTGTCACTAGTTCAGACGTACTTATAAATATAATTATTTCTTGTGAGACAACTTATCTCACCTAATCCGCGAAAATTGGAAAGAGATAAAAAAAAAATAACCTAAACTATCCAAGATCTTTCCCAAGCCACCTGTACTGGCCTTGTGTAGTTCCAAAAGCCTTAAATACTTGCTGGTGAGAGCTGATTTATCCTCTCAAGCAGGCTCTTGCAAGGGTTGCGGAAACAAACGATGTCTGACTTGCAAACAAAAACTGGATACCCAGACTTTTAACAGTCACTTCACTGGTACATAATACACACTATTTTGCAATGTTAATTGCAAGGCTTCAAATTTTGTTTATCTCTAACAGTGTAAATGTGGTAAACAGTATGTTGGCGAGTCAGAACAGTCGTTTCACAAACGAATGAACGGCCATCATAGAGACTACCAATGCAAGCCAGACCTCCTTTTCAGTCGACATTTGATATCCCCTGGCCACACTCAGACAGATCTCAATCGACTGACCATTAAAATAATTGAACACAAATCTGCTTGGACTAAGGAGGATAGACTAGCTCGGGAAATATTTTGGATAAGAAAATTGACAACTTTGGCACCAAATGGGATAAATGAAAAGATGTAGTGTAGTGCTTCACGTTCAGGTTATAGTACGTATAGTTACAGTCTCTGTTTCTCATCTATTAAATACATTTGTTGAAGATACCAATTTAAATTGCTTAATTGTTTGAGGGATGTAAAAGTACAAAGCCACGTTCTTCTAGTTATTCTTATTCTTAGTCAAAATTTATTATTACATTTTAACGCTTTGTTAAAATTCTCAGACTGTGTTGTAGCTACTTCACTCTGTCAATTTGAAATATTTATAAATTCAGATCGTTCATTGCTGTCTTTTTGGTTATTTTATTGATGTAATCATTCTTGTACCATCATAAAAGAGGGACGAAAGATACCAAAGAGACAGTCAAACTCATAAATCTAAATAAACTGACAACGTCATGACTAAAAATGAAAAAGACAAACAGACAAACAATAGTACACATGACACAACATAGAATATTAAAGAATAAACAACACGAACCCTACCAAAAAATAGGGTTGATCTCAGGTGCTCTGGAAGGGTAAGCAGATCCTACTCCACATGTGGCACCCGTCGTTGCTTATGTGATAAGAAATCCGGTAAATAGTCTTATTCGATAGTTCACATTCCTGAAAGGAAAGAGGAATGTAGTTACGACGTAAGAAAGATAACAAATATCATTTGTTAAACGTTTATTCCATAACGGTTGTCCAACTCGTGCTGGCGTCCGTCAACTTTACGAAGGGATGATTTCAACTTCACCATTTTGAACTCTAGATTTAATAGCTTCCTTGTGAGCAGCAACCCTCCATCAAGAAAATCATAATAGAAAAGGAAAGCACGGGACTTTCGTATTCATTGGGAGATATATACCCCGTATGTAGGTGCTGCTGGAATGTTGTTACTTAGAAATAAACAGTTCACTAAAGGAAAGCTGAAATAATTTCTTTTGTCGTTCCCGTTAAAGTTTTAGATTTGTGCTAGTTCATATCGCACATTATTATTTGTATTTAAAGCATATGTTTTCACTCTCTGCTAGAATAAACCATATAATCTATGTCATGTTTAACATTTTATTTTAGAATGGTGCAAGCGTCTTAACTGATTTTCGGTTTGACTTTTTTATTGTATAAATTTCAAGATTGTAATAGTTTAATCTAAGAAGACTTAAAGATAATTCATTTTCCATCAGACTCCGACTAAGGAAGGATATATGTTATCCGAAATAATTACATTTATAGTTTTTTTTTGTATTTGGAGATGTTGTGTACACTTTTTTAGGCGTTCATATATATAAATATATATAATTCGTTTAAACATCAGCCTAACAATGTTCGCCGGGATTCAAACTCATGCTACTGAGATATCGTTACACCAAATCGCCTAGCACTGTATCCGACACGATAGACCACTCGACCACCTAGTCTTCAAAAGAATAAAGCTGTCGATGGCCGGGTGTTATTGTATGAAATAATATATTTTTTATTCATACGAGTTCTCTTATTCTTACACGATTTATCCTTTCCTGATTTTGTTTTTTCGATCAACATGTGGTTCGCTTGATCTCAGTTTGACATTTCTGGCTCTCCTTGAAATTATCGTTGTGACGTCATAAATAAAGGCTACCATACCTGTTGACGTCTAATAAACAGAACAAATCTGTTTGCAGGCCATTCGAAAAGACGGAGCATGATTGTATCCGGTAATATCGTCTAACAATAGTAAGAATACAATTGAGAAAGGAAATGGTGAATATGTCAAAGCGACAACCACCCGACCATAGAGCAAACAACAGCCGAAGGCAACCAATGGGTCTTTAATGTAGCGAAAATTCCCGCACCCGTAGGTGTCCTTCAGCTGGCCCCTAAAATATGCATAATAGTACAGTGATAATGGACGTCATACTAAACTCCGAATTATACACAAGAAACATATTCCTCCACAAAATCTCGTTCAATACGATATGTATCCACTCTCGACCGTTAAATTTTAAATATCAAAATCGAAAGGCGAGCCTCACGTTTAAAATAAGAAGATTTTACTGTCTCGAGTGGATAAAAATCGTATAGCACTTGAGGGATTGATAATCTTTATATATAGATATAACTGTTGTTAGTCAGTCCGGGATTTCGTGAACACAAATTATTAAGATTTTTTGCTTAAATGTTTTATAGAGACACACGTATTTCAAATTGGTTTAGAGGTTTTGCTGTACCAGTATACATTTCTGATTATAAATAAATTATACATGTATCACTAAGTTTTACGTATATGTTGATATTTCCATTAAATGTACTCTTGCAATTGAATTGCACACTGTAGCGAGATCTCTCGTATTGTGTTTCTCCGAACTATCATTGATTTGAGATTAACTAAATTAAAACATACTAGTATTCAATTACTATACAGTATTGCCATTGATACTATTTATACACATTTTGGCATTCCAAACATACCCAACTATATCAGTCCAATTTAGGACCGATAACTCTGTCGATAGATATCATATTATAGGGTATACAATTAATATTGTTGAAATCAGAGCAATCGTATTTATAGGTCTCTGTTGAAATGTAAACAATAAAATATTTTTTACAAATGTTAAACTTTATATCGATTCATTGAATGCTTGGATTTAGCTTAAAAACATTGAATTAAAAAAAAACATTTAATCATATGCAATGAAATCTCGTTGAATTTCCCATAAAATAAAATAAAATCCATTTGAATTAAAAATTTTATCATAATATTTCTTTAAAATAATTATGGAAAAATAAAATTATTTGAAAATCTTTTAAGCAAAACAATTTTTTTAAAGACATTTTCATTATTTTCATATTTTCTTAAAGTTTATTATGATAGATACTTCTTTTGATTTAAAACCGAAAATTAAGAGAAAGTCTATTTGTACATTTATGAAAACTTTTGTGTATCGCAAAAAATTATCTCTGGTAATACATGTATACACAGGATGTTTAATGTCACATGGTTGCTTTTGGTTTGCATGTCTACCTGACACTATACTATTATGTAACATTACAACCCAAGTCAGAGTTCACCTGTTCTGTAAAGGTATAGAATATTTAACTATCTTAATTTCGGTGTTGTTTTTATTCTCTCATTGGATGAAAACAATTTTTGTTCTAAAAGGGATGTATTAATATATTTCTAAAGAAAGATAAAATATACAGAAAAACACCTTTGAAAAAAAGAAGAGAAAACTTTTATTGTAAACTATTTTCTGGTAACAGTATATCCTGGATATCTGTCAAATAAATGTCCCAGTGTCACACTTAAAATAATTTTTTTTCAACAACAAATTTTGAAATCAATCATATCGAAATATCACCAAAGAAAAGAACAGAAACATCAGAGATTCTGCATGAAAATATTAATATAATCTAGGAAAGTCTTACTATACAAATCATTGATTTGATGCAACATTTCCATATTATGGGATGTTCATCATCCGCCATTTTGAAAAATCCCGAAAAATTTCATTTTTTAAATCGATATTGACCGACTTTGACTTGAAATTAAACTCTTTTAAGTAGTATTTTTCGCCAGATATTATTTTTTAATATACTTAATCGATTTGCAAAGTTTGTTTTTTAGTGTACAGAATTTCATTATTTGTTATACAACTAGACATGGGTATCGGTAATTTAGCATGGAGGCATCGGAGAAATGACGAGAAAAGTGCATGTTTTTACAAGTCTAAAATGACCTACTTTAAGTAAGGGATATAAGCCGATAACAGTCCATTCTGTAAAATATTGGACAGGTCTAAGGCCGCAGGCCGAAGACCTGTTCAATATTTTACAGAATGGACTGTTAGAGGCTTATATCTTACTTAAAACATTGTTTAACACGTCGATAAAAGTTAAAATAAAGGAAAAAAGCCAGCAAAGATTTATTTTCATCAAGTATGAAATTTTTTTTGTGAATAAACTTTCTTTACATTAAAATATATCCTACATGTTGGCCCCTTTAAACAATAACTAAACTTAAAAAAAATAGACAAAAAGAAAGTACAGCTGAAGGTAAACAGCATGTATTGCTACATGAAGAATAAAACACAGTCACAGGGTATGCGTATCATGATTTTTACATGCGCAAGGACTACTCACATTTCCTGCTCATAGTTTCCGTGAATACCATTACATACGGTTTGTGTTTCAAAATGGATAAAGTGATGAAAGTATATTCTAAATGCAAAAACGAAGAAAAAGATGTCGTTGCATGTATAAGTGATTGTGTTGTTTCAAACTTTGGATTAAAATCAATGTGTAATTGGAATCTATTCAGATACAGTATTCAGTGTGGATTACAAAGAGGATATAGACAAAGCAGCTAATAATGGTTAGTTTTATATATATTATATTTCAAAATGTAGTCCTCCTCTATTAGTTTCTTGTTTCTTCTTGTGTTTTATTTTTACTAAGTGAATGAGAAAAGAAAAAGAATAGGATATCAAAACAGGTTCTTGTCGAACCATATCGAGTGCACCGCAGTCGATTTTATTACAAATATATATTTATTAATATGAACAAATGAAGAAATAGCAAAATGCAATCACTTATATTCTTTAATTGGAATTTTCAAGAGACTGTACCCAAACGGTACCACCTGAATACATCCCCCTCCCTTTTCTGTTTTTTTTTCTTTCTGCAAGGTCGTATCGCTCTTTTTTCGTTTATTTGTTTATTGAGTCCTTTGTGTTTTATAAATGTTACCGAAATATATTCTTGTCTCGATTTTCTTTTGAAAAAAAAATCTCTCATAAAACGATCACTGCAAAAAAGTGCGAATCGGAAACACGATTGGTTTGTTAGACAGATAAAATGCGGTAATGTCTTCCTTTGTTCTACTTTCCATATTCATCGTGGTTCATAAGCGAAGTGTAGCATTATATTCATATTTAAGCAATAATATCAGACTTAAAAAAACAATACTTCTAAATCAATTTAGAAACTTGAATATTATTAAAACTATTATAGTCTCCTAGTTCATGAAGGAAGTTCAAGATTCGCACTATCTACACAGGACAAGGTTTAGTTTGTTCATGGCCCTTGTATTGTACATGTAGCATGATCTACCAAATTTAAAAAGAATTACTTCATTGCTTTATTCATTTTGAATTGTAGTTGAAAATAATGTTAAGAAGAATAAGAGCAACACCAGAGGTCAGTTTTGATAGCCTAAAGACGGATGAGGATTACTCTTTTGAAAAAGAAATAAATTCATAAAATCCAAAGAACAAGACTTTCAAGGAGCATAATCAACTTATTGAATTAGTCTTAAAAGAGACAACCCCAAAACATGAGAATATGGCTGTGATATAAGTATTGGATGTGTTAAAAATCAATTTGAAAGTGATTTTTTCCTCAAGAAACCGTTTTGATGAGTGACAAAGTTATTGTATTGGAAAGTGACTTTAATAAAATGTTTTTTTTAATTGTCATTTGTTCTTTGGTTGTATTTAATGTTTACAAGATGAACACAATTGGGGTAATTAATAGGTTTTTTATTTGAGTGATTTAACTATCTTTTACCTGTAAGAATCAGTTATGCTACCTTTAGCTGTCCAAAATTTGTAAGAAAGAGGAGGGCTATTCTTAAAAATATTGGACAGCTAAAGGTGACATAATGGTTTCTTACAGGTAAATGATAGTCCAATCACTGAAATAAAGAACAGGTAAAACAATAGAATGACGTCACAACAATGTTTTAATCAAAAATAAACTGTTAGGACCAACATTGTTTGATAGAAATATGTTTAAATATCAAGGATTGATTTGCAAAACTTAGAAAACTGGTCAGGTTAATGAGAAAATTAAACTTTATTGAAGCATCTATGCATTTTATATGGGGAAATATAATACAAAATGGCGGTCAGAATATGTCACAAAAGTCACGTGATGTCTAATTTAGTTGGATATGAATTCATATTTTTCGCCTACTTTTTCATGTCTTGATACTTAATTAGTTGGATGTGTACTGATTGACATGTTCAGTTGGGAAAACATAAGGCGTTTATAAATACTAGCTTTTATTAACTCTGAGTTCTATGATATTGGTACCTTGAGTCTTTGTAATTGTTTGCTGTTTTTGTACTTTGTGTCATATTTAATTATAGTCATACAATTTCAAACTGATTTCTATAGTTTGTTTAGATGTTTTTTTCTGCTACACAAATGTACTACATTTGTACAGCCGGACAGCAAATCCCTGATTTGTCCGTTAAAAACTCGGATTTATTATTCGAGAATCAAGTGGAGATAATTTAAGAGAACGTCGTCGACAGATGTCGCTGCGTAGAAAAATAATTCCCCGCGGAAGACGACCAGGTAGAAAATCATGGTTTTGTTAAATTATAAGAAACTAAACGTATCACGAGCGGTATGCATGATATGAGAAGTTTAACAAGTATTTAAAAGATATGAGAAGTCAAATAATTTCATCGTTGAATCGGAAATTCAAGTCATTTATTTTCAGCCTTCGGAATCGCCATTTTTCAACATCGACTGTCATTGATAAATATTCAACTCAGGACGAATTGACACAAACCCGTTTTACTTAGAAAAAATAAATATGAGAGTTTATATTGATAAACTGGAGCATGGAGAACAGAACTTGGGCAGTCACATGTCGTTACCCTTTGTTGTTTACACAGGAGCACAATTTCAGTACACATCACAAATTGGTAAGGCCCTGCGGGGTCTCCCTTCTTTTTTTTGAAACTGCTCTGCTCTTGACTAAAACAGCTCCGAAATACGACAAACTTGCAACTAATGAAAAGACAATCAACATTTCCTTTGAGGTGAACAAAATCTGTTATTTTTTTGTGTAATTTATTTCCCCTTTTCATGCCCCAGTACACAAAAATATTAAAAATGTACAAAATTTGTTTTACTTTCTTATAAATCACTCAAATATTATGAATTTTGCACATTAAACATGTAATAAAATGTACATAAACCTCACAATAACATCCCTTTAGCAGTGCATTGTTTTTTTGGGAAGTCCAGGTGTAAATTATTGTGACACTTGTCAGGTTTTGTCCTAAATCAGTGAAAAAATGGCATGTTCAGTGTAAACATTCTGAGATCAGATATATCATAGATAAATAACAGAGGAAAACAGTTTGAACAGAGTCAGATCCTTATTTTGTAGCTTTCAGATGTAATTTCTAATGAATGAAGATAATATCTGCACTTCATAATATAATATTGCTTGTGCTTGTTCCCTATTCATCTTCTAGGTTCTAGCAGTCAATCAATAATTGTTCCATAGATGATTGTTCAATCTGCATCCAGTTTACTATTGGTAAATTACTCTCTTTTATAATGAATACTAAGTTTAGTTCATTCTTTTTTTTACAATTGTTAAGCTGCATGTACCTGTATTTGATGATTGAGGATTTGTATATCAGGTCAACAAGGTATTTTTTTTTAATTCTTCATTATTACACATATTTAAGAATATATATCATGTTACCAGGAACGGTTATATATAATATTTCTGATGGTACAATGTAACAGTATATCAATATATATGTTCTTGATATAATACTAAATGTTATATATGAATTATTTAAAAAAAATCATTTTCATTATATAATTATTTTTCACACCCCATGGCTCTAGCTGTTGAATGTTGTGATTGGGTTTTTCCCAATTTAAGTACATGCATTATTATCCCACTAAATTACGGGATATACATGAGCTATTTTCAGTTTTTCTTTATTCTAGAAAAATATAAAATTTACACTATCTTAAATGTTAAACAAACATGACTCAAGAGGACGCTTAGATTTATATAATATCTCCTAATTAAGCCCTATCAAGTTCTAAAAATTAAAAAAAAATACTACTTTAAGAATTTATATTTTACAATATTTATATTGTAAAATATAAATTCTTAAAGTAGTATTTTTTTTTTTAAATAACCCCTTTTCTAAAATGAGACAGCACACAACAAAACACATGACAGTACGGAAGCGTATTAGCGCCACACATTTTTTTTTTTAATTTTTCTTCCTATGTTTGCGTTATAACGCAAACCTTTGCGTTATAACGCAAACCTTTGCGATATAACGCAAACCTTTGCGTTATAACGCAAACCTTTGCGATATAACGCAAACCTTTGCGTTATAACGCAAACATTTGTTTTATCTTATTTCTTATTTAAGATTCAAAGGAAACAGTAGTTATTAATGGAGGAGGCTGGATATAATAAAATTTATCACCTTTGTAGTAATTGCAAAGTAAACTACTTGAATAATTAGATCATATCAATGACTAATAATGAGCATAATAATATAAGAAGATGTGGTATGAGTGCCAATAAGAAAACTCTCCATCTAAGTCACTATTCGTAAAAGTAAACCATCATAGGCCGAATTACGGTCTTCAACACGGAGCATTGGCTCACACTAAACAACAAACTATAAGGTCCCCAAAAACGATATCCAAGTTACTACTAGTATATATATTACAAAGAAAATTGAGTAAATTGAGGTTATACCTAAGAAAAAAATCAACCCTGTTAATATAGCTATAACCGAATATAAATATACTTCCAAAGTAAGCTCTCGTTTGAGAACTGTGTAAAGTAGGTTACATTCAAACAAGCTACCCTTTGGCAATAAATGTATAGAATGAAGATGTTTCATTAATAAAATTATGTTCTCTCTATTCAAATTGCTACCCAAGCATCTTAAAAATACTTCATTATATTGAAATGAAAATTCAATGACTTTCTATCAAAGAATCTTGATCATATTCTGAGATTTAAAAAAAATGTTTCCTTATTAATAATTCATTTTAAAGCAGAAAGATCATTTTGTCTATTTGACTTGGAGGTTTCACAATTGTATGACATTATTTTTGATCTTTCAATTTTAATATGACTATATACTATATCTATTTTCTTGTTAAATTATATACTTTTCTGATGCACAAATCAGTCTTAATTTATGTATAATTGCACTTCAATTATTCCATTATTCCTATGCATATTTATTATAATGATTTGGCCTTGTATGTATGTTTCTTTTTTTATCTACTAGTAAATCACATCCGAAATGAATGACAGACGGACATATATACAAAACTTAATGAATAATTGAAATAAAGATGTTTGCGTTATAACGCAAAGGTTTGCGTTATATCGCAAAGGTTTGCGTTATATCGCAAATGTTTGCGTTATATCGCAAAGGTTTGTGTTATAACGCAAAGGTTTGCGTTATATCGCAAAGGTTTGCGTTATAACGCAAAGGTTTGCGTTATAACGCATAGGTTTGCGTTATAACGCAAAGGTTTGCGTTATATCGCAAAGGTTTGCGTTATATCGCAAAGGTTTGCGTTATAACGCAAACATAAAAAGAAAAATTAAAAAAAAAAATGTGTGGCGCTAATACGCTTCCGTATGACAGTGTCACTATCAGGCCAAATCTAAATATATATATAGTTAAAATGAAAAACCACTGTAGAGAACAAAGTTCAATGTGAAATGCAATATTTTTATGACATCAATTTGTTCAGGAATATATTTTACTTTTTTAATCAGTCTCTCAATAAAAAATGAAATAAAGCCCTGACTTTGTTTTTATTATTTATTATCTTTTTCAATTTTTATTACTTTGTAATATTGCTACTTTCAAACATATAGAACTGACTTTTTTGGTAAAGCCTTCTTATACAGTACTTTGATAAATTCAATTTTTCATCAAAATTGTCAAAGGTATTTTATTCTATGCCAGTGACTAGAAGTTGTTACATTTCAGTGTTCATCATTAATAGGCCTTACATAAATAATTACTTGCATAGATAAACATATTTAGAATGGAAATAAACATTTAATAAGTTCACAGATATAACTGACATTTGGTCATAACTTAACAGAAATTCTCTAAAAACGTTACTCTAGAAAAGAATATATAACAGTAAAATTGTACATTTTATACCCATAATCTTTATAAAATATATTTTCATGTAGAAGAAGATCTACTAAGAAACAAATATGTTTTTGCATCACTGAATGCTGAATAAAAATGAAGAATTTATGTGTATTCAAGAATAATTATAATTCATGATTCTTCTAAAAGTATGCCATAAAATAATTAATTTCATATCAAAGTATATATGACAAAATAGAGGTTACACACATGCAATCAGGGAATATGCTGAAACATTCCCCTCTGATTGAATTTTAACACAAAAGCTTTGGGTAAGTATTTTTTTCTAATAATTTACTGGTCCAAAACCCCTCACTTTATATAAAAAAAAGTAACCATATAGAAAACTTTTTTTATATTTCTTCTGAAGCTGTAGTAATATATTTTTTAAACTGAATATGTAATAATATTTGCAGTTTTCCCCGATTTCTAGATGATTATCAGATATTTCATTTTGTATGCAATATGTAATTAAATAGTGATTTACCAAAGCAGACATACATTCTATTAGGCAGCAACTATTTGATTTTCTAGGGAAAGCTATGGTGTTTTTTGGAGAAAATTTGTTTTGGAGCCTAAGAAAAAAAATTATTCGTTTCACCCTCAGCTGCCACTATGTAATGCTAAAATTGAAAGAAAAAAAAATGTTTTCGGTTTGTGACAAAAAAAAAAATTCTTCGCCGAAGTTTGTACAGACAAAAAAATCCATAGCCCCCCCCCCCCAATCAAATGGTTGCTGCCTTATACTCTCTCTCACTATTTGGGTCTAGTCCAAATAATTATGACGTCTTGAAAGGCTAAAATATTTTTTTTCTTTGACGCCCTACATGGACTATATTTGGGTCCCGATACCTGACAGGTGCCCTCATTCCAATGATTAATTGTAATATCAAAGGTATTTTTCATATTTACATATTTTGCTATCGCACACTGATAAATTATTGGACATTTTACCCCAGAATCACTCTTTCACTTACTAAAATTGAGCGAAATGGTTATTTTCTCTCGCTTCTGATCAGTGGTCCCTTCAACGGCTTTTCATTCGAGTTATCTCCCTTTGGCCGGTCGCCAATTTTGGGCTTGTTGAATTGACACAATGCCGTTTTACCTGACGAGTTTTTGTATCAATAGGCATTTAATGTTCATAATATCGGGAGGTATCATCCCTATAAAGGAAAATACGTTACCATTTCGTGTGTCATTTCAATTTACATTTATTTACTGAGAAGTGTCGCGGCCGCGGGACGTTTTTTCATCTTTCCGAGTCAAATAATCAAGGAAATTCTATTTTTTCATTCTTAAATGAATAACGTATTTAAAGTTTGAAACCTGTCGTATTTAATTATGTATTTGGTTAAGCATGATAAACACACAAAATAGCTGTACGCCGTCGATTTCGTGGCGTCATTGCCGTTGCTAAAAAATGCCATTTTTTGAACTGAAAATCACGTGACCAGAATAATAAAATCGACGCCATTATGAGATTTGCTGTCCGGCTGTGTACATGTTTATTAATGAAGTCTGAGACACACAATTTAAATCCTGTAATTCAGTGTGCATGTCCCATATTTATATATTAAGTGGTTATCGTTGGTTCCTGACTCATTTTTGTTTTTCATTGTTTTGTCATAATAGTTATCAAAGGTATATAATTTGATACCACAGACGCGCGTTTTGTCAACATAAGACTCATTAGTGACGCTCAGATAAAAATAATTAGAATGCGAAACAAGTTAAAAGTTAAAGATTATTTAGGACCCAAAATTCCAATTCAAATTTGGCCAAATACAGCTTAGGAAATTTATTCCGGGGATATGAAAATCCTTAATATTTTGAATAATTCATAGTTTTGCGAACAATTATTTATCAGGCTCTTGATTTCATCGTTTGCTTCATTCACATTGTGTTATGTCGGTGCTCTTTATAACTTAATATTGGTTATGATGGTTGCTATCATAAAGCCCAAAAAAGCTGAAAGTAGCGTTTATCACGTAAAATCAACCAATCGATCTTTTGAACTCTGATCAGTAGTTGTTTCATTTGCAATCATAGCGCATCTTTTTATTTTCATATCTATTCCAGATATTATTTTAGATGTAAATATATCTTTTTATATATTTCAGAACGTGAATGGAGAAAATACAACGGCCATTGTTATTTCTTTGGAACCGATAGTTTAAAATGGGTTACAGCTGAGGTACTGAAACGCTTTGTGTTACTTTATTTTAAAAATGTTAATATGATAATTATTGCTTTAAAACTTTTGTAAAGTCCCTTTTTTAAACTTGTTTTCGTATGGTTTTGTTTCTTTTCGACTTAGACCGGTGATATAGAAATATCAGGCGTCCGTTCGGACGTTTTTGTGTGAATACGTTCAGTCGATCTTATCACTTGCAGATCATAACAATTGTTGTCAAATTCTTATAGACTCAACATCAAAGGTTCATATCACCAATACAATATGGGGGTTTGGATGTATGTTCCTGTACATCATTTTTGTTTCTGTTTGAAGTTTTGCACATAAATCAAGCCGCTTGACCTCTCTTTTTAATTATTTTACAGTTTATCATGTTTAGGCTTTAATGGCTTGTTATAGTAAATCTGTATAGGTTTTGTTCATGACATAAGGCATATCATACATATGGTACGGTGAATTATAGTTGCTAAATAAAGTTGATTGTAGAAATAGGGAATGTGTCACAAAGACAACTTCCCGACCAAAGAGCAGAAATCATCCGAAGGCCAGTAATGTGTTTTAACACAGCGAGAAAATCCAACACGCGGAGGCGTGTTTCAGCTGGCCCTATACATACAATGTATATCGTTTGGTCTGGTATAAACCTTAAAAGTTTGTTAATTCAGACAATATTGATAATAACTGTTCAACACTAATAAAAAGTTGAGGAAATAAAACAAATCCAGTTTAAATAATAAATAAACTCATCATAGATACCAGGCCTAAATTTAATATATACGCCAGACGCGAGTTTTGTCTACAAAAGACTCATCAATGACGCTTTAAAGTCCAAAACTAATAAATGAACTAAAATTTCAAACAAATACAAGACTAACAAAGGCTAGAGGATCTTGACTTGGATCCAACTTGATAAATAAAGAATGAATATGTGTTTTTTTTTCTTTATACAAAATATAGCAAAAAAAGGGGGGTAAACTTATGACATTAAATTGAATTGAAAAGATCGAGCGCAAAATCTTTGTTGATAAACACTACGATAATTTATGAACCTATGGACGGTACGGATATGAAAATACAGACTGTCAAACATATAAATGGCCTATAAAACATGTTAAAAACAATCTAAATGTTCATATAAATCCACTAAGAAGGCTATTTTATTCTTCACCTATCTAAAAAAAAATCAATCTTATTGTACAAAAACTTTCATATTTAAAATACTCACCATGGTCATAATGCGAAACTAAACTTCCAACTGTGTATTGCTACCTTAAGGATAAACATTTTTTTTTCAAATTCCATTTTAAATGAATTTTTGTTTTCTACTAGGTAAAACCAGTAAGGCCTGTTAGTTTTGAAAATCGGTTCTGAAATAAATATTTTATGAAGGTTACCAGTTGACACTGTAATGCAACAAAAAGGTGATATTATGAAACATGCCATGTCAAAGTGCATTTTCTCCTTTTTTAGTCAAATTTCTAAAACTATATGTTCTAAAAAGAAAAATCACAAACATGCTGAACTTAGTGGAAAATCAATTCGGTAAGTCCATAATCACATGGCAAAATCAAATAACAAAACGCATCAAAAACGAATGGACCAGAACTGTCATATTCCTGACCATGTACAGGCATTTTCAAATGTAGAAAATGGTGGATTAAACCTGGTTCTAAAGCACTAACCCTCTCACTTTAATGACAGTCTCATCAAATTCCGTTATATTTACATTGATGCGTTAAATAAACAGACACAATAAATAAAATAGTCAAAATATGGGTACATCAGTCATCATTGTATAATAATTTTAAAAGGGACAATTTAACAGAGCACAAAAACATCTGCTATCTGCGAACACACTCATTAATTTGAGTGACTGACGTCAGAAACTTTTATACGTCACACAAATTTGTCGTTCAATGTGCATGTCTTTCCTTATTCAAAAACTCAGATTAACTTTAACAGCAGACAAATTGAACAAGTTAAATCTATTTTAAAGCTCTAGAATGTCAATTTTATTGTGTATTACCATACCAAAGCCTTGGTTAAAATTTAGTAAATACTGAATTTATTAATAACAGCGGGAAAAAAATTAGGCTTAATTCATGCTAAATTGTGACTTTATACTTGCTAAAATAATATATTTGATTTAGTCGCATGAAAAACTTTAAAGCGTTTCCTTGTAAGGTTTCTACATAACGCGCAATCTTCTTTTCAAAGGGGTAGCCAATTAAGTATCAATTGATGACCGAACCAAGTCTTTGTGTTAAAATGTCTATATTGGTTGCTAAGTACCATCAACAACAAAACTAACATATAATGTCATACTAAAAGATGTTTCTCCCTCAGAATTGTATCTTTACTCTAAATATCAATAGATTTGTGGTATAATCTGTCTAAAAAAGCAATTATTTGCCTTGTCAAATGCCATACGGTAGCAATACACAGTTAGCAAAAAAACTATTTATTTATAGAAAAAGAATCTTCCATAGATTTGATTTCTAATGGTCATAATGGTGAAATATAATCCCTTTTGGTGTAACCATGGCAGCAATCTGCATTTCTTAGATACAAAATAAAGCAAAAAAGGAAAATTTGAAGCCACAGATTTCCTCAAAGGAAAAAGAATTTTCTCAAAGGAAAGGTTTATGCAGCAATTTGCTTAATGGAAATCTTTATCCCTTGTGAAAAAAGCAATTTCCATTGAGGAAATTGTTGAAAAAAGGGGCATAACTTTTTCAACAGTGGTTCTAGAGCCAAAAACTTTTAGGACAAATATCAGGGAACCAATACCAACCAAGTTATCAACTTCATTTTGACTTTACTCTAAAAATTAAGGTGACAACTTTTGCACTCAGCGGAATTGCAAACTTGTCACAGAGACTGTTACAACCCTGCTTTTAATTAATAAAACATAACTTATCACAACCCTGCTGATTTATTATTACATGACTTATCGTTTGAACAATTGAAAAATAGCAAATAATGGATGCATGGACCAGACTGGTTAACAGACGAGAAACAATGGCCGAATGAATTCCAAATCCACAATAAAGTTATGACCACAACTAGTAGGGACTATGAAAATCAAAAAACGTCAGATGACTTTATACGGATGAAAAACAACGTAGTGAATGTAATCAACGTTGATAGATACCATTCGTGTCACTTAACTGCGGGTATCTTAGGGTACGTACATAAATTTCTATATGACTGACGTAATACAGTTTTAGACTGACCACAACATATCTAACACCAACTGAAATACGTAATGCAACAATGAAGTCAATTGAAGCTGTACAACACCAAAGATACAGTGATGTTTTTGAAAGCTTATGTTCAAAGTCAGCGCATAGTTTGATACGTCACCTACGGTTGTATCTGGACAAAGACGGATTAATATGATGTGGTGGACGAATTAACAACGTACCACTTCCAGAGAACGCAAATTTCTCGTATTTAATACCAACAAAGCATAGACTAACAAAATTACTTATTAATGATATTCATATTGCAAATTTGGATTCCTGCATAGGAGCTACCGTAACTTATTTGAGGCAGAAATATTGGATACCTTCAGCACGGCAAGAAGAGAAATGCGTAATTCGAAAATGCGTAAGTTGTCGAAAAGTAACAGGAGTTGCATACAAAGCACCAGATCATCCACCTCTACCGAAAGATAGTTATCGTCCGAAGAACCATTTACTATATCAGGCGTCGATTTCAGTTGTGCGCTTAACATCAAATGAGACGATTGACTACTTCGTAAAGTGTATATATGTTTTTTTACATGTGCCAATACTCGAGCTATTCGTCTTGAAATAGTTCCAGATATGACTGAAAAATCGTTCATGCTAGCTTTCCGTAGATTCATTGGCAGGAAATCGAAACCCATAGTTATGATATCAGACAATGCTACAACATTTGTTGCCGCAGCGGAGGAAATACGTAAGTTAACGGACTCTAAATCTTAACATGACAAATTAAGCAAATTTGGAACCACTTGGACATTCATACCAAAACGTGACCCATGGTACGGCGGATTTTGGAAAAGATTAGTTGGACTGAATAAAAATTGTCTAAAAAAAGTTCTTGGACGCGCATGTATAGATTTTCCTCTGTTACAGACATTAGCTGTGAAAATTTAGGCCAACCTAAACAATAGACCGCTTACCTATATATCGTCGGACATTGCCCATCCAGAGCCGCTTACCCCGTCGTACTATTGTATGGAAGACAAATTAAATCTTCCCCGTATCCGTTATATAAAGATGCTACAGACTGTTATAGTGCCGATTTTACAAACAATCATGAAACTGTGAATGATCAAGCGAAGAGGAGATTCCGTTTAATTGAATAATGCTTAGCAAGATGGAAACACGAATATTTGACTTCTTTACGTGAATGTCATCAGTGTCTGGAAATAACTATTCAAATGTAAAGCTAGGAGATGAAGTTCATATACATGTATATGATGATAATTATCCACATATGACATGGAAACTCGGTGTAATTGAAGGACTTACCTATGGAAACGATAACCTTGTGCGATCTGCGACGGTCTGAACATCTAACTCTATAAACTTAACAGACCAATTATTAAGTGATTCATTTTGGAGATTGTGAATCCGATTCCATTACTACCCAGACGCAAAGATATCAGCGAAGAACCAAGACAGATGCAGTAGAGAAAATCACAAAGTGCCTATAGTGACATTTTTTCAATTATATTCAAGTGAAGTGACAGTAAATTTAAATTATTTTTAATTTATATGAGACATTAATTTAAAAGAAATATTTCATTTATTTGTAAAGATTCATTCAGTTCTAGTACAGTTTATTTAATTTATTCAGCTTATTGAGCCACTTTCTGCGACCCCGGAGAATGTTGAGAAACCCACGAACTTTAGCGTGACGTCCAGTGGATGTCGGTTAGGAATTTTCATTGTAACGACATTCTTTTGTTTTTGTTACTCTATTACTAAATGTGGCTACTGCAATACAAATATACAGCTTACAACTTTTGTTTCCTTCATAATATTCTGTTGTCTTATCTTATTGTGCTATTAACTTATACGCCATTATTAAGGACAGTGGTGATAAGTAAGATTGTTTGCATGTGTTTTTCCAGACATATCGTAAGACCAGACTGCAATATCATAGTCTCAAGATTATCATAGTTAGACATACAAAAGGTATATAAGACATGTCTAGGGACAGCTTCCACAAGCCATCAAATTTGAAGTTAACAATTTATGAAACAAATACAACGATTAAAATAAACGTTGCTTAACGTTTTTTTCGGGTCAATTCTTTTCAATACCCTCATCTTCTGGTTGTTACAATGCAAACTAGGTATAAACGATTAAACCTAACAATTTTCTGCAATTCCAAACAAAAAATATTGATTGTAGCCTTAGCTCTACCATCTATGGTCGGGTTGTTATCTCTTTGAACTAATCCCAATTTTCATTCTCAATTGTATGTTAATTGGAGATATAAATTATTTGCTTTTACAGAGAAGATGCAGAGAAATTGGAGGTTTCCTGGTTAAAATTGACGATTCAGCAGAAACTAAATGGATTCAAGAAAATTTGGTTAAGAAAGGTACGTTTTTTTAGACATCAGCTTTTGTCCATAACAACATTTTCCAACTAAAGTGAAAAATATGTTGTGCTTTGTTTAAGTTATATACATATTTTAAAATAGCCATGACATTGTTCTGTTTAATTACACCTTTAGTAAGAATCATGGATTTTGATTGGTTGATAGCATGTGTATCTTTCACCAATTTTCTGTAATCAAATGAAAATCGTTCATTTGTTAACGCCGCCGGGGTATATGCAAAAAGGATATACCTTATTTACCCTCTCTGCAGTGGTATTTGCCAAAAAAATACTCTATCCGACTGGACGCTTGTAACGTCACGATCATCAATGCGTAAACATTCGGAGAAGTTAAACAGATATAGCATGTTCTTGAAGGGTATTTGCAAAAAATACCAGTCTTGACACTCGAAAAGCTGACACCGGTTTGACCACCATTTCTTAAAGCAACAATGGACATGATGGATGTCATGTGATTACCATATATGGACATTTTTTTACCAAATAAAGTAAAGTCCATTTTTTTTGGAATGTTTAGTTTTTTGCTTGAATTAAAACTAATTTCCTTTTTAATGAACATTCTTGAGAATATAAGAAAAATATCACTCAACTCAAATATGGATTAAACTCATCTGAAAATGTGTTTTCAAAGTCTAGGTGTTGACGAAAAAAATTGGCAGAATTTTCTTTCTTAACTTCTTGGGAAGCTATGCTGAATTTAAATTATGTTATGTAACACAACTTGGACTATATCAAATTCGTGCCACTTGATGCGCTAAGATACGCAAATGTGCCACTTCGAAGTGTCGATATTTCCGACAAAGCGGGGCCGACGGTAATTCACGGGTTATGTCCCTTTGTTTGACACTATCATAATAAACTATTGCTATATCAAGCACCATATGCTGTTATTTACATGTGGATATTATTAAAATAATCTTAATAAATATATTTTGATACTGTAAAAAGTGCCAAAAAAAATAGAGAAACACATTTTATCACTTTTAAGAACTCAGTCCCAGTGAAATAGGTCCTATAAAGGTGTCCCTATGTGCCCTAATAGGGATTATAATTTAATATTAATTTAATATTGCAAGAGTAAATTTAATATTAATGTTTTGGTAACTATTATTACTGCTTTAACCAAATCATTTTAACACATAAATAAATTTATACTCAATTTATACAAGGGGTAGTCAAAATATTCATGAATAATGGATCAAGACAGGATTACAATGATGAATTTCTTTTAATTACTGATACCTGGTCCTACCTTTTTCATTTAAACGTAAAAGAGATCATAATGAAAGTATTCTGAGTGTAAAATCGTCATTATTTTAAATAAAAGAAAATTATTTTGCAATCCTTGTATGAACAAACTAAATATAACAATATAAATATAACAATAAATGTTGTCTCGTTGATTTCATGCAAGTTAGTTCTAATAAATGGACTCAAATTATAAAAAAAACAACACTAAACCAATAAATACTCAATTGTTTTTAAAACACACAAGGATATAAGTATTGCCCTTAATATCATTGAAACTTTTGGAAGCCTTTCTGGGCTCAAACTGAATAGAAACAAAACAGAAGGCTTATGGCTTGGCAAATTTAAAAAGTCAAAAGATAAATTTGAAAATATAAACTGGAAACAAGACCACATTAAAAGTCTAGGAATATACTTTGGATACAATTATCAAGAATGTCAAAAATAAAACACAGAGAAACAAAATTGATTCAAGGATAGAACAAACGCAACGTAACATTAATAGGAAAAATAACTGTAGTAACGTCCCTAATTTTACCAAACCTAACATACACAGCATCATGTATGATACAATGTAATAACACATGAAATAAAACAAAAGTTCAAAAATTTAATATATAATTTTATATGGAGCGGAAAAAAAGACAGAATTAAACGCTCTATATTATGTAAGCCATACCTTGATGAAGGATTAAAAATGATTGATTTAGACTCCTATATAAAATCCTTGCAAATTAGATGGGTTTCAAAACTAATAAGAAACGATAATGATAAATGGAAAATTATTCCAAGATTTTATCTTAATAAATTTGGGAAAGATTTTCTTTTATTCAGAATGAATTTAACAAATGCAAATTTGCTTAATAAAATAGAGTATAAATCCTTGCCTGAATTCTATAAACAATTAATTAAAACTTGGGTAGAAGTAAAAGGAGGTCAAACTATCACTCCTAAAAACTTTCTTGAAGTTAGAAAACAAATTATATGGGGAAATAATCTTATCAAAGAAAATGGGAAATGTCTGTTTTTTTAAAATTGGATTAGCAGTAATATTTTGTACATCAATAATATAATAGACAAAAAACGGACACATCTCATCAAAAACTGTATTAAAAAATCTTAAGAATAAACAAGATTGGATTAGAGAATTTTCTATAGTTAAAAATGCTATACCAAAGCACTGGCAAAATACTTTAAAACAAGAAAGTTGTTATAAAACTGATGTCAATATAAAAAAATCAGTAAACTTAAATATCCTACTAAAATATGAAATTTCACCAGACTCTACCAATAAAGAAATATACACGTCCCTACAAAGTCAATTTACAAATGATAAACCAACAGGAATTTTAATATGGAAAGAATTCTGCATAAAAAAATGTCTACAAAATTTAAATCCACATTCAACTTTATTTTTAACTACCTTGAAAACAACAAATTTAAAATGTTTAAATGGAAAATAATGCATTATATATTAGCCTGTAATGAATTACTTTATAAATGGAAAATAGTCCCGAGTAGTTTGTGTTTCCATTGTAAACAACATGATGATTATGAACACTTCTTTTTTTCCTGTTCATATAATGTTCAGTATTGGCACAAAGTTGAACAGCTTTTAGCACTATTAAAAGTTGAAAAGCATATATTCAGTCTTCAAAGTTTAGTAACTGGCTATAAAATTGAAGATGAAGATTATTTTGATATGAACTATTTATTAACTATAATTTACTTTTCAATTTATAAAGCATATTACATGTCTGACAAGAAAGACAAGGTCATTGATATTTTTAAAATATTTCAAAATGAAATCAGGGACATAATTAACATAAATAAAATTAGAGGGAAAAAAAATCAGAGCATCATACTTAAAACTTTGAAATATTTCGAATTTTTATAATTGTGAATGAATTCAAGCTGTGACCTAGTTAGTTCATGACTGCACAGGACATGCATGTGTCCGGTCAGGTGATACAATTTATGCATCAAATGAAATTCGCTATTCTACTCTTTTATCATGTTTATATATAATTTATCATATCTATTATAGCTACACTGAATTAATATTGTTATTCGTTTACACAATACAATGCTTGGATACTGCATTCATGTATCGTTAATTATACCACGTGTACTTTCGATCTTTTCTCTTGATCTTTGGTTTGATCGCAAAAAATACAATTTACTGAAAAAAATATGTTGTTTATATAATGTGTGGAAAAAACAACGGTCTTACCTAATCATTTTTAAAGACTCCTTTTCACAATTACACGGAGTAAACTAACAATTTTTTTTCGAAATTCTACTGTCGGTTAAAAAGTCATGCTGTCAGTATCAAGGATCATCATCAATTTTAAGGTTCAGTGAAGCTTCACTAAATAAATCATATACAATTTAGGTTAAGAAACGTACCGTATTCCGGTATGAAATTATACTCTGTAGAACTGCTATTATGTATGTAATAAATGCAACTAACTTTATAGATATACTTATTGAATATTTTTCCCTAAATATTCAATGACTAATTTAAGGGATACTTAATTGAAGCTGTAGATTGAGTAAATTGTTAACAGCAAAAGTGCAATAAAGCTTTGATTAATTTAAAAAAAAAAACTAAACCAATAAATAAATGGTGCTACGATCTACTATGCCTTTGAATACTGTCTGAAGACTAAAACTGAAGGAATGTTTATGTATGAAAAACAATAAAAGGGAAATTTCACATTAACCATGAAAAAAGATGGGTCCTGTACAAAATCAATCCCAGGGATAGTTTTGAACTAGGTCTTTGATTAAGAAAAAGAGACATTAATGCATTATAAAATTATTAATGAAAGCAATGAGTAAACAGTTAATAAAGCAAATTATGATTATTCTTTAAGGCTTTTAATTTACCGGTTTCAGCATAAGGTTGGATTTCATTCTTCGTATCTTTCATTGCTGAAGAGGCTGAGCAAGACAGGGTTGATAAAAGATTCCGAAGTGAAAGTTTTACCCAACGCCGTCAATTGTGAATGATGCTGAAGGTCAGAAACTTCTCTATCATCAGCTTTTACCACAAGAAGACGACCTTTCTAAAACGTTTCCCCGATGCAATCTTGTAGACAAAAACAATTTTCTTTTACGAATTAAAACTAAAGCGAAAAAGAAGTTAAAAATTGTCGAATAAAAGACTAGCAATTAGGTTCATTAGGTTGTACGTTGTAAGAGTACGTTTCGAGACGTCTACGGGAGGGTTTTACATCTCCGGAACTGGTCTCTGTCTTTTGTTAGCGCTACTAGCGGTAACATCTGTACTGTACAGTATGAAAGTCGTTTTTTTTAGTGCTAACATCACTAATAGAATCCTTATAGTAGCAGCTAATATAACAGGATCGGTTGCAATATTTTATAAGTTACATAGATAACTAACCTGTAATTAACTGCTATACACTATAAAAACAAAATGAATACTATCCAAACATTCCCCAATTGTCCCACATGTAAACTTCCCAATTGTCCAACAAACATATTCCCGATTGTCCCAAACAATTTCATTACTTTTTTACCCGTAATTTCAAAAAGTGGGACAGTCGGGATGACACCCTTTTTATTTCAATCTTTAGTCATCAATATCTTCGTTTGCTCAATCCTTTCAGATTTTAACTCAACACCGTGTTGTTTTTATAAAAAGTTGTGGCATTTTTTATGTTTTGAAAGGGAAGTAACTCCTTACTAAAACTTAACGTTCAACAAGAGGGTGACTGTCTTTTGTTTTGACTTACCATCCCAAATTTTAGAACTTATCATAGTACCTCATCCGCGAAAATTGTAAAGAAATCCAAAAACATCCTAAGCTATCCAAGATTTTCTCCGAGCCACCTGTACTGGCTTTCCGTAGTCCCACTAGCCTTAAACACAAGTGAAAGCTGATAAAGAGGTGCCATTTATAAATTAACAAACAATATAGGAAGGAAGGTAAGTCATACGGATGTCAGATATAACAAATGTTTTCTTGTTGCGTTCTGTTGTTTGTATATAATTGTGTATTTTAACCAAATATCCATACCTATTTTAAAATCAAGACTAAAAAGTTAAAAAGACAAACGAATTAATAAAAAAATCAATAGCATTTAATTTATTCCTTTTAAGCTATTATTATTATTATTATTTACAGTGCTTATATAGCGCTTATCTAAATAAACATTTACGCTAAGCGCTTTACAATGCATATAAAAAAAACAATGATACAAGTACATAGATATAAAATGATAAATAAACACAATTTAAAAAAAATAAAATATATATCTTTGTGTCAATGGCTCAATAAAATCAAAATAGGGAACTTAAAAAAAAACTATAACTCAAAATATGAAAATTAAAAGTTATTCATCAAATAAAATTTTACAATATAGATAAATTTCAATCTAAAAAAAATAAAAATAAAAAATAAAATCAACAGAAGAGCTTCAATTACAAGGAAATAAAAATGCAATAAAAAATATGTCAGCATGAGAAATGACTAAAAATAAAAAAGAGTAAAGGAAATAAAAATGCAATAAAAAGTAGGTTTGATACATTAAAATATATACTGAGATCAAATAAAAGTCTAATTACTGTCCGATTATTAATCATGTAAATAAGCCTGTCTAAAAAGATAAGTTTTAATGTTTTTCTTAAATTCATTCACAGTTTCCGTGTTTCGCAGTTCGTTCTGTAAGTCATTCCATAAAACGGCGGCAGCTCTATCAAACCGTCTCTCTCCATATGTTTTTGTTCTTACTGTTGGTTTGACTAATAGCATATTGTTTTCAGACCGAAGAGTTCTTGTTGGCTTGTAATTGATAACTAGTTCTTGAAGGTATACGGGTGCCTCTTTTTTCGGAGCTTTAAACACATAAAGCAACACTTTGTATTTGCAACGAAATGTTATTGGCAGCCAATGAAGTTGTTTTAAAATTGGAGTAACATGTTCGTTTTTCTTTTTCCTTGTGATTAATTTTGCGGCGGTGTTCTGTACACGCTGTAATCGTTGGATTTCATTTGCCGGAAGTCCATATAATAATGCATTTCCGTAATCCAAGCGAGACGTCACTAGAGAGCAAACAAGTGTCTTTGTTGCATTCTCTGTAATGAATGGACGAATTCGACCGATATTTCTGATTTGGTAGAAACAAGATTTCGAGGTCGCACTAATCTGTTGGTCCATCCCCAATGTTTTGTCAAAATAAACACCAAGGTTCTTAACGCATGCTGAATCACTAACGATGTTTTTGCCAAAAGTGAGGTGACAGTCTGTGAACTCTTTTACTCGATGTTTCGAAGAGAAAATTATCAACTCGGTTTTATCTTTGTTCAATTTCAGCTTATTTGAACACATCCAAGAGCTTATGTCCGCCATACATGTTTCAAGTCGAGCGGATATGTTGTTCCAATTGTCCAACGGTTTAATTACGAGATACACCTGAGTGTCATCCGCATAGCAGTGGTAACACATATTATGTCGTTTACAAATTTCACCTATGGGTTTCGAGAAAATGCAGTAGAGTTTCGGTCCGAGGACAGATCCCTGTGGAACGCCATACTTCAGATGAATATCGTCCGACTGAACAGAGCCGATTGCGATACGCTGATTTCTATCAGTTAGGTATGATAACAACCAATTTAGCGCGGCTACAGATATTCCGAACGAGTATTCAAGTCGCTGTTTTAAAATGGAATGGTCGAGGACGTCAAATGCTGCCGAGAGGTCTAACATTAATAAAACTACACAAAAGTTATTATCAAGTGCAACAGTGATGTCGTGATGAACTCGCAGCAATGCCGTCTCGGTGGAATGGTAAGCACGGTAAGCCGATTGAACACTATCAAAAAGATCGTTCGACTGAAGATGATTTTCTAATCGACATTCTACAACCTTTTCGAGGACCTTCGATATAAATGGAAGATTGGAAACTGGGCGATAGTTCTTTAAAACTTCTTTGTCTAGTCCCGGTTTCTTCAGTAAGTGTCATACTATTGCTTCCTTAAATGTTTTTGGAACATACGACTCTTGTAATGACTATTTTCGTTATGATTGGTGCTAAGCTGTCTAAACACGGTTTTAATAACGTAGTTGGTAGCAGGTCGAGTTCACATGATTTCGACGGAGCCTTTGAAATGATCTTTCGAACTTCATCCACGGATGCAGTTGCTAAGACAGTAAGTGCCTGCCCGTCGAACATCACATCTGCGCAGAAGGCGTCCTTTCTATTTAGAGAGGATTCATCTTCACTTGATAGATGTCTCATGATGGTTTCAATCTTATTGTGGAAATAGTCGCCGAACCTATTCAATATATCTTTATCGCACTCACGTGATGGCAAAATCACGGTCTTCGTGTTACCCATAAGCTTGTTTGTTAGATTGAACAGTTTCTTTTGATCACATCCTATTTTCAAAATTTTATCTGAATAGTAGACAGTCTTACACTTCAAAAGCAGCTTGTGTGTTATGATACATTGCTCTTTATACAACTGTTTTTGAGCTTCAAGCTTTGTCTTCCGCATTTTACGCTCAGCTTTACGGCGTTCTGTTTTAGCGGTACGGAGCTCGGATGAGTGCCATTCTGTATTCGGGCGCAATGTTATAGTTTTGGATTGAATTGGAGCATGTTTTTCAATGATAGAACTGAGCACTGAGTCATATGTTGAAACTAATTCGTCAAGCGATGCTGTCTGACTTGGCATGAAAATCGAACAATTGATGTCGGTGTTTAAATCGTCAATAACAATTTCTTCGAGCTTACTGAATTTCATGGACTCCCGTATTTTAGGTGGTTTGTTAACATTCAGGCCACAGTGAACTGCGAAATGGTCGAGTGATTGAACTCATTTATCATTAAAAAGATGTAATTCCTCATTTGATGGAATGCCGATTACACAGGGCCAAGTGATTTTTCTCATCACTTGGTGTCCGTCAACATCGTCGTCTGTTAACTTTTACACACATCTTCTCCTCGATAATAACTTGGACAAATTCAACCATTCTAGGCTACACAAATCACTAGGGTATGTTATTTAAAACATGTATCTGATAACCCGACCAGCCAACCAACATGACAGACATTGCTATATATAGAACATAGGGGAAATGCAGTTTTTGGCTAATATCTCAACTACGTAATCAATGCATTTATAGCAAATCTGGCAAAGGTAAAATGTTCATCAGCTCAATATGTATCTGCCCTGACGCATTAGGTTACCCTTTATTGTGTTACTGCCCCTGAATTGGATATTTTATGAAAATTTTGCAGTTTTTGGTTATTATCTTGAATATTATTATATATAGAGATAAATTGTAAAAAGCAAAAATGTTCAGCAATGTAAGATCTACAAATAAATCAACATGCCCAAATTGTCAAATGATGCCTCAAGGAGTTATTACCCTGTATATAGTAATTTTTTAACAATTTTTCATAAATGTTTGTAATCTTTACAAAAGTCTTCACCACTGAAACTACGGAGACAAATTTAACCAAATTTGGCCACAATCATCATTATGGTATCTTCTTTAAAGATGACACCACCTTCAAACCACGATGGCCGACATGGCTAAAAGCAGTACATAAGGGTAAAATGTAAGATCTAAAAATAGGTCAACATGACCAAAGTGATCAATTGACCCTTGAGGAGCTGTAATCATTTATAGCAAAAACAAATACAATTTTTTAGTTTTGTAATAAAGTTATTCCTCTGAAACTACTGAACCAAGTTCATTATAGGTAGAGATAATTGTAAACAGCAAGACTGTTCAGTAAAGTAAGATCTACAATATCATCAACATGACTAAAACATGATTTTGTCATGAATTCTATTCCTGTCTATAATGTGTGTCCTTTGTATACTATGCACATAAACATAGGTGAGCGACACATGCTCTTTAGAGCCTCTAGTTTGATAAAAAGACTAGGCTATAATTTTGCCCAAAGTCAGATTGTCTAATCATATCAGCTAATCTATTTTTCTGTTCTCTGCAATTTTTAGGATATTGGCACTGGATTGGCTTAACTGATGTTCACGAAGGTGATTTCAGATGGACATACGATCAATCAGAACTATCTTTTAAAAACTTTAATATTGGCTTTCCAAAAACTGGCTCGGTTGGATATCAGCGTAACTGTGTTTTATTCCATCCCTCAAGTGGTCTGTGGCAGGATAATGATTGTGTTGCTGAGAATTTTTATGTTTGTGAAAGAATCTTTTGTAAGTAGTGTTAATGTTTTATTTAATGGATGGAAAGGAGTGTTAAAAATTAAAAAAAAGTCAATCAAATACTACACATGCCTCTGATCAAATAAATGACACAATAGCTGCAAAATATAAATTGGTTGGAGAAGATAAACTTTAATGACGCGAAACGAAACTAATATCGTAATATCAGATAATAGGCGTGCATTTTGAAAAAGACAGGCTTAAAAAACTGACAGGCACTCAGATTAACGTGATTGTAACTTATATAGTTTGTTTTGTGTCAACACTTAAATACGTACAAAACATAGATATTTGTAAAAAAGAATATGACATAAATCTTAATTAAATAAATCAAAGAACTATGTTTACATATATTAAATTACCTTCTGTTGGTGTACTCTGTCAGAAATTTGTTAAACTAGTTTACAATTTTGTATTTCATATTATTTAGGGCTCAAACGTTTTTTTTTTTTACTGCAAACGTCCCAATTATGCTTATTTCGGTTTTTTTTTAATATGTTGCAATAACGTAGCCATATATCACCCCCAAAAGAGTTATGTTGGGTAATAAATGTATCATACAAGGATGCTTGTGTCGGTATATATCAGTTTGTACCTCCTTTTTCAATAAAACTTTCACTTCAGTTTCAAACATTTTTATAATTTCAGGCTTCTAGTACAATATGACCAACAAAAGGAGACAAAGCCATACGATCGTGCTAAATTGACAACTTTATAGTCAGTTGATTAAAATTTCTATTTCAATTTATACGATTTACATTATGTCTCATCTATATGTACTATATATTTTCCTGTATAAATATTTTACGGGAAACATAAGAAAAAAAAATTAACATGAATGACGGAAGCTTAATTATGTCCAAAAGATCCCTATTTCATAATTAGTAATACAAATTTCTATTTGTGTGACTTCCCTTGACATTTGTGTACAGATAAGTCCATAAAAAGTAAGATATTTGATATGATTGCCAATAGGACAACTTATCCATTTGAGACCCAGGGAAAAGGAGGTTACAACCATAACATAATGTACGTCCTTCTGCAATAGGTAGACCTAGTCAGCTGGAAACGGCTTAACTGATCAGATTGGCACTGAGTCAAACAAAAACCTCAACAAATCCTAAGGTACAATTAGAAGTGTATTCTTAGTAACTCAACGCTTGTTTAAAGCCCTTTCCGTCTTATAAAAAAAAATGTTTACCAGACAAAATATAAAACAATGCACATCCAAATGATTTAATGAAACGACGTCATCGACGTTCTAACATTATTCTGACCTTGTACACTGACAAAATATAAGAATCGCCAGGATGCATGTCCAGTAGTTTCTATATCTGCGCTGTCACTCCTATTTACTGAATATTATTATATATAGATTCCACTAATTCAGTGATTGAAATCTAAATATCATTTCAAATACGTCAATAGCAAACGCGTTTGGATATGTGCACACAGAAAGAAAAGACTTTAAACGAACATGACTTCATGAACTAGGTCAAATCGTCTTCAATCACTCCACATGTACAAGCTCTGGTTTGTTTTTCTTTAAAACTAGAAACAAATTATTCATTCCATTAACATCACAGAGTCATTTTTCTTTCAAAGTCAACATGCCTTATGGAAAAAAAGTAAAATTTCCGAACTCCGAAGAAAATTTAAAATGAAAGTATCTAAACATATGGCAATACCAAAAGCTAAAACACATCAAACGAATGGATAACACCTGTCATATTTTTGACTTGGTACAGGCATTTTCTTTTATAAAAACTTTGGCTAAAAACCTGGGTTTTTTTAGCTAGCAAACCCCTCACTTGTATGCCAGTTGCATCAAATTACATTGTATTGACAACGATGTGTGAATAAAACACACATTCATAGAAGGTAAACATGTCAAAAATAGTAGGTATATCAGTCAGCATTGTGTAATTATCTTAATCAATATGAAAACAAACAAATATGTAAAAAGGAAGCACAAAAAAAATATAGACAAAGCACAATATCAAAAATTAAAGACAAGAATACAAGACAAGCACAAGCTCAACAGGGAAAAGTCCAAAGTCTCTTCTACGCGTACGGTTTCTCTAATTGCAACAAACAACATGTGAAATTTAATATCCACAGGTTCTGGATATTCAAAACAGTAAGATTCAAATGGGCTCTCAGATCTTACTTGGTTTCATTTTTATTATGCGGGATGTATAAACATCCTGCCGTGTTCGGTTTGTGATTTTGTTAAATGTTTGTCTGCTTTGACGTTTCGTCCCCGAGGGTATCACCAGCCCAGTAGTCAGCACTTCGGTGTTGGCATGAATATCAATTATATGGTCATTTTTATAAATTTTCTGTTTACAAAACTTTGAATTTTCCGAAAAACTAAGGATTTTCTTACCCCAGGAGTAGATTACCTTAGCCGTATTTGGCACAACTTTTTGCAATTTTAGATCCTCAATGCTCTTCAACTTTGTATTTATTTGGCTTTTTAACTATTTTGATATAAGCGTCACTGATGAGTCTTATGTAGACGAAACGCGCGTCTGGCGTATAAAATTATAATCCTGGTACCTTTGATACTATTGTATCGATTTGATGAATTAATAAAATAAAAAAGAGACGTGGTCTGATTGCCAATGAGACAACTCTCCACAAGAGACACAAAAATTAACAACTAAAGATCACTGTACAGCCCTCAACAATGAACAAAACCCATACCGCATAGTCAGCTATAAAAGGCCCCGAAATGGCAATAGTACATTTTATTTGTTCGTTCTTATATTGTACTATTATACCAATGTCCCAGTTTGGAGCATTTCAAAAATTTTAAATCAAGCCACACTCTTTATGTGTCTAAAGTCAGAAGCCTTATAAAAAACTAATCAAAGAAACCAGAGTTAATGTCCACTACGAAACTGCTTCTTAACGCACATCTTATGGCATTTTAATGTCTCCTATTGACATTCCAGTTTGTTATACTTTATACACTAGAAAGATCTCATTTGTTTCTGAATTGGAGAACCAGGTTTTTATCGATAAAGATCAGACAGTACTTCACATATGAAGGTTAAACTCATTTTACGTAGTGGATAAAACGTTTTGTAGTTGACATCAACACTATTCTATGTTGATTAAAACATACTGAAAATTAAATGGAACTAACCCTTGTTATTTGTTTTGCATGACTGTAATTGACAAAAAGTAGAAAAAACGACTGCATGGTAGTGGTAGTGTTCACTATGAATTATTCTCTCATACTTGTTTCAAAGTTGATCATTACGTAGTTGACATATTCACATGTTTTATTTTCCCCCATACTCCCTATACTGCAATTGAAAGAACAATGATTTATCAAAGTACACACAAAAACCGTGTTCACACTAAACGCCATGTACAGTAAACATGTCAACATTTAGTGTAGTGTAATGTACACTGGTTCACATTACATTTGTTCACATCCATACACCACCTTTAGTTTTAGTTACCTGTACATAAGATTTGTTCACACTTGTAAACTATGACCGTGTTCACACCAAACGCTGTATACAGTAAACATGTTTACATTTGGTTTAATGTAATGTACACTAGATGCACATTAAATTTGTTCACATCTATACACCTTGTTTAGCTACCTGTACATAAAATTTGTTCACACTTGTAAACGATATGTCATTTTTACGTAGAACCGAATTCAAATTTTCAAACAATTTTGTAGTAGTTAGGGAACGACCATTTCACTTTTTAAAGAGGGAGATGGATTTTTCCACAATTTGATTTTTTTTTAAATCAGGTCAAACAGATCATTAGAATGAACAAATATTCTGAATCAATAGCTTTCCCCATACATTAGAGTGTCAAATATTGAATTGGTACCATCGAAAAAACTAAAATAAATTTTAAACTTTCGCGCGAGAAAATTCGGTTTCAGACCTCCCACTCCCCCCTTTTTTTTTTAAAGTAAAGTGGTTGCTCATTTCAGAAAGTCATTTTGGATGATTTGAAGTAGTTTAAAGTTGTCTCGATTTCGCATTAAAAACAAAGGCTGCAACAGCGTGTTTACAAACGAAGAAAAAGAACTGCGATGTTAAGGATCACTACATTTTTATCTTTTCTGTTTCAAATAGCATTTTGTATTCAAGGAGTATTTGGCAAAGGAAGGGGTTAGTGTTTTTTTTATTATGTCTAATTGTATTTTTACGGATCTGAGATACTACACAAACAAACAATTAACATCACCCTTAATCAGCAATGCATTTATGAGTGAATTGTTGTTTGAGTAAATACCAGGGGCAAATATTTCTGTCAGTGTGTACGTTTAGTCGATTCGGGAAGACCTTTTCAAATGAAATATGTGGTCTACAATGAGGATGAATGAGTCTTGATAAGTGGTTTATAAGGCTACGTAAAGTTTTTTTATAACAAATAAATATATCAAGTTTAGATAAATATTTCTGTAAAGAACTTTATTCATAAGTGTTATAAACTTATATCATTTTTTTTATAAAAATCGTTTCTTTTTTAAATATACATTGGAAAATCAAAGTTATGAATGATTAGTTTAGTGTACACTTAACCTACACAAGGCCTACATCGACTATCGACTGCATGTATGGACAAAACATGATTTAAATTACATGTAAACATTGAGTTTTATCAATAGGAACGTAATTATGGTCAGTTTATGTGTGAGTTACACTATTACAACACCGAGTTTAGGTCAATGTGACCACGGCCTATGTGTCATTGAAATGTTCATTACGTAGGACCAATTTTTTTCGGACAACTTTTCTAGCAGTTAGAAAACAACAGTTTGACTTCAAAAGGGAGGGGGATTTTTTTCCTTGTAAAATATTCTGATCCCATATTCGATATAAAAAAATATTCTGGTCAAACAGATGATTCCAAACAAAATTCGGAATCCAGAGCTTAACCATACATTATAGTGTTAAATATTGTAAAAAAAAAATTTGATTGCTAGCATCGAAAAAAAATGAATTAAAACGTTCGCGCGAAAAAAAATCTGACTCACCCCCCTTTTTTAAAGTTAGTGGTTGCTCCTTTATGAAAGCCATTTTGATGACTTGTAGTAGTTTAAAGAGATACTAAGGATTTCTCGATTACGCATCAGAAAACGTAAGCTTGTTTCTGCTTTAGCATGTTTACAGAGGGAAAAAAAGGATTGAGATGTTTAGGAGCACTACATTTCTATCTTCTCTGTGTGTTTCTTTTTCTTTTGTTGGTATTTTTCTCCAAAGAGTATTTTGCAAAGGTAGGGGGTAATATTTTTTTAATACTTCTAAGTGTATTTTAACGGATCTGAGATACTAGACAAGCAAAATAATTTACCTCACAATTTTTTAGTAATGCATTTATGAGCGAATCGTTGTTTGAGTAAAGACCAGTAACAAAGATTTCTGTGTACGTCCAGTAGATTCGGGAAGGCCTTTCCAAATGAATTTTTGTTCGGAAATGATCATGCTATGGGTCTTGAAAAGGGGTTAATAAAAAAACGTTAAGTGGTATTTATAACAAAAAAATATATCAAGTTTATACAAATATTTCTGTAAATAAAAGAACTTTCTTATTAATTGTTATAAATGTCAATTTTATTCAAAAATAGTTTGGGTTGTTGTCCCTTTGACACATTTCCATTTTCCATTTTATCTTCTATAAATATATATGATAAACTTGATATTCTAAATGCCTAGTTTTGTGTACACATAACCTACACAAGGCCTACATTGATTATCGACTGCATTTAGACAAAACATGATTTAAACTACATGTAAGCATTGCGTTTTATCAATGGGAACGTAATTTTGTTTAGTTTACGAGTTACACTAACACAACACCGATTGTAGGTCAATGTGAACACGGCCTAGGCTGTACACTGATATTGTTTTCATAATTTTAAAACCAGATACTGAGGGAGATTTGACACGTTTTGTAGTGGACATTAAAAAAAATACGGTATCATATGGCAAGCCGTTTTAGTCAAAACTTTATTAGAAGACCCATTGGTGGCCTTCGGGTTGTTGTCGCTTTGACACGTTCCCCATTTACTTACTCAATTTTATTAAATCATTTTTTTCGAATAAAACACACTGAGAATTTAAAAAATCACACTGAGATCTGAGAACCTAAATAACACACTGAGAAATCGAAACTATACACTCAGATTGTAAAATTGCAAACTGAGATTTGAAAAAAAAAAAAACACACACTGAGAATTTTCAATTACACACTGAGATTTTAAAAAGACACACTGAGATGAAATAAATTGAAAAACACACAATAATACTTTTAATTTACACAATGAGATTTCAAAAATAAAATTGACACACTGAGATTAATATGCAAATTACTAATGAATATGCATGATAAGAATAATTCAACAGATTAATTTCTTGGTCTTCCTAACTCTTGGCATTATGATGAATGCGGTTCCTACAATCAACATTCGTAATAAATTTCAAGACGTAACAACTTTTTTTGCTAACTCATATTTATAAGATTGTTGCCTATAATTCAGATTATTATTAACTGTATATCGGGATTTGTTTTACCTTTAACTGTTTAAACATAGTCTCTCTAAATAAATCTTTTAACTGTTATCTTGATTTCGCAAGGTAAATTTTATATTTGTGTGACGTATGTATATGCTTAAATATGAACTTCGGGAAAAATGTACTGCATTGTAAGTATTTTTGTACCTTGTTTCAACGTCTTCTTATTATTTAAATAAAACTTTTTCACCATTTTTTTATATTATGTAATGAAAGTCAGAGGGTATTTTTCTTGTTTTATAGGTCTATAATAACGTTACTTTTCTATATGTTGTATTTTGAATGTTTTTGTATAAAACATTTAGCGCCAAACTGAAGGACTAAATAGTTTTGTCCCCTAGAGATTTCAAGCTTGTAATTATAATAGATTCAGATTAAGTATGCTAATTAGATAAATGCGCATAAAAATTGCGCATTAATCTCAGTATGTAATTCTAAATCCTTAGTGTGTGTTCTTCAGTTTATTTCATCTCAGTGTGCTTTTTGAAATCTCATTGTGTATATTGTTTTTTCAATTCTCAGTGTGTAATTTTAATTTATGTGATCTCAGTGCGTTTTTATGAAATCTCAGTGTGTAATTCTTAATTCTCAGTGTGTGTCTTTATGTTTTTTAAGAGTTATTTTTAATTCTCAGTGTGCAAGTTTTTCGAAAAATGCTTTAAACATAGTTTTTCGAGAACGGCTTGCCAAAGTAGCACTCTGGTTTATTTGATTTGCTCAATTTATTTTTAAACAATTCAACTGCCGTTATAAAAGGATCACTTCTGTTGTAAGACCCTAATGTTTGTATCTCTATCAATTATTAACTATATCAAACTGATTATTAGCAACATGTAATGACTTCGTTTCGTAGTGGATATTTTGTCAGGAATGTCAGGGACACACCTTTTAAAATTAAAAATCCTTTGTCAAAAACTGTTTATTAAAATATGTTGTCTCTAAATATACTTTTGAATAATTAAAGAACATATATTAATTAGAAAAAAACATTTATAACTACATTTTTTACAATATTTTAGATCATTTAGATTATTTCTGATTTTTGGATAAGTCATACAAATCTAGTCTTAAACTTCATCTTAATTCTTTTTTTTTAATTTTGGGAACATGTTCATCGAAATTCTTTTTCTTAATTTTGGGAACACGTTCATATACATTCTTTTTCTTAATTTTGGGAACACGTTTTAGAAATTCAAATGTGACGTAACTTTGAGCGTAACACTGGTTATGGCTAACAAGGCTGTGAATTTTTGTAATTTATCCGTTTTTGTTCTGTAGTTAGTCACCACTCCAGTTTAATCATGTATATCTATTATTTAGTCATTTCATAAAATTTACTGTATGCAAAAGTATGAATTATTCTAAATTCTAAATAATATTAAAGGATGCTCTTGTCCCAGGTGGATAACCCTAGCCGTATTGGTCACGATTTTTTGAAACTTTTGGTCCTCAGTGCTTTGTTTTTTTTAAATGTTAAATCATATCCAGGATGTAAAAGTACAGACACCTTACTTCAAAAACAAATTACTGCATACATTTAAATGTTGATAACGCCGAGGTGACCAGTATGTGCATGTAGAAAGAGTGAACTATTTTCAATTGTTTAACCTGCCACGTCCGGTCTGTGTTTTTGCTAAACTTTTTTTCTGCTTTGTTTCGATCTTATAAGTATGTAACCCTTTTGAACTGATTTTTAAATTTTGTTCTTATGCTGTACTGTTACATCACAGATCCAATTTAAACGAAGGTTTGGTGCCAAAAAAAGTACATTATGTATGTTCATGTCCCAGTCTGGAGCCGTTTTTCAGTGGTTGTAGTTTGTTTCTGTATTTCATATTTGTTTTTCGCTAATTGGTTTGTATATAAATCAGGTCCTTAGTTTTTCTCGTTTAAATTGTCTTACATTTGTATTGTCATATATAATTGACAGTGTCCCTAAATAAATATGTACACTCCGCCATAAGTTAAGCACCACCCAATTTAATTTCGGAATAATTATTTACTTATTTATTTTTTTTATAAAAGAAATACTATATATTAAACCTGTAAACAAAAGGTAACTTTTGGATACAGGTAAAATGTCAATCGATTACATTTTGATTGTTCAAAACCAGTTTTAACAACCTGTCTTGTGTGTTTTTCGCGTTACTGTTTTTGACTAAACACAAATGATTTTAGCACGTGCATTTCGCACTTGAATTAGCCATTGATATCAATCTTTTAAGATGGCAAGACGAACACTGAGTATTGCGGAACGCTGGAAAGTTGTAGGTATGGCAAACTCAGGTCGAAGTTGCCGTAGAATAGCGGTCCATTTTGGTGTTAACCACAGGCTCGTGCAGAGATACCGACAGACAGGGTCAGTTGCAAACCACCCTATAGCAGGCAGACCACGTAAAAATAGTCCCAGGAAAGACAGAAATTTTTCCCGGCAAGCAAGATTGAAACCTTTCTCGTCTGCTGTTAAGCTTCGTAGATTTTGGCCTATTGGGGTAGAGTAAGTGTGCAGACTGTGATACGTAGGTTGCATAGTTTCCGTCTAAGGACTCGGAGGCCAATAAAGCGCCCGAAATTAACTTTAAGACACCGTAGAGCAAGACTACAGTGGGCTATGAACTATCGCCGATGGACTTTACGCAGCTGGAGAAGAATTCACTTTCCGATTAAAGTCGTTTCTTGCTGAAACCCGTCGACGTAGAACACGTGTTTGGAGGGAAAAAAATACCACATATCGGGACGATACCATTTTTGGTACAACAGCTTTCGGTGGCGGCGGTGTAACAGTATGGGGATGTTTTTCCCATGACTCTAAGCTTGATATGCATGTTCTTCACGGTACCCTGAATGGACAAAGGTACCGGAATGACATCCTGAACACCATTGTATCGCCTTATTTTGACAATCACGCGTTAGCTGATAGACCGGTCTTTCAAGATGACAATGCGAGACTTCATCACGCAATAATTGTCAACGCATACCTGACGTCGGAATCAATAGACACTTTACCTTGGCCGGACATTTGATAATGATTATAAATATCAGTCTTTGGGGCTCACAAGGTATATTTCGTTTAAAAAAATAGTTTTAGGCAAATTATTTGAACATGTATAATACTTTATCGGCCGTAACAACCAAAATGTGCAACAATACCCAAATTTAGGGTCGAATTGGTACAGAAATGGCAGAGATTTCCACAGTATAGGCTACGACGACTTGTGCAAGGAAGGAGGAGACGTGTATTGAATTTCTATCGGAGCGCGGAAGCTATACACGGTATTGACTCTCTGAACCTTAATTGATAGTAAATGAATACTTGATTGTTTTCCAAAAGTTAAAAACTGTGCCATTATTTGAAATTAATGAAGATGATCATCAAAATAAAACATTTTATAGGAATTTTAACTTGTTTTTTACGTAAAATTGAAAGTTCCCTTCACACAGCAGAAAGCATAAAAAACCCTAACTTTTATTTTTTTTATACTGCACAAAATTTACATTTTATTTAACCAATGTCAACACGATTAACTCTTATTCAAAAATACTGAATTTTTGGATTTAAAAATATTTTTATTGGTAAAAATATGGGTGGGGCTTAACCTATGGTGGAGTATATAGTTCAGTGATAATGAACGCCATACTAAACTCCAAATTGTACCCAATAAACTAAAATTAAAAATAATACGAGACAAATAAAGGCCAGAGGCTCCTGACTTGGGACAAGCGCAAAAATGCGACGGAGTTAAACATGTTTATGAGATCCAACCATTCCCCTATACCTCTAGCCAATGTAGAAAAGTAAACATATAACAATACGCACATTCACATTCATTTCAAGAGATATCCGAGTCTGTTGTCAGAAGATGTACCAAAGAAAATACACAAAATGACAATATTACATGAATAACAGCAGACTACTAGCAGTTATCTGACATGCCAGCTCCAGACTTCAGTTAAACTGATTGAAAGATTATTACTTCATCATGTGTATATCAGGCACAATCCTTCCCGTTAGGGGTTTAGTATCATATCATCATAACATATATGAGAAGAACAAAACCCGTGTTATGCCAACAACTGGTTTTTAAATAAATGTGTTTAGTTCCGACGCATGACCCTATAAGTGAATCCCATTAACGGCAAAATATGCAATCTTAATTTACCTGACAACATTATCGTAACTATATCTCTTTCTGAACTTGCAGGCAGTTTTATATCATGTATAAACCTCTTTATCCAAATCCAAAGAAGATCTGATAGAAAACATAGGCACGTTGTGGTGAGAATATTTATACAATAATTTTGAATATGGTTTATTGAATTACTTCTGGTTCTATGACACTGTTTTCATCTATTTCTTGATCTTGAACAAGCTTCAACTCGAATTTTATAATATTTCATGAAGGTTTAACTAAGCTATCTTCTAATTAGTACGATGTTCCTGTGCTTGTATTTCCTAGCATGATTTCCGTAGTAGAGGTTATGCTCAAAAGGGAGCTATTAAACAAAGAAGTTGAAAGCATCCCTTCGTGAATCAGGATTTGGTTGCCCGTTATCGAATATCCGTTTTACAGATGATAGTATACTCGTAATTTCGTACATATCACAGTAGCATGGGTTCGAATCCCGGCGAGGGAAGAACAAAAAATTTGCGAAAGCACATTTACAGATCTAACATTGTTGGGTTGATGTTTAGACGAGTTGTATATACATAATGTACACAGCCATGTATCACCATCATTGATGGCGATCCGATGGATAAATCTGTTGTAGAGTTGTCACTTACTCAGACGTACTTATAAATATAATTATTTTCTGTGACTGTATTTTACATTAATTTGTAGGATCATTTACTATAGATAATTGAGCTGATCTGTAACAATTCCATCTCCATGCCTTATATCATGTACTATAGTACAACGCTAGATTAAAACTGACGAGGAAAGGTTACACAAGGCCACCAAAAGTTTTATTATTGTAGAGCCCAGGTGGTCGTGTGGTCTAGCAGGACGGCTGTAGTGCAGGCGATTTGGTGTCACGATATCAGAGTAGCATGGGTTCGAATCCCGGCGAGGGATGAACAAAATATTTGCGAAAGCAAATTTACAGATCTAACATTGTTGAGTTGATGTTTAGACGAGTTGTATATACATAATGTACACAGCCATGTATCACCATCTTTGATGGCGATCCGATTGATAAATCTGTTGTAGAGTTGTCACTGACTTAGACGTACTTCATGTCGTAAATACAGTCTTGTCCCCTTTTAGGAATGCGACGTTCCGAATTAGACTATACGCGCTATCATTAGCAACACGACGGGCGCCACATGTAGGATCTGCTTGTTTGTTTTTGTTTTTCTTTATTAGCAATGGCTTTGTCAGTTTATTTTCTATTTATGAGTTTAAATGCCCTTCTGGAATCTTTCGTCCCTCTTTTTCTAGTGATGTTTTAAGAATTTTATTCCAGACTGTATGCAGTAAACGATAACTGCAAAGACTGATACATTTCAGACTGAATAAGCCATATATGTAAAGTAAAAAATTTTGCGACAAAACTTTAGAACATTCTAGGACAGTTTTACTAGCTAGGTTTTTATGGTGATAAGAAAATGTAATACGTCAGACAGTATTTTAATATTTGCAAAAAGTAAAAAATCAAAACGAACTCCAAGGTAAATTTAAGTCCCTTACCGAATAGCAAAATCAAAAGCTCAAACACATCAAACGCATGGAAAACAACATTCAAATTACTGACTTAGTACTTGCATTTCTTGAAGAAGATAATGGTGGTTTAAACCTAACCAAACCCTTTACTTGTAAAAATTAATATGTTTTCATCAGTGAAATACAGTAAAATGAAATAAGTACGCGCACTGAATATTTTCTTTTGATTATTGTTTAAATAAAGTTTCGCCAGCTTATTGAAGTCTGAAACAAACTGCAATTTCTCGCCTGCTTAAATGATTATATTTACAATATTACATAAACGTAACTTTACAAATTATCCATGACCATGAGTTCAAGATCAAATAAACCAAAACGGACAGATTTTTTACATCTATAATTATCATCATTCCATAAACCAAATATAGACATATCGTTTATTGTAACTTAGAAAAAGACCAAACCTCTGAAACCTACCATTAAACTATGGATTTGCACATGTGATCAAGGAGATAATATACTTGCTAGACAGACATGTAACACTTACAACCAAACCTAATGTTAGTATTTTATGTGTTCATGATATTACCGAGCGTACAGAATTCATCACACAATGATTTTTCACAAACTAACTACATTGTAAGTAGAATCATAGTCGATTAATCATTAGTTAAGATTTACGATTATGATATTAAATCTGGTCTCATATGGTACGTTCACTAACTAGTATTAGTTATATAAAAATATGCACATTACCAATGTAATATTTTTTTTTTTACCAATGCAATTTAAAAGCGGATGTTTTTTTTCAATTTATATTACAGTTTTTCTATTCATAGACAACGTTTTTAAATAATTGAATCTTAATCATCAATATAATATACATCATACTATCCGATCCTAGTTTTATTTTTAATTCGTACAGATTTGAAAAGTTTTATTTGCCCAGATAAGAATACATATAGCGATAAGCTCATTTAAAATGTTCTTCTAAACCAGGATGTGAACAGGGTTATGCCATAAGAGGTAACAAACCGGACCACTTATACACATCGATGGAGAAACCCTTGCTTGATAACACATAAAACCAGGATTCTATATTTTATTTTTTTTTCGATTTTTTTTTATGATAATAAATAAATCTGTATAATGGGTATATAAAAAGAAAATTCGTGCACTCAAATCCATGTAACGAATATCGTGCATGAGAACGTCCATAAATATGGATTTAGAATTTTTAAAAGGTAAGTAATCGAGCATAAAATTATTAATAAGCTAAATCATAAAAGGAAAAAGTGTGTACGTGTAAGTTTGTGTATATGCCCAAGAACATGTTATAATTCAAATGGTATTATATGTTTCAGTTATATATTCGCAATACAGGTGATCTTTAACCAAAACGAACTAACTTGTCTCAAATACAGTATCATTGCCTTTATCAATATTTTCAATGTATATATTTATTTGTTAATGTCTGTTAATTGATAGTTATCGATATGTACCAAACAGTCGAAGATATGAAACACAGAAAAATATTCACTGTTCTTTAAATAAAAGGTTCGGCTAGGCTAGGAGTCAGGATGATATATCCGGTTAGAATATGTTACCCTGCGGACTGTTACATAAACATAGTGAACCACCTCTTTTCTTTTAAATTCAAGGTTAGGTTCGGAGTCAGAATATTTATACGGATAGGATAAAGTTTCTTTTCTTTTGCAGATTTGTACACCAATTCAAACCTGTCCTCTATATCAAATCAATGTGGCAGGGTTTTATTAATATTTTGATTTGTTGAGGTTTTAGGGAGAAAATGTCTTGTATACTAACGGCACTTGTTCTACAGTTAGAATCTATGTTAGTTAATTTACATATTTTTCTTAAAGAACAAATAAAGCAAATCCTTAAGAAATTAACAATAAGGATCGGTTGAGAAAAAAACTTAACAACAAAATGGTAAAGCTTCCCTCACGTGAACGTTTAATTTAAATGTGGGATATTGCAGCAGCGCCTACATGTGCTGTATAAATCTCTGGGTTGATACGATAGTCTACGGCGTGCGTTTTCTACCATGGTTTCACTAATAAGTTTCTGCTCACTATGATTCTATAGAAGCAACGGTGTTAAGTGGTAAAATTAAAACATATTCCTGTGGAAATATGTACGCCTGCACGAGTTGGTGAAATGAAATAAATATGCGCTGTAGATGACCACATATATGTTTCCATTGATGCCTCTGCAATCCCGCCTTCGATTCTTCGGGAAATAATCGAATGATATTGCATTGTCGAACATTTGTGAAACAGGATCTGGTTAGCTTTCCGAAGCACCTGTTATCAACCCAATGTTGTGATGGAGTTCGTGTTGTTAAGTTTATAATTATTTTTTAGCGTACTATAAATGTTTTGATGACTAGTTCGTCTGTTCTTGTCTTTCGTAATTTGCCATTGTATTCTCTTTTTCCCTGCAATTCTCTTTATTTCAAGGTCCCTTTAATATATTCAGCCTGTATTCTATAATCAGTCAGTACAATAACTGCATAAATATATGTAGTCTATAATAGCATCTGAGAATTCGACCAAACTCTAAATCATATATTTACATATGAACCATGAAGATGAAGTCAAATAAACCATGATATATGACAAAAATGTTCCAATGTAGCACTAATATATACAAGACATTCTAACCATCACATATTTCTGTAAAATCTTTCTTTCTAAATTGTTATATCAACTTCAAATTCCAACGTTTATACATTTGAACGAAGATAACATCCCGACAGGACAAATACGTTTATTCTGAGAGAGGAATTGTTCAATGCTGGTGATTCGCATCCGATCGGTGATTGTGAATGTAAAAATGTGGAAGATGAATAGAAATACTATCTAACTTTGTTTCGTACAGGTTCAGAGTTCAGTAATCAACACATTGACCCTTTACGCTGTTTAAGTAAGAGTAAAACAAAAGATATCCAGAGCGAGTAAAAAAACCTAACGAATCCGCTTTCAAGTTTTCTATATGGTTGACAATTCTGTGTGATGTAAAAATATATTTCCAATGGGACTTGAAATTTATACTGCGGAACTACCTGATTGTCGAAGAATACTATGAATTTCTGTCGAATATGAAAATATGAAGAAGTTAGGTATGCTTGCCAATGAGACAATTATAAATAATATGAATAATAGTTCAAATAAAGATCATCAATCAATGGATAAAAGAAAACAACCATGACAGTCATTAACAAATGACAACCAGTATTTTGATTCAGTTGTGAAAAGTTTGAAGACGTGAGACTGTATTCTCTCTCTCTCACCACTGTCAAAACTGAGTTAGAACATTTCAGATCGTTCAGTTACTGTACCTTAGATTTTTCGCATTAACTGAAACATAGATCAACTATAAAAAAGAAGAAGATGTGGTATGTTGCCAATGGAAAACTCTCCTCAAGAATCCAAATGGCACAGAAATTGACCAAGCTAATTTTAAACTTAAAGTTTAACCATGTATTATTTGATAAAAATGTCGATCGGTACACATACAACAAATTTTGCTGAAGTTTAAAACGTAATTAAGCAACGTGCTAATTCGTATAATGAGGCGCGGTTAGTAGGAGAGTAACATACTATAAAGAGTTGTTAGTCTTGTATTATTTTTAATTTTGGTTTCTTGTGTACAATTTGGAGTTTAGTATGGCGTTTATTATCACTGCACTGAACTAGTATATATATTTGTTTGGGGGCCAGCTGAAGGTCGCCTCTGGTTGCGGAAATTTCTCACTGAATTGAATACCTGTTGGTGACCTTCTGCTGTTGTTTGTTCTATGTTCGGGTTGTTGTCTCTTTGACACTTTCCCCGTCTCCATTCTCAATTTTATCTAAAGAGTTGGCTGATGATTTTGGCTATGTTGACTTATTTGTAAATCTTTTCTCACTGATAATGTTTTGCTGTTCAATGTATATCTTTATCTATGTACTTTTCATGATTATAGACAAAAACTGTAAAAGGTTAAAATAATCAGTCATGGGCGATAACACATATAAGGTGTCAACTGACAATTTCTGCCATTTAACTTATTTGTAGGTCATATTTTGCTGACAAGCTTTTTCTCGCTATTTCGATCTTTCTACTACTATAAAATGGTTTCCAAACCAATCAAACAAAAAAATGTAAAAATCGTAAGTCAAGTGCAAAACTCGTACAAGCAGTCTTCTTTCAATTTTGGATATGTTAATCTATATGTAAAATCTAACGTTGTAGGTTAGTTTTACTCTCTAATGGGACATCTGACGGATTGATTTTTGTCCTCGATTCCCTTGGGATTTATCATTTGGTTTCATTTGGCTCAGTTGTTTCAGAAAGGATATTTCTAAGTTTATTACAATGACAGACGGCTCACATAGCCATTTTTACCAAATGATTTGAGAAGGATATTACCAAATATTCCAGCACATTCAGCAGAAGTAAAAGCTATTTGTATCAATCTCAATATAAACATGATTTCCCCCCCCCCCCAAAAAAAAAACCCAACAACCATGATTTCCCTCTAGAAACATCATTGTTATCAATTCTGAACAGATATATCATGTTATGGAGGGGTATTTGCGAAAAATACAAGTTGAGGGACTTGAGCCGCTAGGCAAGAAAAATTTTGTCCCATAACTTGTATTTTTAGACATTGACACACTAAACGACTTACAGCGTCCTGTCGATCATTTACACATTGATCGACTAAAGGACTTACAGCACCCTGTCGACCATTGACACATTGATCGACGAAAGGATTTACAGCAACCTGTCGACCATTGACACATTGATAGACTGAAGGACGTACAGCGTCCTGTTGATCATTGACACATTGATAGACTAAATGACTGAAAGCACCCTGTCGATCGTTGACATATTGATCCATTAAGGACTAACAGCACCCAGTCGATAATTGACACATTGATAGACTAAATGACTTACAGCACCCTGTCGATCATTGACACATTGATAAACTAAATACATTACAGCATCCTGTCGATCATTGACACATTGATAGACTTAAGGACTTTCAGCATCTTGTCGATCATTGACGCATTGATAGACATAAGGACTTACAGCACCCTGTCTGTCGATCATTGGCAAATTGATAGACTAAAAGACTTACAGAACCCTGTCGATAGTTGACACATTGATAGACTAAAGGACGTACATCACCCTGTCGATCATTGGCAAATTGATAGGCTAAAAAACTTACAGCACCCTGTCGATAATTGACACATTGATAGACTAAAGGACGTACATCACCCTGTCGATCATTAACAAATTGATAGACTTAAGGACGTATAGCATCCTGTCGATCATTGACACATTTATAGACTTAAGGACTTACAGCACCTTGTCGATAATTGACACATTGATAGACTAAATGACGTACAGCACCATGTCGATCATTGACGCATTGATAGACTTAAGGACGTACAGCACCCTGTCTGTCGATCATTGACACATTGATAGACTTAAGGATACTACATCACCCTGTCGATCATTGACGCATTGATAGATTGAAGGACGTACAGCATCCTGTCGATCATTGACACATTTATAGACTTAAGGACTTACAGCACCTTGTCGATAATTGACACATTGATAGACTTAATGACGTACAGCACCATGTCGATCATTGAGGCATTGATAGACTTAAGGACGTACAGCACCCTGTCTGTCGATCATTGACACATTGATAGACTTAAGGAAACTACATCACACTGTCGATCATTGACGCATTGATAGATTGAAGGACGTACATCACCTTGTCGATCATTGACAAATTTATGGTTTGAAGGACTTACATCACCCTGTCGATCTAAACACATTGATAGACTTAAGGAAATAACATCACCCTGTCGATCATTGACACATTTATGGTTTGAAGGACTTACATCACCCTGTCGATCTAAACACATTGATAGACTTAAGGAAATTACATCACCCTGTTGATCATTGACACATTTATAGATTCAGAACCATTCTGATTCAAACAAAAAATTCTCTGAAACCGATATTATCAAGATGCTTGATTTCTTGATTGACAACATATTTGTTACGTTCGGAGGACGTGTTTTTCAAAAGACTGTTGGCATCCCAATGGGAACAAACTGTGCCCTCTACTTGCTGACTTGTTTCTTTATTATTATGAGGCTGACTTCATGCAGGAACTTTTTAGGAAGAAAGATAAGAAGTTAGCAATATCCTTTAACTCTACTTTCCGCTATATAGATGACGTTCTTTCACTAAACAATCCAAAATTTGGTGACTATGTGGATTGCATCTATCCCATCGAATAGGAGATAAAGGATACTACAGATACAGTTAAGTCGGCTTCATATCTTGACTTACATCTAGAAATTGACAATGAGGGTCGGTTGAAGACAAAACTTTACGAAAAAAGAGATGATTTCAGCTTTCCAATTGTGAACTTTCCATTTCTAAGTAGCAACATTCCAGCAGCACCTGCATACGGGGTATATATCTCCCAATTAATACGATATTCCCGTGCTTGCATTTCCTATCATGATTTTCTTGATAGAGGGTTACTGCTCACAAGGAAGCTATTAAACCAAGAGTTCCAAATGGTGAAGTTGAAATCATCCCTTCGTAAATTTTACGGACGCCATCACGAGTTGGTTGACCGTTATGGAATAACCGTTTCACATATGATATCGGATATGTTCCTTACGTCGTAACTACAATCCCCTTCCCTTTCATGAATTTGACCTACCGAATTAGACTATTAACCGGATTTGTAATCACATAAGCAACACGACGGGTGCCGCATGTGGAGCAGGATCTGCTTACCCTTCCGGAGCACCTGAGATCACCCCTAGTTTTTGGTGGGGTTCGTGTTGTTTATTCTTTAGTTTTCTATGTTGTGTCATGTGTACTATTGTTTTTCTGTTTGTCTTTTTCATTTTTAGCCATGGCGTTGTCAGTTTGTTTTAGATTTACGAGTTTGACTGTCCCTTTGGTGTCTTTCGTCCCTCTTTTATAGACTGAAGGACTAAAATCACCCTATCGATCATTGACACATTGATACACTTAAGGACGTACAGCATCCTGTTGATCATTGACAAATTGATAGACTTAAGGACGTACAGCACCCTGTCGATCATTGACACATTTATAGACTTAAAGACTTAAAGCACCTTGTCGATAATTGACACATTGATAGACTAAAGGACGTACAGCACTGTGTCGATCATTGACGCATTGATAGACTTAAGGACTTGCATCACCCTGTCAATCATTGACACATTGATAGACTAAAGGACTTACAACGTCCTGTCGATTATTGACTCAATAATATACTCAAGAACTTACAGCACCATCTCGATCATTGGCACATTGATAGACTAAAGAACTTACAACTTCCTGTCGACCATTGACTCATTTACAAACTAAAGGACTTACAACGTCTTGTCGATAATTGACACATTGATAGACTTAAGAACTTACAACGTCCTGTCGACCGTTGACACATCAATAGACTTAAAGACTTACAACGTCCTGTCGACCATTGACACATTGATAGACTAAAGGACTTACATCACTCTGTAGACCATTGACTCATTGATAGAATCAATGTTTTGCAACGTTCTGTCGATATTTGACAAATGGACAGACTAAAAGACTTACAGTGTCATGTCGATAATTAACACATTAATAGAAAAAATGACTTACAGTGTCATGCCAATCATTGACACATTGATAGACATAAGGACTTACCGCGGCCTGTCGAATATTGACACCTTAATAGACTGAAGGGCTTACAAGATCATGTCGAACATTGGCACGTTGAGGGTAAAGGGCTTACAGTGTCCTATCGATCATTGACACATTGATCAACTAAAGAACTTACAGCGTCCTGTCCATCATTGACACATTGATAAATTAAAGGACGTATAGTGTCGTGTCGATCATTGACACATTGATCGACTTAAGGATTTACAGCGTCCTGTCCATCATTGACACATTGATAGACTAAAGGATTTATAGTGTCCTGTCAATCATTTACACATTAACCAACTAAAGGAATTACATCGTCCTGTCGATCATTGACACATTGATAGACAAAAGGATTTATAGTGTCCTGTCAATCATTTACACATTGATCAACTAAAGGAATTACATCGTCCTGTCGATCATTGACACATTGATAGACTAAAGGACTAATAGTGTCCTGTATATCATTTACATATTGATCGATTAAAGGAAAAACAGCACCCTGTCGATCATTGACACATTGACACACTAAACGACTTACAGAGTCCTGTCGATCATTTACCCATTGATCGACGAAAGGACTTACAGCAACCTGTCGACCATTGACACATTGATAGACTAAATGACTTACAGCACCCTGTCGATCGTTGACACATAGATCCATTAAGGACTTAAAGCACCCTGTCGATCATAGACACATTGATAGACTAAATGACTTACAGCACCCTGTCGATCATTTATGGTTTGAAGGACTCACATCACCCTGTCGATCATTGACGCATTGATAGATTGAAGGAGTAACATCACTTTGTCGATCATTGACAAATTGATAGACTTAAGGAAATTACATCACCCTGTTGATCATTGACAAATTTATAGACTGAAGGACTAAAATCACCCTGTCGATCATTGACACATAGATAGACTAAAGCACGTACAGCACCCTGTCGATCATTGACAAATTGATAGACTTAAGGACTTACATCACCCAGTCGATCATTGACACATTGAAAGACTGAAGGACTTACAGCACCCAGTCGATCATTGACACATTGATAGATTTAAGGATGTACAGTACCCTGTCTGTCGACCATTGACACATTGATAGACTTAAGGACGTACAGCACTCTGTCGATAATTGACACATTTATAGACTGAAAGACTTAAAGCACCTTGTCGATAATTGACACATTGATAGACTAAAGGACGTACAGGACCATGTCGATCATTGACGCATTGATAGACTTAAGGACTTACATTACCCTGTCGATCATTGACACTTTGATAGACTTAAGGACTTACAACGTCCTGTCGATCATTGACGCATTGATTGACTTAAGAACGTACAGCACCCTGTCGATCAATGACACATTTATAGACTGAAAGACTTAAAGCACCTTGTCGATAATTGACACATTGATAGACTTAAGGACTTACACCACCCTGTCGATCATTGACACATTGATAGACTTAAGGACGAACAGCACCCTGTCTGTCGATTATTGATACATTGACAGACTTTAGGACGTACAGCATCCTGTCGATCATTGACGCATTGATAGACTGAAGGACGTACAGCACCCTGTCGATCATTGACGTATTGATAGACTTAAGGACTTAAATCACCCTGTCGATCATTGACACATTGATAGACTTAAGGACGTACAGCACCCTGTCTGTCAATCATGGACACATTGATGGACTTAAGGACGTACAGCACCATCTATGTCGACCATTGACACATTGATAGACTTAAGGAAATTACATCACCCTGTCGATCATTGACACATTTATAGACTGAAGGACTTACATCACCCTGTCGATCATTGACACATTGATAGACTTAAGGACGTAGAGCATCCTGTCTGTCGATCATTGACACATTGATAGACTTTAGGACGTACAGCATCATGTCGATCATTGACGCATTGGTAGACTTAAGGACTTACAGTATTCTGTCAATCAGTGACACATTTATAGACTGAAAAACTTACAACACCTTGTCGACCACTGACACGTTGATACATTAAGGACTTACAGAACCCTGTTGACAATTGACACATTGCTGGACTGACGAACTTGCAGCACTCTGTCGACCATTGACACATTGATAGACTGTAGGACTTGCAGCACCCTGTCGACCATTGATTCATTGATAGACTAAAGGACTTACAACGTCCCGTCGATCATTGACACATTGAGAGACTAAAGGACTTACAACGTCCGGTCGATCATTGACACATTGATAGACGTAAAGACTTACAGCACCTTGGCCGCCATTGATGCATTGATAGACTAAAGGACGTACAGCACCCTGTTGATCATTGACACATTGATAAACTAAAGGACTTACAGCCCCCTGTCGATTATTGACACATTGATAGACTGAAGGACTTACAGTTTCCTGTCGGTCATTCACAGATTGATAGACTTAAGAACTATCAGCATCCAGTCGACCATTGACTCATTGATACATTAAAGAATTACAAAATCCTGTCGATCATTGACACATTGATATATTACTATTGTGACATAATCTTGATACGTAGGTTGGACATAAGGGGTGTTACATTGTACACATATTTCAAAACCGTCGTATCTAAGAAAGGTAAACATTTCGTTTATCAAAGTTTATACCTTCTTTTAATATTTCCAGACACTTTTGAAGAAGAAAAAAAGGTTGTTGTTAAATTGACCTCAATCTGCTATAAACAATAAGGAAAGTAACGTTTGCCTATTAGTCATCAAAAGAATCATATTAAATGAATTATACAAAGTTTTTAAATTATGCTTGTTATTAATCTATTCAACAATCTATGCAGGCATAATCTACATGTTGCGCCAAACATAGTTTAATATATATTTTAACTTTTGCTTAATTATTCATGCTATGGACTAGGATAAACAACTCCTGTTCAAAATGATATCCCAGTAAAGCATAAATTATAAATATCTCAGATTTCAGTAATTTTAAATTCATAGTTTATATTTCTTTAAATGTTTATATGTTTGTATGAATAATAGTTTTAAGTGTGTTATACGCCTCTTAAATCTTGCAATAGTATAATATTGCTGATGAATTGAATTGTAATTCTGGTGTAATATTAATATGTATATTGTAACAGGAATCTCTTTTTAAAAATTTCGTAACCGAACAACACTGACAAATAACTCATGCACTTCGCACATTCTTGAATTATTGTGTTGTTCGGTTTCACGTTGAATATTTTTCTATATTTGAATTTTGTTATTAGCTATTCTATTTTTGTATCAATATGTAAATGTTTTCATTTTAAGAGAATGAAGGTTTCTCATTCACGTTAACAAAAATAAGTTGTCACATGGTTGATGATATGAATACGGTTATTTATTATACATGTGGAAATGTTTCAGTAAATCTTTACACAAAAAAACATTCATTATTATATACTCTTGAAACGTCAACAAAGGAAAACGTGGATGACCATCGAAAAACGTGTTACGCACAATCTTATCATAGACTAACGTATGTCTACCACATAGTGATAAGTTCGTAAACTTTGACTATATCGGAGTCCATTTGAGTGACAATAAATCGTGTGCTATTTTGTTGGAATAGAATTGCATACGGATTGTTTAAATCATCCTTGCCAGACAGAGCAATTTTGACAAATGTACCGTCTGGAAGTAGCTGGTGCACATTATTTGAATCAATTCCACAAACATAAATATTTCCCTCTGCGTCTTCTGCTATCCCACGTGGAGAACGAAGTTCCGGGTCTTTATATCGAAATAGTTCTTGCCCTTTCTTATCATGACATGTGACGGATGCCTTTGTAGAATAACAAATGCTTGATGCCTTTGTACTAAGCACATATCTCGCTCCTCGATTTCCCACAGGCATAGTCGAAATAGATTTTGTTTTCAAACTTAGCATCCTAATCTCATTTGAACAAGCTATATATATCCGATCCCCATTTCTATGTAAGCCATGTCCACCACTGCCAATTTCATACTCGTCATCTTGTAGAACCATCTTCCCTCCACTATCTATCTTCACGACTTTCGCATTTGAATCATTTGGAAATGTTACCAGCATAGTGTCACCTTCTAAATCATCACTTTCTAGAAAACATACGTCCCATGGATTGTCCTCTAGAACTAACTCATTTGTCATCGTATAAGTCGTATTGAAGCACTTTAACTTCCGGTTGCGGTAATCCGCCATTACGATTAAACCACCTTGTAAGAATATTCCACCGGTAAACCAACAATGGCCAGTATCAGACCAAGATTTACCCGACATGTTTGCAATAACTGAAACATTCATGTCTTTGTAGAATGAAGGTACTATGTTGGTTGGTTTTTGCTCTATTGATACGTTTCCCATGCTTTTAATTTGATCCGTGAATGTTTTGATTATTTCATTCATATGTAAGCTATAGTCATGGCGTAAAATGTTCTCACTTTGTGATCTGATGTAAATTTCATGACGTTCACATTGTTTTCTGAGTTTAAAAGCAGTTAAGAAGATATCTCTGTCAGATCCATAATCTACGGAGGCAGTAAGAACTCTTTTTCCATTATCGCAATTGTTAAATATATGTTCGAAATTTTGAGCCTGTAATTGAAGTTCTTCGGACAACGACTCATGTGTTTGTGTTATTTCTTCCTTAAGTTTTGTTTCTAGTGTTTCAAAGTAACTTTGCATGTCTGTCCTTGTTTTATTTACCTCAGTAAGAATGTCTTCCTTTTGTTTCAAAATGTCGTCCATGTTGGTTTTTCTGTCTTCAACAACGGAAACAGCTTGTTTTTCTAATTCATTCATTCTAAAAACTAACGGGTCCAATTTTGTTTTGATACCAAGAGAAGCTTGTTCTAAAGTACGGACCGTTTTGCACTGCCTGTGATTTTCTGTAATGCACTCGACGCAGCATATATCATCATGGTCGTCACAAAACGCTTCCACGTATTTTCCTCCATGTTGGGAGCACAATTCGTCAGTGTCAGAAATCTGTTTTGGTTGTTTTCGCATTTCATCTAATGTTACAATTGTATGATCCATCAGCATTTTGACTTTAGTGTGATAACTTGCACAGTTCTCGCACAGAGCTTCACCGCAATCTTTGCACCATGACGTAGCATCCAGCGTGTTGTCACCTCGCTTACAAGGATCACACTTCTGAGAATTTTCCAAAGACATTTTCTCCAAGAAAAAAGTAACGATTGCACTTGGTGAAAATAAACGTACCCAAGATTCGATTGGCAATGACGTATTGGGAATTTTATTATCTGCTTGGCAAGACGGACATTTAAAACATTGTAAAGATTTACCCTCGCTCTCTACTAGCTTGATAATATATGCGGATAAACACGGCTCACAAAATGAATGCATACAATTCAAACATTTCGGTTTAGTCATTGAGCGTTCACATATCTTACAAGTCACTAATTTTACTATATCCCGTCGTTTAAGTTTTACACCCATCTTTTCAATATATATCAAATTCAAAATATCCTATTCGACTTCGAATAAGTTTGAAAGATAGATTGGTAATTTTACAACAAAAGTGCATTCGCTCTATAAGAAATTTAAGTTATGTTCAGTTTGGCATATATTTTAATGTTTATTTGTATGCATACAAAGACAAAACAACGGGACAACTATCACTTAAATACATTAACCATAGAAAATAATTGATCGGAACAGCGTTTCCTTTAAACTTTTATCAAGTGAAAAGTTTACATAAAATTAATAGTATATTTTCAATAGTTGTATTGAACCATTTGAAATATTTCTTTTAAAAGCAAATTTATCTGGTATTGATATTCGTGTAATGTAAATACATACACGTTTGAATTGTGAAAGTTTATATATCGACCATAGTATATCATTTCTAATTACTTTGAACTTAAAGAGATAACCAGTTTGATATAAATTAAAGTTTATCATTTTATCGCATAACAAAATATCGCATAATATTAATTACTAGGAAATCTTTTTTGAATGATTTGATAATGCATTAATCATTCATTTTTATTTTATTTATATTAAATTAAATGATATACAAAATAGAAAATACAGAATATAACATGACACCGAGCTTGTTTTAAGCTTCATGTCGTGCACACTTCTTCTATTTCATAAAGATTGTATAAAAGTGAACATTATACCGTTGGTTTTCCCGTTTGAATAGTTTTACACTAGTAATTTTGGGGCCCTTTATAGCTTGTTGTTCGGTGTGAGCCAAGGCTCCGTGTTGCAGGCCGTATTTTAACCTGTAATGGTTTACTTTTTAAATTGTTATTTGGATGGAGAGTTGTCTCATTGGCACTCACACCACATCTTCCTATATCTATATACAATTACATGAGCTGAAAGCTGAAAAAAGAGATGTAATTTTTTTTTAAATATTTATGAAATAAAAGAAACAGTTGGGTTCATCGAGCTTATGTTCTTACTACAATTTTGTACGTAACGCAATGAGTATGTTCATCGTGCAATTAATCATAATATTTCACGGGTCATTCGACCACCACTATGTGACATATACCCCGCTTTGGCAATTTCATTCCCTATACATCTCATTTTGTGCATACTGCTTATTCGTGTACATGTAGTTGCAAAATCTGTAATAGATGATCGGGATTGTACATGTATACATAAAGTACAAGAAATAAAAATGGTGCAACATGATGCCGAAGCTCGATATGGTTAACAAATGTAATGGCAGAAGTCATATAATTTCGTGTGAAATACCACAGGATGTTTTGTTTAAAGCATTTTGCAGAAACTTGACGTACACTATATTAATAAGATATGGAAATGTGGTACAAAAATGTATGATTGTCAATTAGACAACTAGCCACCACCAAAGATCAAATGAAGTGGATGTAGTTCAAAGACCATAAATTTAAGGTTAAGCGCAGCATATCTTAAGTCTTGTGATAACAAGAGGCTATCAGAGCGACAGTAAACCAGATTTATTAACATTTATTTGTGTCCTGGCATTTTTCAATATCACAAGGACCATAACCGATGAACGGTGAAAGTGAATATCGTCATCACAAATTTGACCACCATTTTGTCATCAGTAACAACATATTAAAATTGGTTGAATGGTTCATAAGTAAATGCAACAACATGACTGAAAACACAATTTTTCCATCTTTCAAGAACCATAACTCCTTAACAGAAAAAGTGAAAATCGCTTTGATTCAAATTGATCTTGATATTGTCATCAGTTACAACATCTTAAAATTTTAAAAGAGTTGGTTGAAAAGCTCATGAGTAAATGCACGGTCACGATGGAAACGCCATTTTCAATCTTTCAAATACCATTACTCCTAAACGGTAAAAGTCCAAATCGTCATTAATGAACTTGACCTCAATTTGTCATCAATAGCAAAATGTTAAAATTTTCAAAGCTTTGGTAGAACATATTATGAGTAAAAACACGGACAGGACTGTAAACGCCATTTTCAATCTTTCAAGAACCGTAACTGCATTATTGCACTTGACCTCCTTTTTTTGTCAATAACAATAAATTTAAATTTTAAAAGCCTTGGTTGAATCGTTCATGAGTAAATGCACGGACGACTATTGGCTGTTGCCGGCCCGGCCGCCCGACCACCCACCGTATATCTCCAAATCAATAACCGACATTTTTGTCACAAAAATCCGGTTACAAATGTGAAGTAGAGCGTTGTCGATATCAAGTACAGCGGTGTAGGTGAATAGAAGTGTGTCTAGCGCTGCAAATGCAAAGTCCAGCGCTATAAATTTTAAATCTCCAGCGCTCGAATTTACATCCCTTGACTTTAAATCAACAACCATATCTCATCAAAAGACCACCAGTGATCCCACAAAAAATCCCTATATATAGTCTGAGAGTTAACTAAAATTCGTGTAAGTCGTACAAATTTCACTATAAATTGCAATCAAAGTTTACGTAAGATTTTTATGTGAAAAGAGTCACATAATTATATATAATTATATATATTATATATAAATTATATATAATTATTTATATTATATATAAATTATATAAAATTATATATATTATATTTAAATTATACATAATTATATATAAATTATATATAAGTTATATATAAATTATATTACATATAAATATACTAAATAAATAAATGATTTGGAAAATATGTTGAAGGTATAAAAAGTCATGAGAATTCCGAATGGAATTCGGTTCTATCCGGGCACTCTGGTGCTAAACCTTGATTCCATCTGGGTTTTTAGGTTCTGAACATTGGTTCTATCCGGGTTCTGTGGTTCGAAACCATGGTAACTGGTTCAACATCCGGGTTGTTTGGTTATATCAACCTTACTTTTTGGTCCCATCTGGGTTCTATTCTAGATCATTCTATTGTTCCTGTTGAACTCGGAGAAGATAATAGCAAGTATCCGAATAATAAGATAAAGTAGGTCAAAGACGCTAAAATCCCCCAGACTTTAAATCAACAACCCTATCTCATCATAAGACCACCAGTGATCCCACAAAAAATCCTTTAATTTAGTTTGATAGTAAAATTCTTGTAAGTCATACCATGGAAGTATTATATTGACAAACAAATTTCACTATAAATTACAATCAAAGTTTACGTAAGATTTTTATGTGAAAAGAGTGACATAATTATATATAATTATATATACATATTATATATCAATTAAAAAAAAAAATCGGGAAAATTTCCCGAATTTTTCATTGTACTAATGAACTCAAAATCGTTAACGTTTTTTTCAGATCTAGTTCCTGTTCCGGTTTTCCCGCATTTGCGCAGAAATCTGTCTTGTTTGCATGAGACTTTGATTTTTTTTTTATATTTACCAGTCTAGTAAAACATAAGATTGGATCTCAATTCAAATTCAATTTTAATAATTGTTTGATATGATGGAAGGGTTTCTTTTGTTTACATTGAATATGACGTCATAACTTAAAGAACGTCACAGCTAAATCCCTAACAACAGAACCAAAATCGGGAACGTTACGGTATTTCCGTATCCTTTATTAACATGTTTAAAGTAAAAAAAAAATATACATACAGACGTCCCCATTCACAGGTTGTGCCTGCCTCATATTAGTTTATTATGCCAGCTATGCTGGCACTTATGGTAGAAGCATCGTTTTGGGACAAAGAACGATAACTCTTGCTAGACGACCCATCTGAAAAGTTTCGTCACTCTCGTTAAATCTCGTACGATTTTTTTTTTTTAATGGCTGCCAAAATTCTCGTTTCAGCGCGATCTTGAAAAAACGGGACAGATCGGAATAATTTCGATGTTAATTACGTCATGAATTTTTATTTGTTTGCAAAAACAAGAATTCAGAAATTTTGGTAACTTTTGTAGTTTATTTAAATTTTATCGTACCACGGAAATTACCGAAGATAGGACAACAACATCTGACGCCATGTTTCGTCTGCTACAACATTCCATTATCAGTGAGGTCAAAACAAATCACCTAAATAATAACAGGTACTGCGTTTAAAAGTCACAAAAACATAGTAAACGATAACATATTTAGTGTAAAAGTTCCGTCCAGTCATGGGAACACAGTAAAAAACTCTGCAAGTAATACATTTCGGATTTTTTTTTATAATGGGCCATGCGGCATGCGAGGTAGACTCCAGTGCACCGGTTGTGGTTGACCATGACTACTTATGTTCACCTGCCACATAATTCCCCATACCAAAGAACAGTGATAATGACGTTGGTTATACTGTTGATCACGGTAAGTCATGAAACCCACAGACTAATTCAAAACTAATGATTACCCCCCCCCCCCCCCTAATTCACAATCTGTCTGGGTTTTTTTCATAACTTCCTTTGGCAAACTCTCAACAAATCTTTTCACTGATTATGTCACATAGATCCCTTTAATAGATACAGTCCCAGGAGATGGAAACATACATGTACAGGGCATACATTACTTTGGAGATTATCATATTTGTGGGCTACATCCTTAAACATTCAAGCTGCAACAGTCACCTGTATATTTTATGCATCAGTTTAAACCTGATCAAAAAACATTTTCACTCTACCAAGTACTTTATCACTATATCACTATCAGGTTCACATTTGAACCTATTTAGCTATAATACACACTTATGGTTATATAACATTACAGTACCAAAACTGTACTCTGTCTCAGTAACTAAAATTGCACCTATTCAACAAAAAAACCTGGAAATCTTACAAGTTTTCTTTCACCATGTGAAGTTATCTAATTATCATCTTCTTAAAATGAGTAAATTAAATTTGTTACCAGCATCCTTTTCTTCAAAACATAAAGTTTAAGCATGGTATAATGTCAAATTTATTGAAATATTTGAAGAAATAAATTAATAAAACAAAATATTTGTTTAATTCCAGTTTTAAGGATTTGAAATCAAATGTAATGATGTATGAAATTTGGGTTATGACCTCATTACAGAATCATGGAATGTTTGGAGGTCAGTTGAAACCCATTTTTCTATGACTCTGGATGAACTCAAAATTAAATTGGTGACCATGTAACTATATTGTAAACAAGGATATTCTAAAAAAATAAGCACAAACTAAACTTTTGTCTGGTTCATAGAAAAAGTTGGTGAAAAAAACTCACAATATAGATGCAATTTGTGTACTTTCATGTAAGCAACTTCACAACAGAACTGCAAATTTATTTTCATGACCAAAACAAACAAAAAAGTACAAACTTAAAGGCAATTAAATGCTTTGCCATGCACAGCCTGATACGACCGCAGATGTATATTGAGCATATAAGGGAGTCGACATCAAAAGATCAATGAAGGATAAAAAACTGAATTCAAATAGTTTGGGGGTGGGGGGTTAAACTTGCTGCAAGTTTTGTTTAACCTACATTGATTTTACATATATCCATATGGGTCAATCAATTTTTACCAAATTAAGTTAAGAGGGGGGATAGGGGGTCAGTAAATAAAACTATCTGAATTAAGTTTTTTATCCTACATTACCTAAACTTTTGATGTGTTTTTGTCAGTTGAAATCAAACATATTTTAATTTTGGATCCTTTAAACTTCAATATGGACTAATTAAGTAATTTGAAAACAGGTAGCAGGTAGACCCAAATATTTCTATTCAGCAGAAGTCTCTAACTACATATCTCCTTAATTTCATATGATAATAAGTCCTACAAAAATATTGAAAATGTGTACATTTAATTTTTTTTGTAGCTTCTCTCATGTGAAAGCAGTACCTTTTTGGTCACTATTTATGTGTTGCGTCTAAATAAGAATTGTAACACTTCATAGTGACCGAACAGGTTAAACAAATACTTCTGAAGAAACCGAAAAAGAAGACAACTTGAAACAGCACCAGCCATGCCAGTATACATGTATGTATGAATAAAAACTCAGATCAGAATAGCATGGACAATACAGGGGCGGATCCAGCAATTTTTAAAAAGGGGGTTCCCAACACAGGACAAAGGGGGGAGGGGGGCCCATCATTCAAATGCATTGATTGGCCAAAAAAAGGGGGGTTCTGACCCCTGGAATCCCCCCTTTCAATTTCAATACAATATGTTAGTTCTATGTCCTTGTGAATATATCTTGAGGAAAGTTATCAATAAATCTGCAGATAATGCAATTTTATCAAGAGTTTTGTACATTTTCTGTTATAATTTTCATACAATCAGTGAAACATTTAAACGGGCTAAACTAAATTTTTATTGCTGAAAGTGTCAAACAATGACAAGTGTTTTATTTACCACTCATGTGTTTTTGTGAGAGAAAAAAAACTTGTGCAATATTTGGAATTAAAGGGAAAGAAGATCCTTTTTGCCTCGCACTGGTGCATGTCAATTGTGAATATATACTTACCAAATATATTTTCTTTATCTTGATACTCACAGAGACATTATCAAGAAGTACATATCATAGGAAAAATACACAAATTACAGATAAAATATTAAAAACACCCTATTTTAAGTGCATCTCCTGCCAAATCAGTATTTGTTGTATCTATATATATATACTAGATAAGTATAATCAATGTAAATAAGGTAATTTTTGGAAGAAAATCCCAAAATAAAAAAATAAAATACCCCCAATAATAATGTACATAACCCCAAAATCAATTCTAATCTTCCTTTTGTGTATTGAACCTCCTAGTGAAATTTCATGGAGATCCATTATCTTATACTCAAGTTATTGTCTAAAACCAAATGTGTCTTCTTGAAAACAACTATGACATGATTAAGCATTACTGGAAAGCAAATTTTTGACATGCTTGTATTTCCCATTTCCATTCTCAATTTTATTTTGCTGTCATATCAGAACTTGAAAAGTAAGCTACATCATGTACATGTATAAACAAAAACAAATATATGCAAGAAAGGACATAAAACCATATTGGGCCGTAGTTTTTTTATTTTTAGTTTTACGAACCCTCCTACCCTAATTTTTGCCAAATAGGAAAAAAAATAAAAGTAAAAATATTGATTTTTAATTTTTTTTCTCCTCCGACCCAGTGTTTTTCATGCAAAAAAAGTTCATAACTGCATGAAAGAATCTAAATTTATGCTCTTGGTGATTTAGTAAGCTGTTGCACATTGATTTTCAATTCAAACTTTGTCAAGAAAAGAAAAAATAGTTGTTACACTAGTAGAAAATCTCCTGGTGAAATAAAAAAAATAAAAAATTGATATTGACGGTTGGTATTAAAAAAAAAATCAGCAGCAGCTGGTTTTTTTTTGTTTTTTTTTTTCGTCCTCCTACCCATTGGTTTTGTCAAAAAATTTCGCAAAACTAAAAATATAATAATTATGGCCTAAAACCGACTCAGAATTTAATAGTACATGATATTTATGTAGAACTCACAAACTTGAGATGATCAGAAATACAAATGGTTTTTATTCGAGTCAGATTTTTATTACCGAAACCCTTCAGCAATATCAATTAAAATTATTTAGTCAAAATTTAACACTAGTATTAAGGTTTATCATAACAGTCAAATTGGCAAATATGACCTTAATAATAATTATCACCTAAAAAAATACTGTGTACAAACTGACATATGTGCGGTTTGGGAAGTTTTTATGTTTTTAGATATATAAAAGTTAAATTTATTTTGCATACCTGATAGATAAAATCATTTTTGGTAAAGATCTGGATTCAAAATATTTTTTTTGTCCTTTGCTTGAACAGATTCTTTATTCATCAATTATGGAATCAGAATATTTTTTCAGGAAAAATAGCATAACCCCTCATGCCTTTTCAAGTTCTATGTTTGTTCCCTAAACATTTTCCATCTGAACTTTCTTTTAGACATAAACAATACATTAATGTAGCCTTCGACATTCGTTCTGAACATGCATCAAATATTTGCCACTGGACGTTAAACAACAAACAACCATCAATACATAGGACATTGTCTTAGTATAAAGCTGGCATTTAAGGTAGCGCCTTCCTCATATTACATTATATATTATATATAAATTATATATAATTATATATTATTTTATTTCATATCGGTTGAGAATAAGATTCTCTTATTGGATAAAAAGGGGTCACATGACATTCATTAATCTTCAGTAATAAATTCCATCGGTCATTAACAGAACAATATGGACCAGAAAACCGGTCGTTAATGAACTTTTACATGATATGGACAGGTGGGGCGTGGTTTACGTCTGATATTGACCGTTGGGGCGTGGTTTCGATTTGATAATGACTGTTGGGGCGTGGTTGCTCTGTTAATGTTTCTCTGCTTAGAAAGATGTACCTTTTATAAAGCATGTTCCTGTTTTTAATATTACATTTAAGTTGTTGAATTGTTTATTACATTTTTTCGTTAAAGTAGAATTAAAGAGAACTTAATTAAGAATCTAAATACTTAAATGGCAGTATTACTACGACTGGTCTTCACACTTTGCTATAGAAATCGTACAACTTCTCGAGTTCGCTTTAAGCGTTTTGAATTTATGAGAATGTTCAAAAACATGGTTTCTCAATGAAATAAACATAATAGTTCTTGAAAAACTCGTCATTATCGTGATACATGGACTGCCCGTAGGACAGTGGTATTGACTGCGACAGCGATAATGACCTCGCCTTCGGCTCAGTCATTATCACTATCTTAGTCAATACCACTGTCCTGTGGGCAGTCCATATATCACGATAATGACCAGTTTTTCAAGAACTATTATATAAATATAGTATCAATGTGTTGACTTTTTCATATTGGCTCTGTAACATATACCCGAGGTATTAATTATGACCAAGGATAGTTGTAATGGTCCCGAGGCAACGCCGAGGGCCATTATTAATATCAAGGGCATGTTACATGGCCAATATAAAGTCCATATATTGATACTTTTATTAACCAACTAAGGCAACTTCATTCACGAACAGTCTTCGCGTCTCGGATTCAAAACTATACAGCTACTAATCTTATTGGCACTCACACCACATCTTTCTATATCTAGCTAACCACAAATCTACAACAGGACCAATACAGAAAAAGCTGTTTTATAATAATTTTTATTAAATGGTTTTAATTCTTCGATTAAACGAAGAGTAATAAACTTACCGTGAAGAATATACAGGAATTTCATAGCTGAACTTGTCTTTTCGCATTCACGATGGAATTTTGGTCAACATTGGGACTGTCAGATATAATTTCTGATTTCTCATCCAAGTACTTAATTCTAGTATGCTAGTAAAATTCATTTCATCTAGCAATATAAAGTAGATGGGAAGAATCAATCAGACAGTTAAACTATTTTTAATCTTTGTCTTGAGTAGTCTGCATTCTGAGGATTGAACAACGGAAATGAAACAGTGATTAAAAAAAATTAAAAAAATTGTCACACTTATTTAAAGAAATAAACGACATTTTGATTTAATCGATGTCCCGTTTCATCTGTTCATAATGCATGACTGTGATTTCGTAATGCACGACTGTGATTTCGTAATGCACGAGTGTGATTTCGTAATGCATGACAGAGATTTCGTAAAGACTGGCTGTAGCAATTTCTCCGTTCATAATGCACAGTTGTCGAGAAGTTCCTTTTATAAATCATGGGCATTTCTATATATATTGTAGTAAGTTGGTTAATAATTATAAATTATATATAATTATATATAAATCATATATAATTATATATATAGATAATAGCAAGTATTCGAATAAAAAGTTAAAGTAGGTAAAAGACGCTAAAATTTTTTTATAACATTATACGTTTTAGCATCGACGTTTAAGGAAGCTAAAAGGTATTTATTTTCTCATTTTAATTTGATTAGGAAACTAGATAAAGATAAAGCATCGTATAGATTTTATAAATAAACCGAAATATACAGTATATCGAACATCCTTTTATTTTACTGAGTCGTTCTGTTTTCATTTTTTTTTCTTTACTCATCTTTTATTTCCGTTAATCTTTCTAGAAGTTGTAAAACGACATGTCGTTCAATTGGCCGACATTATGTGCATCTAGCCACTTGAATTTAAATGATTGCATATTTATTTTCAAGTTCGACTAAATTTTATTTAATTGGCTTTGAATAATGCCAGATTTGATAGAAATACATGTGAAGCATATGTAACAAATCGTTTTATTCAAAACAAAATGTTAAAAGACATATAAATAGAAAGAGATGATCAATAATATATAAGTTTACAAGCTTTTTAAAATTAGTTAAAAATTAAGCTATAAAATATATCAAAAATTTATATGTACAATAAATTTGTCAAATTTGAGACTCCTTGTGAAGGGGATGCGTATATTCATTCGTTCCCCAAAAAAGGCAAAATTAAGGTTAAATATTTTTATAATAAAATTGTATGTGTGTATGTTAATTAATGACAGTGCTAGTGGAATGGGTATTACCAGCACAATAGTAACAACTTCTGTGTTAGTGCCATAGTGGAGAGGCATAAGGTGGAACACGTCTAGTCCGTCCTTCCCGAACATCCCAAAAAATGAGTCCCGTTCTCCTAACTTTAGTTTGCCTCAACCAATATTGGAAAATACTACAAAACTAATTACTACACTATATATAAAAATATTAATTTTCGCGAACCATTTAGGTCACGGAAATTCCAAAATATGGCATCAGTAAGGAGTTGTACAAATAATGTGAATACACAGATGTAAAGCATTATTATATAGCAAGCCTCGATGTAAAGCACACGCTTCACAAGAATAAGGAGAGTTTTACAAATAATGTGAATACATAGACCCTCAATCCAATGTATGTATTGCTATAAAAAATCAAGTGTTCACTATGTTCTGTCTTGATTCTGCTAATAACATTCCATTTTTCTATAATTCCGATTTAATTATGTGAAACCCCGCAAAAAAATAGATGGCCTCAATGGTAAAAGCAACGCTAAAAAATTCGGTTAATATGTTAACCCTTCCCTTTTTACGAATGTGACCTTGCGAATTAGACTATTTACCGGGTTTGTAATAACATGAGCAACACGACGGTGCAACATGTGGAGCAGGATCGATCTGTGTATCCTTCCGGATCACCTGATATCACCCCCAGTTTTTTGGTGGAATTCGTCTTGCTTAGTCTTTAGTTTTCTATGTTGTGTCTTGCGTACTATTATTTTTGTCTTTTTCTATTTTAGCCATGGTGTTGTCAGATTATTTTCGATCTATGAGTTTTGCTGTCCCTCTGGTATCTGTTGCCACTTTATTCCATTAGCAAGTTGATTTAAAGATTCCCTTTTTTTATTTAATATTTCAAAATATTTTAATGTTCAGCATATACCGTTCTTCATTGTTTCAGACAATCTTTGTCTTCTTATCTGTTATAATTGTTTATTTAACAAAATGGCAAAAAAATGATTGAAATTGTTATTTCAAATATATTACTACTGTCCTGTTTAAGTCGGATAATTTTGGGAAAGTAAAGAAATCTTCATATTCTTTATAATGTTGCCATGTCACTATTGTTTCGCTATTTTTCAAGTTAATGTATAATAATTCTTGCGTTGTAAATTCTTCCGTCCATTCGTCCTGTCCATATTTTTGTGAATTTGTATGATATGTTATATCAACAACGGTTTGATGAGTTAATCAATTCCGAATAAGTCATGTCCTTAATGGTGTAAACGTGTTATGGTCGTAGCGGAAGCGTAGTTGAATCGCAGTGAGAACGTGATGGTCGTTGTGATGTCGTAATAACGTCGCTGTGAGATCGTAGCGCAGTCTCTCCGAATAGAATCACGCTTTCGCTACGCTCTCTCTACGATGGTACATCGACCTTTGTGATCTTACCACGACCTTACTGTAGTCTCATTACGCTTAGAACTACTACGACCTGATTTCACCACGACCGCACCACGATTGTTTTGAACATGTTCAAAGTTGGCCACGATCATCACGATCTTAAAGACCTCACCACGACCGTGATACGACCTTACTGCGATCTACATGATCGTACTACGATCATAAACATTTCCATTTTTTTCACAGATCGTAGTGCGATCGTGGCCTTGTGGGACTGGGGTATTAAGCTGGGGTCACACATTCACGATTTTTACTACCGTTCTTGACAGGACCATTCCCGATTAAAATTTATTAAAAGTCTGATCAAGATCCTGTGAATCGTGGATGGAAATTCAAACTTAAATTAAAATTTGTAAAAAAAATAATTTGATCACGACAACAATCAGATAATGTTCAGGAAGCACCGATATTCAACCGTTTCTAAGCGAATAAGTCCCGATAATCCCGTTCTGAATCCGCTTCTAATCCGATTTGTATTTTTCGCCAGGTAAAATTCGACCGAGTCTGTCACGACTGCGTCCCGACTCTACCGAATGTAATCCGACTGAGATCAGACAGTGACCAGACAGTGAACCGACGCTGACGGAAGTTATTCGTTCGAAAACTGTCGGCATGTTCGGGATGATCAGGTACTGTCGGAACGTAATCCTATCACGGTCCGCTCTATCGCATTGCAAACGGCTTTGTCTGGTCTCAGTCGTATTGTATTCTGTAGTTGTCGGGACTCTGACGTGGGTATCATTGACGAATTTCGTATTAATAACGGGACTGTTTCGGAACGGTTTCGGCAAAAAACGGTTCGCAATCGACAAGATCTGGATGCAATCTGGACTCAATCGGCAGAAAAACAGCTATGAAAAATTACTCCGGATCATTCCCGTTCTACAGGACACCGTCCAGAATACACAAGACATTGTTAGGAATTCGATCCGATACAGCAGAATCTGTCACGACATAGCCACGATTGTAATCCGATTAGACAAAATCGGCTGAGTTACCCCGAATGTTACGGGACGCACCTAACTGTCGGGATGCTTTGCCGAACTATTCGGACCCTTCCCGATCCGTAGGAATCTGTTACGAACTAAAACGAATGCGTTCAGACAATGATAGGACATTCCAGATAATTGAGGATACCAATCCGACTTTTTCACTTTTCGTATCGTATTGCTGTCTGATCTCAAACGGGAGCAATAATCGGCAATGTGTGAACCCCGCATTAATGAATTTTATAAAAAGTTGTAACCTTCTTTGAATAAATGAATAGAAATAACCCATCATTGGAATTCCTTATTGTTTATATAAGTATTGCTGTTATCTTCCGGTTTTATTGACTTGTTTTTCCTTTTTGTAGTTTTCTTTTCTTCATGTTGTCCGGATATCTCTTTTTCTCCTCCTTGATGTTTAACTGTACCAAGTTTTAACTATTTTACAAGCTTTGCAGTGCTTTGTACATACTTTAAGTAAAATGTTGTTTATTTAAAAAAAATTTGGTATGGGAAATGTGTGATTAATCTCCTTTCAGCATATACTTTTTTAGTAAAGTATTATAAACCCGTCGTAGACGTGGTTTACCCATGAATAATTCCTATAAAACTCAAATTTGCCTAACCAACCTCTGAAAACATGAACAGAACATAATGATTGATAGAAGAATAATTTTAAAATTCTGTGGTGGCTTAATTCCAGAGATATGGTTTGATTTTGAAAATTTAAGATTCGTCATTTAACAGTTACACGCCTGTAACGGTCAGATTTAAAACAGGTAATATTGTACATGCCACGGTTTAATACACTGTTTATGGTATTTGTAAAACTAGAATCGCTTTGTAGTATAAACAAATAAAATTATGTTTTTGTCTTTTCAAAATTATGTGACTTTTATCAGTCGTCAAAATGACAAACTTTTGCATATATCCCTAGTACAAACAAAAAGTTTTCACCTTCAGGGTCATCTGTAGCTATTGAAAGCATATCTTTATTAAGTTGTTTCCCTTTGGCGTGTATGGTATCGAACAGACCAACCAGACAGATCAGCATTAGTATACTCATTGGGCGAGTTCACTCGAAACTCTACAATCAACTTCAGAGTTAATAAATTATCACGTGAATGCACTCGAGTTGATATTCGGAACAACTCTCAGTAACTCTAAGGTAAGACCATGACCAAGCATAAAAAATAAAATATTCTCATTGGTTTGACGTTATTCAAGAGTTTCTCGAAATTAACCCCGGCTCGGTGAGGGTTGAAACCAGAGTACGAGGGGTTAACTAGAGTGGTTTATTAAGTTAAATCGTATTGTTGAAACCCGAGTAAGTAAAGTTAACTCGCAAACATACGACGTTATTAAGGTGGAAATTAAGTGTTCCAGTGCTCACAATGCATTGTTCTTATACATTATATACAAAATTTAAGTTTGATGTGTATGCGGGATAACATCGAGAGAAAAGCGTAGTATAACATGTATAAACGGGATAAAATAAAGCTGGGAAAAATATATCGGAGTTATTTGCAAGGTATGGACAGATTACAGTTTCAGAAGGGTGTTTGTGTCGAAACTGTTTTGAGAAATTGTTGAAAATAGACAAAACTGTTGTAGACTTTAGAAAAAAGTGCCAATTTTCAAAACCAGGTGTAAAAAGGTGTTTTAATGACATAACCTCCATGACAAACACATGCAACATGAGAGAAATAAATGGTTTACATACAAGTTTTACAAGTTCTCCATTACCAGTAACAGTATCCTTATTTCAAACTCTAAACTCAGGCAATTCACGGTCTCAAGTGGCAGTTTCTTTATTTCAAACTCCTGTTGTAAAGAGTAACTTTGAAAGTTCTGTGACTCCTGCGCTTCAGACAATCAAAACCGGTCAAAAGATCGTTGTTAGATGATAATGGCTATATGTCTTCTCCTACATGTCCAAGCACAAAAGCAGTTTCTATAATGCCATCACCATTGGTCAAGCAAACTGGTCATTGTCTTGTTCAAAGAGGGAATACTGTATATCAATTAAATACCCTCACTGAGCACCTGAAATCAACCCAAGTTTTTGGAGGGGTTCGTGTTGCTTAGTGTTTAGTTTTCTATGTTGTGTCTTGTGTACTATTTTTTTTATCCAATTGGTCTTCAATGTAGCAAGAAACTCTTGCTCCCGGAGGCGTCCTTCAGTTGGCCCCTTAAAAATATTTATATACAAGACTTATGTTGTACTAGTATACCACTGTCCCAGGTCAGGGGGAGGGTTCGGATACCGCTAACATGTTTAACCCCGCCACATTATTTATGAATGTGCCTGTCCCAATTCAGGAGCATGAAATTCAGTGGTTGTCGTTTGTTTATGTGTGACATATTTGTTTTTCGTTAAATTTTTTATGTAAATAAGACCGTTAATTTTCTCGTTGAATTGTTTTACATTGTCATATCGGGGCCTTTTATAGCTGACTATGAGGTATGGGATTTGCTCATTGTTTAATGCCATGCGGTGACCTATAGTTGTTAATGTCTGTGTCATTTAGGTCTCTTGTGGACAGTTGTCTCATTGGCAATCATACCACATCTTCTTTTTATATATAACAAAGTCAAGAGGCTCCTGATTTGGGATAGACGCAAAATTTCTGGTACCTGTATACACAAAGATATCCAATCGTATTATTCTTTATCGTAAAAAAAAATCGTCAGCTCCGAACAAATCTTAACTAACTAGTTGTATGCATACATAACAACCAAGAAAGTAATGAATGTTTATCCGAATGTTTCCGCGTGAACGTAAGAATGACGAATACTAGTAGCAGACTGATTATTGGTATCACAAAAAAAAAACAGTTTATTAATAAATGGTCCACGCATCTGTCGAATCCAATGTATCTATGTTTTTTTCTTTCTCAAAAGCGCCCACGCGAAACGAATTGTGTGTGATTTTTACGATTTCCCTTTCTTTTAAATGCTACATTTTGAGTTTCCCCATTAGATACCCAGTGTATATGGATACTGATATGTTTTAAATAAATATTAAATTGTTACCCAATCCACTATGCATAAATATGTAACTGTTTAAACTAAATATTAAATTGATTTTTTTTTTATGAACCATCAGTGTGCGTAATGCCAAAACCTGATTGGTATACCCGTGGTTTTTTTTTTATCAACATTGCATGCCCCTACATGTACTGACCAATAAAACACAACCCTTCGTACTTCTTTCCTAATAATATTCAATTTTATTTAAGATATAGCAATTTTTGGTATACCGTTTGATCCCGGACCACTATTGCAATACTAACGTATTTAAATTATTGTTGTACTTAAAATACCCTCATCAAAAGTTAAAATAAAAAATATAGCATAAGTTTTGAATTAAAAGTAAAAATCAACAACTTCAACATGCTTTACAAGTTACAAACCATGAAGTGCTTTGCTTTTGGTACGGTATATTATTATACGCCCGTCAACATTTTTAGTTTTAAAAAAGGAGGTTTTCACATGTCGGGCTTATCTCAGAGACTATTTATGATTATTCCATTTAACTTCGCACACAAGATGATGGCCGTAGCTTGTGGCGTAATATTATGCATTATCCAAACGCATGATAGTGCAAAGTGTTTGGTTAGATTCGATCGAAAGATGTAGAATGACAGACATGTTTGCAATTTTTGACAATATGATTTGCTATGCTGCTTTTGTATTAAAATGCATGTCGCCATTTGCAAAATTAATACAGTATTTAAGTTTCAAGATAAGAACGGTGATACAGGTTGCAAGAGCACAATTATTTATTTAAGTTTTACCGATATGTTTTTCTACCCCAAGATAGTACTCAGAACAGAATCATTTAAGCTGGGGTCACACATATACGATTTTTACTACCGTCCTCGACAGTACCATTCCCGATTAAAGTTTATCAAAAGTCTGATCAAGATTACGGAAGCGTATTAGCGCCACACATTTTTTTTTTGTTTCCCTATGTTTGCGTTAAATGTATAACGCAAACCTTTGCGTTATAACGCAAACATAGGGAAAAAAAATGTGTGGCGCTAATACGCTTCCGTACAAGATCCTGTGAATCGTGGATGGAAATTCAAACTAAAATCAAAATTTGTAAAAAAAAATAATTTGATCACGACAACAATCAGATAGTGTTCAGGAAGCGACGATATTTAACCGTTTCTAAGCGAATTAGTACCGATAATCCCGTTCTGAAGCCGCTTCAAACCCAATTTGTATTTTTCGCCAGGTAAAATTCGACCGACTCTACCGAACGTAATCCGAGAGAGATCAGACAGTGACCAGACAGTGAACCGACGCTGACGGAAGATATCCGTTAGAAAACTGTCGGAAAATTCGGGATGATCAGGTACTGTCGGAACGTAATCCTATCACGGTCCGCTCTATCGCATTGCAAACGGCTTTGTCTGGTCTCAGTCGTATTGTATTCTGTAATTATCGGGACTCTGACGTGGGTATCATTGATTCATTTCGTATTAATAACGGGACTGTTTCGGAACGGTTTCGGCAAAAAACAGTTCGCAATCGACAAGATCTGGATGCAATCTGGACTCAATCGGCAGAAAAACAACTATGAAAAATTACTCCAGATCATTCCCGTTCCACAAGACACCGTCCAGAATACACAAGACATTGTTCGGAATTCGATCCGATACAGCAGAATTTGTCACGACATAGCCACGATTGTAATCCGACTAGACAAAATCGGCTGAGTTGTCCCGAATGTTACGGGACGCACCTAACTGTCGGGGTGCTTTGCCGAACTATTCGGACCCTTCCCGACCCGTAAGAATCTGTTACGAACTAAAACAACTGTGTTCAGACAATGATAGGACATTCCAGATAATTGAGGATACTAATCCGACTTTTTCACTTTTCGTGTCGTATTGCTGTCTGATCTCAATAATCGGCAATGTGTGAACCCCGCATTACGGCTTCCGATTGAATGATGCAGGATTTGAATTACATTTAATTGAAAGCGTATTCATGAAAAAATTGTGAATATTTTACGAAGTATAGAAAATATCTTCCATTTCTGCACGTCGGATCCATAAAAATATGCATTTTTCATTCAGCGAAAAAAAGACGTCATTTTCAACTGAATTTCAAGTCAATTTGAGCCGCATGACCCTAATTTATGTATTTGGTTATAATGCAACACTGACATTTTTAGATACAGGAACTGCTACCCGTTTTCTCTTATTTTGTGTAGTCTTCTAGAAGAAAAAATACGGAACACCAATGGTACCCTAAGGAAAATGCATTAAGAGTAGTTGCGCTCTTGTAACCTACATTCACATGTTATGATGAGCTAATTTGACTCACCACTGGATGCAACTGTGTGGTCCTTGTGACTTGAACATAGAAGTACTGTGTTGCGTCATATGCTAGATCGTTATTAAAGTATTTGTTTGTGCTGTATAGTTTTCACACAATTAAATTATTGAGTCCTTGAATCACGTTTCCTCAGTTGCACATAGATGTCCAAAAGTGCTCCAAACCTCGCTTTACTTCTACATGTCACATGATATAGAAAAAAAAGATGTGATATGATTGCCAATGAGACAACTCTCCACGAGATATCAGTTGACACAGAACTTAACAACTATAGGTCACCGTACAACGTTAAACACTAAACAAATCCCACACCGCATAGTCAGCTATAAAAGGCTGTGAAATGAAAAATGTAAAACATTTCAAACGAAACACTACTGGCCTAATTTTTGTACAAAACATAAACGAAAACCAAATATGTTACAAATCAACAGACGATCGACAACCACTGATTTATAGGCTCATGACTTGGGAAAGACACAAAAATACATGTAATGTGGCGGGGATGCTCAGGTTAGCGGGTCCTAACCCTCCCTCTAACACAGGACAGTGGTGTATCAGTACCACATATGAACGAACAATAAAAATCAGCTGAAAAAGGCTTGACTCATCAGATGGACAAAAATACATGTTAGCGGGGTCCTAACTCTCTTTTTAACCCGGGACAGTGGTGTATCAGTATCCCATAAGAATGATCTATACCAATCAGTAGTAAAGGCTAAACTCATCAAATATAAATAGAAATACTACACAGCATGGAGGTTAAACATAGCGTTTATTTCATCGGTATTAATATGTTCAATCATTGATAAAGACGAGTTGAGACGAATTAGTTTACTAGTTTAGATAACTTATAAAATATATCAAAAAAAATTCTAAAAAGATTCTAAATCAACATAAAGTCAGGACAAGTAATATCATTCATAGCATTAAATTGATTGATTCTTATATTGCAGTCCTATATATTTCATCTATTTGGATAAAAACCTCATTCATTTGTCTCTGATAATGTTTTCATATCTATATACATGTATATGCCTTTTAAAAAATAATATTAAGGTATATAGGAAAACAAATTCTGAGAAAAGTGCCTGTGGTAATAACACTGGCTCCGCATTTCATAAGAAGCCCGGACCAATAAAGCTGGAAGTCAATAATAAGAGTATGAAACTCTATAATTAAGACCTATATGCATACATATAGGTAGATGTGGTTCGAGTGCCAATGAGACAACTCTCCATCCAAGTACCAGTTTATAAAAGGTAAACCATTATACAATGTAGGTCAAGATACGACCTTCAACACGGAGCCTTGGCTCACATCGAGCAGCAAGCTATCAAGGGCCCGCAAATTATGACTGTAAAACCATTCAAACGGGAAAACCAACGATCTATATAATCTATATAAAAACGAGAAACGATGTACAGAATATACATGTAACCATTGGTATTACGAAATCCTTAAATATAACGGAAAGTAGCTCGGGTCCATAATGTGGAGCTTGAAGCCAAATGATACAATTAAGATAGAACCCGGGACCAAGTGCCCTTGCTTTTTTTTCCACAAATTTATAAACTTCATATACAATTACGGCCAAGATTTTCTATTCCTGACCAGTAAGCTGGCTATAAAACGATCATTTTGTACAGAAATTAATGCCAAGTCAGGAATGTGACATTTTTTTCCATTCGTTAGATATAATTGAGCTTTTGATTTTTTCATATTATATTTTCCATTCTTTATTTCCTTTGCAGTTTGGTATGTTTACTTCTTTTTTTCAGTAAGTTCTCTGACATTTTTTTCTTTATATTTGCTATTTTTTATCCTCAATGCTCTTTAACTTTGTATGTGTTTAACTTTATAACTATTTTGATATGAGCGTCACATCAATGAGTCTTATGTAGACGAAACGCGCGTCTAGTGCATTACATTATAATTCTGGTACCTTTGATAACTATTTACATTTGATACGCTGACATTTTGTCAATTAAATGAGTTCTAGCCTTTGTAATGATGTAAACTATTTTGTTTTGTTTATCAGATAATTGTGATTATTCGATACCAATGGAAAAAAAACCTTTTTATATTTCATGTTTCACTTTCAATCTGCTGCCTGAATCACGTTAAAATGAATATTATTATGATAAAGTAACAATGAATAGAAAAAAGAATAGACAATAGCGGGGTTTCTAAATTATAAAAGATAGGATATAATGGGCAAAATTAAAAAAAAGCTTCTACAAACTACAACGTCTGAAACTGGTTGTTTTTACCAACGCGGAAAAAATATGTTAGATACAGGCCGAACACTTGACAAGTTTGAAGGAAACTATAACAAGATTACGACAATGCTTTCTTAACTTACAGAGACCTTGCTATTTATCACACACAGAGGTGGATTACGTGATTTATTAATCATTTTATTTGTTAGTTGTCCAGTTGCAAATATTTCGTACACATTACCTGAGCTAGAACTTAACTATACGTATTGTCATTATGATTTTGATACAAGAGTCATTGGGGTCCGCAACTAGGTAACGAATGGAGTAGGACACGTAAGAAGTCGATGCATAAACGATATATTTAGTTTAAATAGGAAAGTCCTTGGCTTCCTAACCCCAAACCCCTTATGATTTGGTGTAGGGCCAGGACTATGGTATATCGTTGTCGGACGTAAGTCTGAATATGTCCACTTGTAAGTTGACATGTATTGAATCCTGAAGTAGTTCGCGTCAGGAAATGAATAACAATAAGTTATACATGTATTAAATTCCGAGTGCCGTATTGAAATCTAGCTAAAATTTATTTCGCCGGTTAGTTCGTATTTGAAACTTCAATTGATATATACATGTATATTGTTAAACATATATCTATTATAAATAAATAGTTGAAGTCCTTCTTAATTAATTAGAAATATAACGAGTCTTTTCGTTCTTTATGATATATTATGTCCGTAGGCTACTTTTTCTCGAATTGATTAAAAGTAAATTGATCAAAAAGTATGTGGTCAAATGTTGTGAGTAGTTTTAGTGTCGAGGGTGTGTCTTGTTCTATGGGTTTTCATTGGTTTGGTGTATTACGATCCTCAGTGTTTTTGAATAGCCACACAAGCCAGCCATGTTTTTAAGAGGGAACAGATTGATGTCAAATAGGAAAATGTTCGAACGACCACACAAACAAGGTAAATGTTTATTCCCCCCCCAGATTATTTTCACTAAAGGCGACGACCATTATTTGATATTCTGGAAAGGGGGGGGTGCAGGAGGATTTGTTTTTGATCGGTTATTTATTTTTGTAAACTATGAGGACAGATTATTCATTTTTTGCACTATAATTGATTCAGAAGCAAGATTTTTCATTAAAGCAAAGGGACTGATTATTCATTTTCACAACTATAATTTTGATATTCGAAAACATACAATTGTTAAATGATTTGTTTATTATAAATAATACATATAGTATAGTCAAGTCATTATGTACCATTTAATTAAATTAACCATCCCCCTCTGCAGAAATGAATGTTTTAAATTCCCAACTGCATATACATGTATTACATGCATACATAGTATTAAAGTGTAGTTATAACTAGGCACTTTTAAATGTATTGGTAAGCATACTAGAAGCTATAGAACAAATGATGCAAAATCATGCTTTCTGTGTGTTCCAAAGACCCTTTCATAATCTGAAAATGAAGTTTTTGGACAATATTTTGGTCTCAAAGCAAAATGTATAAATTCAATGTAAGACTAAAGTTTCTAGTGACTACATCAAAGACCAAAGTGCATAATAAAGCAAAAATGGAATTCACTTAGTTGAGTCTGTGGCTGCTGTTTTTTTTAAACTCATGATTAAGTTCAAGAGGGAAAACAGAACTTTCTTCTTACAAGGCCGTGAACACAATTTGATATGGAGACAAGCGTTTGGTTTTCGAAATTTCTTACATGTAGTTACGGCCCTGTTAGAATAAAAGTGAGATAAGGTTTATTGAGACGAAATACCTCAAGTTAAATTAAACCAATTTTCAGACATTTCAAGTATATTTAAATAATATTTATACTTTTGTTATTAAAACATTTGGGAAGTGTTTCCCAATTTTTTTTGGAAAAAAGAAGAAGAATTTATGAAGAATCTGGTGCCATCTCATACTTTCAATTATACCTGCTGAGTTATTTATTTTCTTTACATTGCAAGTCAGGTAATTCATTTTTAAACTACCACAGAACAAACCATTTATTTTTGTGATTATCAAGGCGAAGTTATTTATTTTCAAAATCCACCTGCCCTTACACCCCCCCCCCCCCCCCATCCCCCACCCCCGAATATCAAATGGTCGTCCACTTATGCTATATAGATAAAAAAAAAAACACGACCTTTTGAATCTTTTCTCATTGTCTCTTGAATCTTGGATTTGAGAAAGACTATCATTGAATTTTCGACGATGTTATGATTTTGATTGTAGATATAATGCGCTCTTTTACTAGGATATGTGACTTCGAAAGTTTGAAAGACGCAATATTTAATGCCACCAGACTGCCCGGAAAAACTAGTTTTGAATACTCAAGTTTCTCATGTTAATCTTTGATTTATTTTTTCATCGGTATTTAAATTTTAAAAGTACATGTATAGACTGATGAAATTGTAGAGCGGGTTACTGTAAGACAATAGAATGAATAAACGAAAGACCTACCAAGGGTTGTTATATAGAAAAGATCAATAGTTTATATTGATGAAACACGTGTCAATACAATCTTTATCATAATAGGTCAATTAAAGTCAATTCAATTTTACAATACAAAATATCTTGATATTTGTAAAGTAGCATGGTTGTCATTTTCAGTCATGTTATCAGTAAATTAAAAGCTAACTAAATATTACTAGTATGTTATATACATACATATTCATGGATCTACAATATATTGGGCGTTGGATGTTTACGGATTGATAGTTAAAAGTCTTAGATGCATGATTTTTTTTCTTAGTTGTTAGTGGCTTTGAACTACACATGTAGCTGTCAGATAACTGTATATACTCTCAGGTCTGTTCTTTGTGTCTTTTTGTGTCGGAATTTATAAGTATCCGGCCACGTCTACTTGTATTTTTGTCCATCTGATGAGTTAAGCCTTTTTCAAATGATTTTTATAGTTCGTTCTTATGTTGTACTATTATACCACTGTTTCAGGGTAGGGGAGTGTTAAGATCCCGCTTACATGTTTTATCCCGCCACATTATTTATGTACCTGTCCCAAGTCAGGAGCCTGTAATTCAGTTGTTGTCGTTTGTTTAGGTGTTACAGATTTGTTTTTCGTTCATTTTTTTTTTATATAAATTAGGCCGTTATTTTTTTTCTCGTTTAAATTGTTTTACATTGTCTTATCGGGGCCTTTTATAGCGGACTTTGCGGTATGGGCTGTGATCATTGTTGACGGCTGTACGGTGACCTATAGTTGTTAATGTCTGTGTCATTTCGGTCTCTTGTGGACAGTTGTCTCATTGGCAATCATACCACATCTTCTTTTTTATATGATCGGGATCCGACAATCTCCCTATATCACTGTCGATAGTGATCGCATTGACTGACTCGAACCTACATCTGAACTTTTATAACTATTTTTTCACCATTGTTTTCTTGATTTTTCAGTAGCAAATATTACATGAACATCAGCACAAAAAAATTAGTTGAATATTCTTTCATCAGACGAACCATTTATATGTTTGTTACAGTTTAGCAGTACTCTGTGAGACATGTATATATTAAACTCTACATAAATACATGTGTGTGTGTGTTAAATATTTCTCTTGTTGGACACTTGTAAAGCCAAACGTATATGTGTTATATACTATATATTTATATTATGTATATAACTTTTATACATCCGGTTACGGGACGTATTATTGTATACCTCTATCCATCGGCCCGTCGTCAACATGTCGGACATTAACTAAAAGTGCTTTAACCAATTGCTATAAAATTTGAGGAATTGTTTACACCAATTGACGTGAGCTCCCTTTCGTTTTTTATGAATTTTAATTTTTACGTTTCAGATTTATAGGGTTTTATTCATTAAAAAAGGGGGGAATTTTTCAGTTGTCGGACAATTATAACTCAATAACGCTGTCACGTTCATACAACTTTGATAAATTGTTTATATCTTTTGATGTAAATTCCCTTTTGATTTTCATCAATCTAATATAACATTGAGAAGTAATGAATTTCTCTAAAATTGTACCACAAGGTTCTATATCAATAATGTGAGGCTGAAATTGAGTTTGAGGGTAATTGCTCCAAACGTTCAGGGCTAAGGTGCCAAAAAAACAAGCATTTTACTAAATCTAATATTTTACAATAACTTATGTTTAAGTGTGTGGATCTATCTAAAATTGTAATAGAAGGTTCCATACCACAAATGGAAGGCTGTGATTAATTTTTGGGTAATTACTCCAAGGTGGGTGGGTGAGGTGGGGGTGGCGTTTCATATTTTTTTTCCTGCAAATTTTTCGAAATATCTCGAGAAGAAATCTCCAATTGCACCAATCTAATTAAAATATTAATCAGAGTATGCAGTATAACGTAATCAGAGATCAATATTTTAATAACCAATTTAATTAAAATATTGATCTCTGATTACGTTATACTGCATATGCAGTATAACGTAATCAGAGATCAATATTTTAATTAGATTGCAATTGCACAGTATTGCACAATAAATTTTTTATACCTTTGACCACACCTATTTTGTGTCAGAAACCTATATTATGTCAAAAATTTGACCACAATCCAAATTTATACCGTATCAAGCTTGAATATAATTATTGTATCAAAACCCAACTGTTGAGGGTTCAGAGGCGTCATATATTAAAGGAACACTTGGGAAAGATGGGCGACACTTGGGTCATTTCTGTCTTCACATGTGAAATAAATAACGATTTTAAATAGCTTTTCACACATTTACGTCCAGTGGCAAGTTTATGCATATTCAGAACTAGAACATATGAATTTTGACTCTGCTTTGTAAAAACCCAACAGGCTGAGCCGGATAAACACTAATATAAAATGAAAAGATGTTTGATGAATTATTTATACATATAGTATAGAAGACTTTTCATGCATGTCATATGAGAAAACTGAAAGTTGAAATTCGTTGTTCTTATTTACAACCCTCTGTTGGACAGGAAACTACAGATTCCAGAATCTGTACGCTTACTTGCTGTTACTCTTGGTCTATAAGTACACCTCCTCCGAAAATATACGCTGAACCCTACATACCGCATCGCGGCGATACGCTGCCATAATTGTGCCATATCATGATCACTTTCGGCTATTTTTTTGCCATACTTTTTGTCCGATTTGAGTAGCATTTTCATTTTTGAACTTACGGTCAAGATCAGTAAATGGTCCATCCATAGAATTTTTTTGAAATTTAGAATTCAATTAGATATTGAACAGATACATCAGAAAATAAAAAAAGTATATGTCACCAACTTCGTTATGTAGATAATGGTCGGAGAGGAAGGGTACTTAGTTACATTGAATATGGTAGGAATTTCAAACGTTCTTAGTTTTCATTATGCATGATGATTATGTGTTTTGTATTGATGGATCTTTTTTATCATAATGGTCTGGATAGAGGGTCATTCATTTATTAATGTTTATTTTGTGTTACCAATATTTTTTAATCTTTATATTTTCTTCTTTTTCTTCTTCTTCTTGCCTTATATTCTGCTGTATTTGCGACTCGAAAACGGCGACACCATAATACAGTCACGGCACTATAGCGGCGCTGAGAGCCTACCTACCCACCTGAAATACAAGGGCAAACAAGGTTAATCTGACCTTAGTCTCATACCATGGATCAACTAGTTTTTGTAGTCAAGCTCATATACCAGATATTATAAGCAATAAGAAAATTATTTTGATGGATGGAATGATTGTAAGGTGTACATGTCTGACTGACAGGGTTCTTTCACCTTGCCCTTATTTTCTTGTTATTTTAAACAATGTTAAGTTTTTGGTTTCTAGTCTATTTATAAGTTACTATGCTTAATAAAGCCATTATATTTGGTGTCATGAATGAGTGTAGGGTAAAAATTGTATAAAGTTGTTGGCGGGGTTCGTGTTGCTTATTCTTCAGTTTCATATGTTGTGTCATGTGTACTATTGTTTGTCTGTTTGTCTTCTTTCATTTTTAGCCATGGCGTTGTCAGTTTATTGTCGATTTCTGAGTTTGACCGTCCCTCTGGTATGTTTCGTCCCTCTTTTGTATATAATTGTCTGATTTATTCATATGACCTTGACCTCACGCTCTTGGTTTATTGGACAGTGATTAGTTTCAATGTATTGTCAGTTAACTAGGTGCTTTAAGCAATACTTAGAATATGTTAGATGTATAAACTGATTGTAAGGTGTACATGTCTATTTAGTAGGGTGTCTATGACTTGGGCCTCATTTGTTTGTCCGTAAATTTTCATGCTTCATTGACAATTTTAATATTTTGAAATTTTTATATATAAAAAATGAAGATATGGTATGATTGTAAATGAGACAACTCTCCACAATAGACCAAAATGACACAAAAAGGTAACAAATATAGGTAGCCGTACGTCCTTCGTTAATGTGCAAAGCCAATAATGCATAGTCTACTTTAAAACGCCAAAGTTAAATAAATCAAACGAGAAAACTAACAGCCTTATCTATGTGCAAAAAATGAATGAAAACAAATATGTAACATAAAAAACGACAACCACTGAATTATAGGCTCCTGACTTTGGACAGGCATATACATACGGAATGGTGTGTTTCTTGAGTACTTCAAATGAGCAATTGAAACAATAGTATTGGTATACGGACTGATTATAAGGTATTCATAAGACACACACCCTTTTTGGAAATCCTGAATCGTCAACTGTCACTTGTACATTTGTACCTTTAGCAAGATAAATCTGACTGCGACCTCATTTCATAATCATTTCGTGGATCGTCATAGCGGAAGGTTCACATGATAAATTTGAATGATATTTTTGAAATCTGGTTTTGCTTCTTCGTAAAAACCAAAAGAGGGGTGGGGAAAGTTTAAAACTTCAAGTGGAATGTAGTTTTGTTTATTATAACGATGAAGTTAGTTTTTGTCCAGCCTGTTGCAGAAAGCTCGACATAGGGATAGTGATCCGGCGGCTGCGGCTACGGCGGCTGCGGCTACGGCGGCGGCGGCGGCGGCGTTAGCTAACTTCTTAAAAGCTTTATATTTTAGGAGGTAGAAGACCTGGATGATTCATACTTTGTATATAGATGCCTCATGATACGAACTTTCCGTCAGTCACATGTTTAATGTCCTTGTCCTCATTTTCATGGTTCAGTGACTACTTGAAAACATAGTTAAGATTTTTTGTAATGTTGAATTCTCTCTTATTATAAGTAATTGGATAACTATATTTGGTATGTGCGTACCTTGCAAGGTCCTCATGCCCGTCAGACAGTTTTCACTTGACCTCGACCTCAATTCATTGATCAGTGAACAAGGTACAGTTTTGGTGGTCAAGTCCATATCTCAGATACTATAAGCAATAGGTCTAGTATATTCGGTGTATGGAAGGAATGTAAGGTGTACATGTACAACTGGCAGGTGTTATCTGACCTTGACCTCATTTTCATGGTTCAGTGGTTATAGTTAAGTTTTTGTGTTTTGGTCTGTTTTTCTTATACTATATGCAACAGGTCAACTATATTTGGTGTATGGAATGATTGTAAGGTGTACATGTCTAGCAGACAGATGTCATCTGACCTTGACCTCATTTTCATGGTTCAGTGGTCAAAGTTAAGTTTTCGAGTTTTGGTCTATTTTTCTAATACTTTATGCATTAGGTCAACTATATTTGGTGTATGGAAATATTTTATGATCTATATGTCTGTTACGCAGGTGTTATTTGACCTTGACCTCGTTTTCACGGCTTATTCCTTAGTGTTAAGTGTTGTGTTTTGGTCTGTTTTTCTGAATTTATAAGCAATAAGTCAACTATATTTGTTGTATTTAAGAATTGTTAGCTGTACATGTCAGCCTGGCATGGTTCATCTGACCTTGACTTCATTTTCATGGTTCATTGATCAATGTTATCTTTTCTTCGTTAATGTTGAGTTTATGTGACAGTTGTAATAAAGCTTTATATTTGGTCTATCAACATAATACCTATGATTAGTAAAGAAGGCGAGACATTTCAGCGTGTGCACTCTTGTTGCATTCGGTGTAGGGTATGTACCAGAAATGATTGAGTCTCAGTATTTACGGGATTCTTGTATGATTTAAAATTCTATCACTACTACAAAGTGTTAGAGAATCTTGTAAAACATTAAATGATCGACACTTGATTTTAAACGCATAACATTTGTATTATATTTTGTTATTTGTAGAACTTGGAAAAACAATACTGTTTTGAGAGGAACTACAATAAACAGAATGAACGATAATGACAATAGACCACAAGACTACGAGTTGCTTGGTTGCTGAATGGTATGTAATTTTATTCGTTCATTGTATGTTCACTTGTTTGTGTTGATATGTCTTTCGATTAAGTTAAGCCATTTCAATTATTGATATTTTAAATTGCGTCACTCTTTTTTGTGACGTTACACTATTGTTTCAGGCTAGGGTGAAGGTTGGTTCATATTAAAACGTTTAAACCAGGAATATTTGTCTGCATCTGTCATGCATAAGTCAGGAACATGTTGTTCAGTGATTGTTGTGTTAGTGTGGTTTATAAGTGTTTCTGTTTTATGTACATTATACCGTTGGCTTTCTGTTTCAATGGTTTAACAATAGTCAATTATGTGGCTCTTTATACCTAGCTGTTTGGTAATACACAACTTAGACATTAAACAATTATGTTGACCGGGTAAGCCTCAAACCATCGAACCTCAGCATGTCCATCATGGTTCAGTGTACTATCACGGTTACGAGTCTTATATATTACTTGACTTTAATCTATTCGAAAATATGTACTTAATCAATCTAAATCGTAACTACTCTGCTAATCGTGCTACGCCTATAATAGCACGCCTCCACTATTGCAGGCGTATAATAGCATGCATCCACTATAGCACACCTATAATAGCACGTCTACACTATAGCCCGCCTATAATAGCACGTCTACACTATAGCCCGCCTGTAATAGCACGCCTCCACTATTGTAGGCGTAGTGATATTGGCCAAGTAGTAAAATTGCCACTAATAAGTATTGTTCACAATGAAAGCATAGCAAGAGAAGGGCAAGGAGACGACGAGAAATGTAATATGTTGAAAAAAGTCTGATTTCTTCCCTAGAGGAGGAAGGTTTCAACATTGATCAATTTCTGAAGCTGAAACAACAACCAGTATTGTTTAAATGATTCAGCACAAGTAATAAGATTCAGTCTGGAACGGTCATTTATCACTAGTAACAAAATTTCAGTCTGAAACGGTCATTTGGCACTAGGAAAAATATTTCAGTCTGAAACGGAAATTTAGCACTAGTAAACGATTTCAGTCTGAAACGGTCATTTAGCAATCGTAACAATATTTCTATCTGAAACGGTAATTTAGCACTAGTAACACGATTTCAATCTGAAACGGAAAATTAGCAATAGTGAACAGATTTTAGTCTGAAACGGTAATTTAGGACAAAAAACAAGGTTAAAATCTGAAACGGTAATTAAGCACTAGTAACAAGATTTCAGTCTGTAACGGTCATTTACCACTAGAAACAAGATTTCAGTCTGTAACGGTCATTATCACTAGAAACAAGATTTCAGTCTGTAACGGTCATTTAGCACTAGAAACAAGATTTCAGTCTGAAACGGTCATTTAGCACTAGAAACAAGATTTCAGTCTGAAACGGTCATTTAGCACTAGAAACAAGATTTTAGTCTAAAACGATTTTTAAGCACTAGAAACAAGATTTCAGTCTGTAACGGTAATTTAGCACTAGAAACAAGATTTCAGTCTGAAAGTTCATTTTGCTCTGATCAAGTCTCAATCGACTGAATCTACACAGATAGAAATCTTTCTAAGAATTTTTAGACACCGTTTCGATCTATTGATTCGAAAAAGGTGACATAAATAAAATGTTAGGTCGGCCTAATACGGAATCAGATCGAGACGTCATACGATATAAAATGCTGAAAATGAGTCCCGAAAAATAAAAATTCCGTTCAAAATGATAAATAATTATTCCCTGTCAGTTTTATATTAGCTTAAAGACTCAGTTTTCTTTTCAAAGTGAGATAGGTCGTTACCATCTATTTATAAGCCAATAACGCTTTTATTAAAGTTGTGGAGGGGAAATGTTAAGTCGTGTTTTGTCTCAACATGTTTATAATTACAAACACAGAAATGAGCTGATTTACAACAACAATTAGTTTACTGTAAACCAACTTATATTCGCGAGCGATTTATTTTCGCGAAATTTGCGAGCAGAAAAATAACGCGAACATGTAAACCTTGGATCTTTCCTTATTACACTTCATCAAGTGAATCAGAAAATCGCGAAATTCAATAGCAGCGAAGTAGTCAAGAAAGGGTAAAACGCGAAATCACGTATCCGCGAAAATAAGTGGGTTTACAGTATACAATACACCAGATGAATGATAAGCTGTATAAATACTCAATAAACTAAGACTAGACTGGAACCATACGCAGCATAGATGTGCCTTTACTCATTTAAATGCATTTGAGAAAAGCTTTGAATCTCAAGCAGATGTTTTAGAAAGCTTCACCTTTACTCAATCAGATGAATATGCGACAGCTTGGCAACTCATGTGTATAAGAAGCTGTACTATTCTTATAGCACAGTTATTTGGATATAGGAAGATGTGGTGTGAGTGCCAATGAGACAACTCTCCATCCAAATAACAATTTAAAAATTAAACCATTATAGGTTAAAGTACGGCCTTCAACACGGAGCCTTGGCTCACACCGATCAACAAGCTATAAAGGGCCCCAAAATTACTAGTGTAAAACCATTCAAACGGGAAAACCAACGGTCTAATCTATATAAACAAAACGAGAACGAGAAACACGTATATATTACATAAACAAACGACAACTACTGTACATCAGATTCCTGACTTGTACATTCTTATCGCAAAGTACATTCTTATTAAATAACATTAGATACATTCTAAAAGCATAGTATTCAAAATTTATTAAGTTGTATGAGAAGCTGTGCACTTACTCAATAAATGCAGATAATACTGGAACCATGTTCTGATATACAAAGCAGTGCCCTAACTCAATAACTAAGGAATGTATCCCCCTCATGCAAAGCTCTGATTCCTTTCACGGATTTGGCTATACTTTTTGGACCTTTAGGATTTTAGCTCTTCATCTTTTATATCAGCTTTGGATTTCAAATATTTTGGCCACGAGCATCACTGAAGAGACATGTATTGTCGAAATGCGCATCTGGTGCAAGAAAATTGGTACCGTTAATTTAATCAATAAAATGCTGATAATACTGGAACCATGTTCTGATATACAAAGCAGTGCCCTTACTCAATAAAATGCAGATTATGTTGGAAACATGTTCTGATATACAAAGCAGTGCCCTAACTAAAAAAAAATTCAGATAATACTGGAACCATGTTCTGATATACAAAGCTGTGCCCTTACTGAATCAGATGCATTTGAGACAAGCTTAGGATTTCAAGTAGATGTTCAAGAAGCTTAACCCTAAGCCATACTGACACATATGATGTTTCCTTTTTCAATTTTATGTCTGAGACACTGTGAACTTACTCAATAAATTTTACAGATATAACTGGAACCATGTTCTAATATACAAAATTATGCCCTTACTTAGTCTGATGCATTTAAGGTGATCTTGGGATCTCAAATCATGTTTGAAAAACTGTATTCCTTCTGTAGCACAACCTTATGTACATTCTTTTAGCGAAGCACTAAATACTTTCGTAACACATAACACTATGTGTATTATATTAATATAACATTTAGTACATTTCGTTAGATAACACAAGATACAATATAATAACATAGTATATAAAACTTAATCAGATGAATGAAAATCTGTACTTTCATGCAATAAACTGTAGATTAGACTTGAACCACAATCTGATATGCTAAGCTGTGCCCTTATTCATTCAGATGCAATTGAGACAAGCTTTGGATCTTAAGCAGATGTTTAAGAAAGTTTCACCCTAAGCCATGCAGACACATATGTATCCTTTCTCAATCTTGTGTATGATTAGTTCTATTCTTACTGATTTCGTTGAAGATATTGCAAGATACATTCTTATAGAAAAGCACTTAGTACATTCATATAGCATAGCACTAAGAACATTCTTAAAGCATAGCACTAAGAACATTCTTAAAGCATAACACTAAATACATTCTTATAACATAACACAAGACAAGACACATTTTGAACGTGATAGCTTGAGGACTCAATCAGATGTATAAAAACACTATACACTTACTCAATATAACGTACATTCTTATAGCATAACACTTTGTTCGGACTTTTAAATAAAACACTAGGTACATTATATTAATATAAGATTAAGTACAATCTTGTCAGATACTACTGACAATACAATACAATATGATAACATAGGATTTGGACCTCAATCAGATGAATGAGGAATTGTGTAATTACTAAATAAACTGTGCATTATACTTGAACCATATTTTGATATACAAAGCTGTGCCCTTACTCATACAGATGCATTTGATACAAGCTTGGGATCCCAAGCAGATGTTTAAGAAAGCTTCACCCTAAGCCATACTGACACATATGGTGTATCCTTTCTCAATCTTATGTATGAGAAGGTGTACTGTTACTTAATGCTTTAAAGATTTTGCAAAATACATTCTTATATAATAGCACCAAGTACATTCTTATAGCATAGAACTAAGTATATTCTTATAGCAGAGGACTTACTACATTCTTATAGCATATCACTAAGTACATTCTTAAAGCATAGCACTAAGTACATTCTTATAACATAACATAAAAAACATTCTGAACTTTATAGCTTTAGTACCTAATAAGATGAATAAAAAACTGTAACCTGCTCAATAAAACGTACGTTCTTGTTAGATACCATTAGAAACATTATGATAACATAGCATTTAGACCGTAATCAGATGAATGAGAGGCTGTACAATTACTCAATAAACTGTAGATTAGACTGGAACCATATTCTGATATGTTTGCAAAGCTGTGCCCTTACTCATTCAGATGCATTTGAGACAAGCTTGGGATCTCAGGCAGATGTTTGTGAAAGCTCACCCTAAGCCATACAGACACATATGTTGTATCCTTTCTCAATCTTATGTATGAGAAGTTGTATTGTTACTTATTTCGTTAAAGATTTTGGAAGATACATTCTTATAGCATAGCACTAAGTACATTCTTATAGCATAGTACTAAGTACATTATTATAGCATAGCACTAAGTACATTCTTATAGCATAGCACTAAGTACATTCTTATAGCATAGCACTAAGTACATTCTTATAGCATAGCACTAAGTACATTCTTATAACATAACACAACAAAAGACACATTTTGAACGTGAAAGCTTGAGGACTCAATCAGGTGTATAAAAAACACTATACACTAACTCAATATAACGTACATTGTAATAGCATAACACTTTGTTCGTACTTTAAAATTAAACACTAGGTACATTATATTAATATAAGATTGATTACAATCTTGTCAGATACTACTGACAATTTAATACAATATGATAACATAGGATTTGGACCTCAATCAGATGAATTAGGAATTGTATAATTACAAAATAAACCGCATTATACTTGAAAAATATTTTGATATACAAAGCTGTGCCCTTACTCATTCAGATGCATTTGATACAAGCTTGGGATCCCAAGCAAATGTTTAAGAAAGCTTCACCCTAAGCCATACTGACACATATTGTGTATCATTTCTCAATCTTTTGTATGAGAAGGTGTATTTTTACTTAATGCTTTATACATTTTGCAAGATACATTCTTATAGCATAGCACTAAGTACATTCTTTTAGCATATCACTAAGTACATTCTTATAGCATATATAGCACTACATACAGTCTTATAGCATAGCACTAAGTACGTTCGTATAACATAATATAATACATGTCATGAACTTTATAGCTTTAGTACCTAATTAGATGAATAAAAAACTGTACACCTGCTCAATAAAACGTACATTCTTTTTAGAACCCACTAAAAACCTTATGATAACATATCATTTAGACCATCATCAGATGAATGAGAAGCTGTACAATTACTCAACAAACTGTAGATTAGACTGGAACCATATTCTGATATGTTTGCAAAGCTGTGCCCTTACTTATTCAGATGCATTTGAGACAAGCTTGGAATCTCAGGCAGATGTTTGAGAAAGCTTCACCCTAAGCCAAACAGACACATATGTTGTATCCTTTCTCAATCTTATGTATGAGAAATTGTCTTGTTACTTATTTCGTTAAAGATTTTGCAAGATACATTATTATAGCATAGCAGTAAGTACATTCTTATAGCATAGCACTAAGTACATTCTTATAACATAACACAACACAAGACACATTTTGAACGTGATAGCTTGAGGACTCAATCAGATGTATAAAAAACACTATACACTAACTCAATATAACGTACATTCTTATAGCATAACACTTTGTTCGGACTTTAAAATAAAACACTAGGTACATTATATTAATATAAGATTAAGTACAATCTTGTCAGATACTACTGACAATACAATACAATATGATAACATAGGATTTGGACCTCAATCAGATGAATGAGGAATTGTATAATTACTAAATAAACTGTGCAATATACTTGAACCATATTTTGATATACAAAACTGTGCCCTTACTCATAAATATGCATTTGATACAAGCTTGGGATCCCAAGCAGATGTTTAAGAAAGCTTCACCCTAAGCCATACTGACACATATGGTGTATCCTTTCTCAATCTTATGTATGAGAAGGTGTACTGTTACTTAATGCTTTAAAGATTTTGCAAGATACATTCTTATAAAATAGCACCAAGTACATTCTTATAGCATAGAACTAAGTATATTCTTATAGCAGAGGACTTACTACATTCTTATAGCATATCACTAAGTACATTCTTAAAGCATAGCACTAAGTACATTCTTATAACATAACATAAAAAACATTCTGAACTTTATAGCTTTAGTACATAATAAGATGAATAAAAAACTGTAACCTGCTCAATAAAACGTACGTTCTTGTAAGATACCATTAGAAACATAATGATAACATAGCATTTAGACCATAATCAGATGAATGAGAGGCTGTACAATTACTCAATAAACTGTAGATTAGACTGGAACCATATTCTGATATGTTTGCAAAGCTGTGCCCTTACTCATTCAGATGCTTGAGACAAGCTTGGGATCTCAGGCAGATGTTTGTGAAAGCTCACCCTAAGCCATACAGACACATATGTTGTATCCTTTCTCAATCTTATGTATGAGAAGTTGTATTGTTACTTATTTCGTTAAAGATTTTGGAAGATACATTCTTATAGCATAGCACTAAGTACATTCTTATAGCATAGCACTAAGTACATTCTTATAGCATAGCACTAAGTACATTCTTATAGCATAGCACTAAGTACATTCTTATAACATAACACAACAAAAGACACATTTTGAACGTGAAAGCTTGAGGACTCAATCAGGTGTATAAAACACTATACACTAACTCAATATAACGTACATTCTAATAGCATAACACTTTGTTCGTACTTTAAAATTAAACACTAGGTACATTATATTAATGTAAGATTGATTACAATCTTGTCAGATACTACTGACAATTTAATACAATATGATAACATAGGATTTGGACCTCAATCAGATGAATTAGGGATTGTATAATTACAAAATAAACCGCATTATACTTGAAAAATATTTTGATTTACAAAGCTGTGCCCTTACTCATTCAGATGCATTAGATACAAGCTTGGGATCCCAAGCAAATGTTTAAGAAAGCTTCACCCTAAGCCATACTGACACATATTGTGTATCATTTCTCAATCTTTTGTATGAGAAGGTGTATTTTTACTTAATGCTTTATACATTTTGCAAGATACATTCTTATAGCATAGCACTAAGTACATTCTTTTAGCATATCACTAAGTACATTCTTATAGCATATATAGCACTACATACAGTCTTATAGCATAGCACTAAGTACGTTCGTATAACATAATATAATACATGTCATGAACTTTATAGCTTTAGTACCTAATTAGATGAATAAAAAACTGTACACCTGCTCAATAAAACGTACATTCTTTTTAGAACCCACTAAAAACCTTATGATAACATATCGTTTAGACCATCATCAGATGAATGAGAAGCTGTACAATTACTCAACAAACTGTAGATTAGACTGGAACCATATTCTGATATGTTTGCAAAGCTGTGCCCTTACTCATTCAGATGCATTTGAGACAAGCTTGGGATCTCAGGCAGATGTTTGTGAAAGCTCACCCTAAGCCATACAGACACATATGTTGTATCCTTTCTCAATCTTATGTATGAGAAGTTGTATTGTTACTTATTTCGTTAAAGATTTTGGAAGATACATTCTTATAGCATAGCACTAAGTACATTCTTATAACATAACACAACACAAGACGCATTTTGAACGTGATAGCTTGAGGACTCAATCAGATGTATAAAAAACACTATACACTAACTCAATATAACGTTTATAACACTTTGTTCGGACTTTAAAATAAAACACTAGGTACATTATATTAATATAAGATTAAGTACAATCTTGTCAGATACTACTGACAATACAATACAATATGATAACATAGGATTTGGACCTCAATCAGTTGAATGAGGAATTGTATAATTACTAAATAAACTGTGCATTATACTTGAACCATATTTTGATATACAAAGCTGTACCCTTTCTCATACAAATGCATTTGATACAAGTTTGGGATCCCAAGCAGATGTTTAAGAAAGCTTCACCCTAAGCCATAATGACACATATGGTGTATCCTTTCTCAATCCTATGTATGAGAAGGTGTACTGTTACTTAATGCTTTAAAGATTATGCAAGATACATTCTTATAAAATAGCACCAAGTACATTCTTATAGCATAGAACTAAGTATATTCTTATAGCAGAGGACTTACTACATTCTTATAGCATATCACTAAGCACATTCTTAAAGCATAGCACTAAGTACATTCTTATAACATAACATAAAAAACATTCTGACCTTTATAGCTTTAGTACCTAATAAGATGAATAAAAAAACTGTAACCTGCTCAATAAAACGTACGTTCTTGTTAGATACCATTAGAAACATTATGATAACATAGCATTTAGACCATAATCAGATGAATGAGAGGCTGTACAATTACTCAATAAACTGTAGATTAGACTGGAACCATTTTCTGATATGTTTGCAAAGCTGTGCCCTTACTCATTCAGATGCATTTGAGACAAGCTTGGGATCTCAGGTAGATGTTTGTGAAAGCTCACCCTAAGCCATACAGACACATATGTTGTATCCTTTCTCAATCGTTTGTATGAGAAGTTGTATTGTTACTTATTTCGTTAAAGAGTTTGGAAGATACATTCTTATAGCATAGCACTAAGTACATTCTTATAGCATAGCACTAAGTACATTCTTATAGCATAGCATTAAGTATATTCTTATAGCATAGCACTAAGTACATTCTTATAGCATAGCAATAAGTACATTCTTATAACATAACACAAGACAAGACACATTTTGAACGTGATAGCTTGATGACTCAAACAGATGTATAAAAAAACAATACACTAACTCAATTTAACGTACATTCTTAAACATAGCACTTTCTTCTTACTTTAAATCATAACACTAGGTACATTATATTAATTAAAGATTAAGTACATTCTTGACAGATACTACTAAATATAATATAATAGCATATGATTTAGACCCTAATCCACTGTGTCTAAACCACACCGGTAAAATTTGTTCGGACCCGATGGTATCTAACATCCGGCACAATGACGGAACATTAATAGACAATAGAAAGCTAGGTTTCTCCTTATTTTCTTATCTTTTTTATGATATCGAAGAATATATATACATATACAACTATTTTCTATTGTGATATACACGTTTTTCTACAACCGTTCTTTACTAACGAAGAAATAAGTAAAAATGCATGTCAAATGACAAATTGAGTAATGTAAGTCATTATGAGCATCACAATACTTGTGTTTCTGTGTATGGAACGAAAGAAATGGGTCATGTCGAAATGGAACTGGTCGGTTTCGGCAGTGCTTACCACCCGGTTTGGTCATAGATTTCAAAATGCATAACCCGGTTTGGTCAAATAAAAAAAATGTTGGAGGATTTTATGTCATTTTGCTTAGTTGCTTTCTTGACACATTCAGACATCATATATTTTTAATATCTATTACTGTGCGTATTGATATGTATTTATTTATTATAGATGTATAAGGGAAGGTTGATTTATCACAAAACATGTTTAACTTACGCATTTTTGCGACTGGCCTTTGAAAGTCTTATATACATTTTTTTAATTTTAGTTCATTTATATATATATATTTGGTTTGGTGTGACGTCCATTTTCATGGAACTAGATCCTTGCTGTGTTGTAACTTTGACTCATTCCCCATTTCCGATCTCCATTTTTTTTATTATATTATTCAGTAATAAAAAAAAATAACTCACATTACTCACCTTCACATTTATCTTTTGTCGTGTTGATACTGCATGAAGAGTTGACGGGTGCAACATTTGGACCAGGATCTGCTTACCCGTCCGGAGCACCTGAGATCACCCCTAGTTTTTGGTGGGGTTTGTGTTGTTTATTCGTTAGTTTTCTATGGTGTGTCATGTGTACTAGTGTTTGTCTGTTTGTCTTTTTTTCATTTTAAGTCATGGCGTTGTCATATTGGTTTAGATTTATGAGTTTGACTGTCCCTTTGGTATCTTTCATCCCTCTTTTGCAGGGGACATAGACATACCGAAAATCCGTGTGTCCATCTGTCCATTCGCACGTATACAATCATTGCCAGATGTTTATGAAACTGATAGTAAATGTTTATATGATCGTTGTGTTGAACAATTTTGAAAATTAATGCAGATCAGATGGTATATATGTGCCTTTAAAGTATCAATGTTATGAGAAATGGCATCATTAGGGCACTTGTGCTAACAGTTCTCCCAGCAAGCACTCTTATACAAATGTATACATAATTTGTGTTTGATTGTTATGGAACCTATACTATCGGATAAGATAAAATAAAAGCAGCAGGAATCAACAATGTTGAAGAGAGTTATGACCCTTGGAAACATTATTAAGCAGGAATCAACAATGTTGAAGAGAGTTATGACTCTTGGAAACATTATTTATTTGAATGAAAAATTGCGTTGTTAGCGTTTTCCTATGTACAATTCCGGTCTATTGTAAAAACCAATGGAAAAGGTTTTAAATAAAAATGTATTAGAAAATAGCGACAGTCAACAGTTTTAAATTTCATCATTGGAAATATCAAGTATATGGAAAATTGTATTGTAAGCGCTCTCAAGCGTTTAAATTTTGCCAGATTTTATCAAATGTATGTTACAGATTTATATCATCAACGTCTCAGAATGTTTCGAAAATCAGTGCCGACCAAATACTATTGAAAGAATTACGCTTCTTGGAAATAACATTTATATCAAAAATTGCATTGGTTTCCTCTGAATCCGTTATTTCTCTAAGGTATTTATAAAATAATCAAATGTAAAAACACTGTAAAAACACCCGTTAAAAAAAAAAAAAAAAAAAAAATCCTGTGTGTCCGAAATGCATATCAAAACTCACCTGCACCGATAATTAAGAAAGATAAATAATTGCACGACGATAATTAACGAGGAACATAAAAGAAAGATAAACAATACCCAACTTCACCACCTAGAATGAATAATGCAAGACCACGTTGCAATCATTTGGGAATCAGGGACTAAATACATACATGTATTTCATCTCATCATTCTTTGTACTTTCGATAAATTTTTAAAAAAAAGTACGAGACGCTCCCGAAAGGGCATTGGCTGTCAGTTGAATTCAAGTTCAACGATTTTACTAAAAATTCTTCAATTTAATATAAAATATACTAAAACGTGTCTTCAATTGCATTCAGTCGGCAATAAACAATGTATGTCCTCGGTAAAATATATCAGAATTTCGTTTTTAAGTTACTTTAAACGCCATCTAAAAAAAATCGCAGACAACCGGCGGTCACATTACCCAATTATTTATAAATTCTATAATGAAATCTCGTTTGTCATAGATTCTGGTATTCAGATTATTGATATGTTGTTACATTCAACATGTTAAATATTGATGGAAATTAGGCAAAGACAGTATAAAGGGTGAAACGAGAGAACATTCAGAATTTATAACCAAATTTGCTTCATCTCACAGATTTGAAGGAAATTATCTCAAATGTAAAGTTTTATAAATATTTCATGAAGATTGATAGAATCCTAGGCCTTAAGTATGATAACCCGGCATAAATTCAGAGTTTATAGTATGCATATCTTACTTAAAGTCCTGAATATAAAATTACTTCATAATATTTGCAAATATGTACGTGCTTATGTTTACTCTTCGCAGTCATTGAAACTCATCGATCCTTCTTGAATATCATTTATGGGGTGTGTTTCCTTTTAATAACACAAAAGTAAGCCGTACCACATAAATCTGTTTTTTGTCACCACGGCATAAAAAATACAAGCTAGACATACAAAAATATCTCAAAAGACCTTACAATAGTGTTTTCTATCCTGAATATGTACTAAATGTTCAAAATTGCTAGAAACAGCAGAATAATGTGAGGCCCCAGGGTAAAAAAAACATAGAAAATTGCTTACCCCTGGGTCATAAAAAAATTGAACTTGTAAATGTTATAAGCTTATAATTGTTAAGTTCTTGAAATAGAAAACAATAACTATGCTTGGAAGTTATGCAAAAATCGGAAGCAAGCAGTCATCTCTATAACATTTTAAGTGAATTTATATCTCAGACTGGTATCTGCATACATACAATATTGCAAATATACTATAAATGACATAACATTTATATAGTATTCTGTTATGCTTTCAATATGTTACCAAAACAGTTTTTAAAAGGTTCTGGGCATTTTATATCAGAAAATATGCAAATAGGGTAATCTAGCAATTATTAAGGTCTTTTTTTCAAAGTCTTTTGAAATTTGAAACAGGGGAGGGGGTATAAAATGTTCATTAAAAGAAACTTAGAGTATACACATGGATTTCTTTAAGGCTGTAATTCTGATAAATGATATAAAAAGAAGATGTGGTATGATTGCCAATGAGACAACTATCCACAAAATACCAAATTGACACGAATATTAACAACTATAAGTCACCGTACGGCCTTCAACAATGAGCAAAGCCCATACCGCATAGTCAGCTATAAAAGGCCCCGATAAGACAATGTTAAACAATTCAAACGAGAAAACTGACGGCCTTATTTATGTAAAAAAATGAACGAAAAACAAATATGTAACACATAAACAAACGACAGCCACTAAATTACAGGCTCCTGACTTGGGACAGGCACATACATAAATAATGTGGCGGGGTTAAACATGTTAGCGGGATCCCAACCCTCTGATAAATGAGTCTTAATGTAAGAAAAATTTATTTAAGAGTTTTCTATTGGAATAAATGTGTGTTCATCTATAGGTTGCACTTTGTAAACACAGCTGTTTCTCAAACCACGCCTCTTTTTTGGGAGATTTAGAATATTCCTAGAAAAATAATTGTGTTAACATACTGGTTCCCAGTTGTGCTCTCTGTGTTCCATCTCAGAGAGACATAAATTGGGAATGTTACCAGTATATATACATGTGCATATACTTTACATTAAAATATGTGGTAACCCTTCATTCGAGGTAGGGGCAGTTAAGAACATTTGTGTTAGTTTAAACTCTGAAAAGTTCAGGGCATATACATGTTGAAGATATGCCGCACAGCCCTATATTTTGACCTTTGAAAAAATTGTATCGCATACGCGGGTAGGTTAATGCGGTTTCAAATATTTTTTTACAATTTTTGGTGATTGCATCGAAATCTCATCTATTACGTCATTTTCGAAACTATACGAATTTTGATTGGCTAAATCGGACGTTGGGAGAATTTGCTATAGAGTGGTGATTTTTTGGCTTCACCGAGGTCAAAGATTTATCAACTTGTTGTTTTTCGACAACGGCATTGCAACATTAACAATATCTTCATACATGACCATTGTTCCCTTGAACACTTACAGTTTTAAGTAAGAAAATCGCCAAAAACTAAGATTCATCAACGTCAATGTTTAGCTTGTCACGTCACAGTCATTATTATCAGCTGTTGAGCACCTTGTCACAGAAGTCGGCACATGGAAATCACAATGAAAAGGTGGATTTTGCATACATTTTGAGGTAAATACGTTGTAAATTGTAACTCTTTATCACCGGTTCCCATTTCTTCTTATTGAATTTGTTGAAGTGAATCAAAACATTTATAATTCGTCATTTATTTGGATAACCGACGACGAAAACCGTTGACCTATGAATCAATCAACGAATCAATAAAGTTAGCTAAACGGAAACAATGCTCGGAGAAAGATTGTTTTAATATTAGTTATATTAGACTTGATTTTTCCCAAGCTAACTGTAACATAATAATTAGACCCCCCCCCCCCCCCCTTAATTCCCCCTTGGTTTAGTGTATGCAATAAATTAAAACTATTCATTTTTACTTTGGTAGTAAGGGGTGCACTCCCTATATTATCATACCCAGTCTACCTATCCTTAAGCTTAGTCATTTTTTGTTTATACTTTTATACACCACCCACGCAAATGAACAGTGTTGGTGTTTTTACATTTTAAACAGAGAATGACATTGTTTCAATTCAGAATTATTTTTTTTTCATTGTGATTTAAGCATAAATTTTATTAAAATAAAACATGGATTTGTTTCAAAAATAGATTTATATATCCATTGTCATTTCTAAGTTTATAAAAAATACCAGAATTAAAAATTATAAATGCATGTTCAAACAAATAAAATGTACTATTATTAAAGTTATATTTCAGTTATCAGGCTACTGAGATTTTACAAAACAGAGAATTTGCTCATCTCAGTTAATATATTATCCAATTTAATTTTAAGTAATAGACATGAAAATTTTAAATTGATTTACACTTTCATTCAATTGACATAAAGACTATTGATTACTTGTAGGATTTGCTAATCCAAATAAGTGACTTTAAAAGGTGTCAATCTACATTGATGTAAATATTTCAATATCATACAGATTAAATACCTAACAGTTTTTTTTAAGTATCTCCTTTATTGCATTTTTCCTACATGTTTAACAAAAAACTTTTGGTGTGTTTATTGCTTTTAAAGTTTTGATTATGCAATTTTATATTTGTCTTTTGCAGAATTTGTATTCACTGGGTTTTTTACTGCTTCCAAGTGAGTTGACATGTAGGAAGTCTGCATTATGATGTAAGCATTCAAATATTATATTACTGACACTTTAATATTTTTTAGTCACATGAAGTGATATGAAAGCTATTTAAAGATTAATTGCTTATGAGTTTAGATTACTCTGTCTATTATATTTATGTGTTAAGAAAGTAAACAAGCATGGCAAATATTTTATTACAAACATGTAAGTTTACTATTAGTTTTACCAACTACTGCTGATACTAAGGACTACAGCTATTAAGCTTACTAAAATTTGATTATATTGATGTTCTCTTTTTGTATCAGAATAAGAATATAAATAAAATAAATAATTGTTATGTTCAAAATATTAGTAACAGGGCACATTAAGAGCATATTATTATATAAATCAAGTACAATGATTGAAGTAATAGATATTATGCATATATATAGCAATGGGGCTTATAAATTAATTATATTGTGTATAATAATATCATTTTTTTTTTGCAGGATTTTAAGATGAATGAGAAACAATGGCTACTTCCAATACAATAGCACAATTGATAAAATGAACAAGACACAAGGACTGCACTTTTCATTCTAAGGAAGATCAACAAATGATACCCAAACAAGGATATTATTTTCATATCAGATTCCTGTACATGAGATATAAAGAGAAAATTCATTTTCCTGAAAAGACAACTCTTTACTTATACATATGTGTGACAAAATTAATGGAATCAAGACTGTTTTAACTGTGCTAAAAAGAATACAAATTAGAAGTTAATTGACTGTATTAAAAAAAGTGAGAAAAAAATTTACTGTATGAAAAAGCAGGTTCAGCAAAAGGAAATATGTTGAAATGAATGAATAACTAACTGCAATGATTCTGGAACATGTGTTAGTTCATGATCAAACAAAGGAAAAGTTTATAAGAAAGTGGAATACATATATATATAGTATGTGATATTGTGTCCTAATTATCATCACTGAGGAGAGGATGTTTCACAGACCTTTTACTTCATAAATGTGTCACTGTGTACAAATTGTGATTTCATTCAGTGGATAAATTATATTTAGCTGTGGAATATTAAAATCAAAATCATTAATAGTGTTTATTGATAATAATGTGAAACAAAAGCAAAAGTGTTAGGAATGATGAAATGTTTTCACATACAAATTAGCATATATAGATTCATCAATAGGAACACTCATTCCATAATTTCAATGATTGTGAAACATGTTTTATAACAAAAACAAAAAATATCTATGTTATTCGGTTATGATGGTAAGTTGTGACACATTGAAAAACATACCACATGAAGTAAAATAAGTCATGTTAGCTGCATTTAATACACAATTTCAAATCAATCAATCAATGAATGGATATTTTAAATTACTTGGGTTAAATGAAAAACTTTGAGGTTTTCTGTCAGACACTGATCATATATTCCCTTACAAAAACATTCACACACCCTTTTCAGAAAGTACCAAATAATGCTTATTGAGGTGCAATTATCAATATTAATTCAATTATCTAATTACATGAAGCTTTAAAAGATGATAAATAATAATAACTTTTCTTATTCAGTTCAACATGATTTAAACTGATGTCTGCTAGTTTTATGCTGCTTTATCCTTAAAAATAAACACCTCATTGATGGTTAGCAATTATAAAAGATAATATATTATATTGATATTAATAAAATATAGATAATCAAAACAGTTGTCCAAGTTCATGATTTTTCTAATTCATACAAATTTAGGCCACAGATTCATCAATTGGGGTCTGAACTGGGGGGTGAGGGGGGTTGTCAATTAGTTGCTATGAGAATTTTTCTCTATAATTTTTATTCAAATAGCATCTTTTCTTTACCCTGCAAAATTATTATTATATGTTCTTTAAATAAACTTTACACCCTATATATACCTATATTTCTGTTTCCTGTACCTTAAAAAGAGATTACAGCTAATTTCCAAAAGCATGTAGAGCAAGACTTAGGTTACCTTGCTTGCTTTGTTCGATATTGTACAATAATAATTTAGATAGCATCCAATTGAATTTCACTATAATATTTACAGGTTTAAGTTTGCCTATATTTATTGTTTGAAGATGACAATCTTAAGTGCTTTAAGCTTTAAGTTTGGGTAAATATTTATACAAACAAGACAAGCAAGTCAACAAAAGTTTTACTCTACAAGCTTTAGGAAATTAGCTGTAAAAGAAAATATTCTGCAAATTTATAAGTTACAGAGATAATGGTACATATATTATACATACATAGAATAAATACATATTTTGGAGTTTTAAGTATGCTTGAATGAGACACAGAATACTCATTTAATGTGTACATGGTGTATAAAGGGTATGTGTGAAAAAAATGTTGCAGGATTTGAAATATAATTAAATTTCCATTAGCTCTTGCACTATCATATTTGGTATAAATTGATTTAATAGTCCCATACTTACTGACCATGGCACCATAAGTTTTTTTGGTATGAAATCATCATCTATTTTTCTTAAAGTATGTTTTCTATCAGCATGTGGTAATTTAATTTATTGAGAGAGAGAAAAAGCAGGACATTGAATATATATTTCAAGCTGTCATTATATATGGTGTGATTGCCACTGTGACCAACGACTGAATGATGTACAGTGTATGGGTCTGTATGATTTATGAAGAATGAGCAAGATTCATGATTTTATTGTACACTCTAAAAGTTTACACTGTTACAAGTGGCAAAACCCAAACATGAGAGGCACCTCACCTGACAAAATAGAATTCAAAGAGCTATCTGATTGATTGAATGGTGTTTAACGACACTTCCCACACTGTTGTGCAAATACACGGAGGTCAGGTTTTATTGGTTAATAAAGCTACAGTGTCCGTAGAAAAATTCCATACATAATTTTTTTGCCAAAAAATACCAAACAGAAAGAAAAGGGGCTTCATACCCCAAGCCGATGTGTAATTATAATCATTCTGATCTATTCTCCGAGTAAAATATATATATTTAAATAGTTTGTTTCTTTTATTAAATATTTGGTTATGGAGAAGATGCAGCTAAAAGTACATTTAAGTAAAGATCAGCAATAATTTCCCGATGACTGAAATTTTTATTTCTGTTGACAGAATTACTTCCCTTTGAAAGTCACTTGTGCGTTTGTAAACAATGTCGGACACAAACAATTGTGAAACACGTTAACTTTGACTCAAAAGTGCTAGCGTGTAGAAATGATGAATTTTTGGGTCAAGTTAACGTACAGAAAGCTGAATATTAATATTTTTCGAAAACTGCTACTCGGTTCATGTTGTAAATACCGTTTAACTGTAAGACGTTGTAATATCTGAAGGTCAAAGCATTTTTGGCACAATTCAGTCGAAAATCTCCGTTTATGTATTTAATCTTTTTATTCAAAGGAGGCGAGTAGCACTTTTCTAATACTTTGGTATATAAGCTACCCACAGATAACAATATTTAGAAAAACAAGACTGTCTACACGCTAGCACTTTTGAGTTTACTGTTTTCACGTTTATAAATAGATTTTGAGTGTCACGTGATAACCACGTGATAATTTGAGAATGTTATTTTTGAAAACGAAAATTTATATTGTCAACTTACTAGCAAAAATAAAAAATATAACAAATTACACTATAAAAGAGTCAAAAAGTCTTTTTTATTAAAAGTCGAAATTTAAGTATCATTTTTTCATTTTTTCGAAAATACAGCATTAACATACCCGCGTATGAACTTTCAATTCTAGGATAAGATTTCTTTCAAAACATAGTAAAACCTTCATAGTTTCTAGAGTAAACCATCCTTATTTTTAAAAGAAATTCAAAGTGTCCGTAGACAGTTAATCTAAAATTATAATCATATAAATGATTATTCAATTCAACGCGAAAAAAACTGACTACTTGGCTGGTGATACACTCGGTGAGGAAGGATCCATCAGCAAAGACATCGATCTAGTTAATTTTTTTTTAAATTTTAAAGAGATATAACACTTAGTTTTATGATGATGTTTTTCTAGTTTTATATAAATCAATCTTGTTACTGTAAATGTATATCATGCGTGTATTTTCAAAAAAGATGCATGGCAAAAGACAGGAAAGCGCATATATCAATAAATTGCTACTTAGGCAACTGCAGACAAATAAGTTCAATAATAAATTACACCATATAAAGGAATGCTCGAAAGTGACATATATTAAAATGTTAATACATAGCTCCGTGTAGTATATCTGTGTTTCCTCCGCTATAATTGATATATATTGATACTTTTTATAATCGTTTATAAATATATCTTTTATGTATTAAAAAAAAGGAACCAAAAAACGTACTCACAAATACATTTTTATGTTTTCATATTTTAATAAATATTATTAATATGTTCCGCCTTAACAAGTAGCAGTAACCAACTAAATTAACGTGCAGGAATAAAATATGCATCGGAAGTTTTGACAAATGTATTTGATATTTATTCGATACCTCACACAATATAAATGAAAATATCTCAAAAAGTAATTTTGACATGTCTATCTCATCACACACCCGACGATAAATGACTCGCATTGCAATATAATTATTTTAGAAAATTAAAATGCGGCCACATTTTTCTATTAGAAACCTACAGGTGTTAAACATGTATGACATCCTTCAATTTATCAAAATGATAAAATCTGTCAAAGAATATTAAATAGATTTCGAAAGAAACGGTCATCTTCGGACTGTTTTTGTATGTTAAATGCGACAACATAATCTCAGTGTGTTTTGTTTTATTGTACATGTAAGTTGTTAAGAATGCAAAATTACAAAACACTCTTTTTTCTTTCTATGTATATAAACTAAACATAGATACTAAGTTTAATGGGTTTTTTTTGCCAGTCGAACATTTCGTTTTCCATAAAACTCATGAGCGACGCTCGAATAAAAATAGTTAAAAAAAACTAATTGTGTACAAAATGGAAGAGCATTCAGGATAATTTTGAAAATTTTCTTCATATTAAGTTTTTTTAAATTGAGAATGGAAATGGGGAATGTATCAAAGAGACAACAACCCGACCATAGAGCAGACAACAGCAGAAGGTCACCAACAGGTATTCAATGCAGCGAGAATTCCCGCACCTGGAGGCATCCTTCAGCTGGCACCTAAACAAATATATATACTAGTTCAGTGATAATGAACGCCATACTAAACTCTTAATTGTACACAAGAAACTAAAATAAAAAAAATACAAGACTACCAAAGGCCAGAAGCTCCTGACTAGGCGCAAATCTGTATTGATCAACTGTGGTTTTTGTAGTTCTAAACATGAAGATTAGTAGTCTTACCATCTTATACTATATTAACAAAACAAGGAAAGTAAAATAGGATTTTTCTAGATAAATTCCAGTCATTGAAAAAAGTGTAAAATTTTATGTTAAACCCCTGCGAAATAAATGTGACTCAACTCAAAACGAAGTGTGTATTAGAAAAAAGACGACAGCCATTAATTGAGGGCCTATCTTTTTATTCTCTTCGAAATTTGCATGATAATGGAGAAAACTATTTTCGTTAGCTAGAAAAGAAAGTGTTTTTATACATTTATTAAAAAAATCGATTTATGAAATATAATATCCTTTGGTAAGATATACCATTTTTGTTTAAAGTATAAACTTTACCGGATTGTTGTAAAGGCATTTATCATATATTCTCTACATAAGTCCAATTAAATGAAAGAATTCATTGCAAATATTTTTTAACATTTTTTTGTTGTTCGAAAAAATCGGTAATCTTCTGTATAGTTATATATTAAATTAATAATAAATGCATCTATGATTTGTTTATACACATTGGTTCACATAATTTCACAATTATAATGTCTTAAAAAAAGAGTCCATGTACTTGTATTCAAGTTTATGGTAAAAAAATTCGGTCCAACATTGCGCAATTATTCAAATATGTTAAAGTTTGACGTCGCGAAAAAATATCCGTTCAAGTGTAAAGCAACGTGTAGGTCCATAATCCATCAGATTTGACTTAAATCCATATAGTTCTATTTATAAATTTGTATCGTTAAAAATAAAAGAAGAAGAATAGATTTGAAAAGTATACTTTCATCGCCAGGAAACCAAGGTATGAAACTAAACACTTCAAAATTATGTTTACCAATCATATTACATCAACTGCTTAAAGTAATTTATTGTTTGCTCATATTTTTTGACAGTTTGTCAAATATAATAACAAACAATAATTTTCCACCGCTTTGGAGCTATGTGATGCACGTTTCACAAAAATATAAAATATATCGTGTCTTATTAAATTCATTTTGTTTTTAATATAACAAATCAAGCGTCATTCACAAAATAAAGGGATTTATGGGGGATTACTCAAATTATAGTGTTAGTGTTAGTCCAACAGAACTTTACTTTTTCTGACTCAGAATAGACTGAAGATGTGTTGTACAAATTTTAAGAAATTTAAAAGGATACTAAAGATTTTAACTTTTGCAAATGTTTTAATGTTTGTTTCAATCTTGTTTCTATTACTGGCGATTATATTGTCTGGTGGGTCATATTCTAAATCAGTAAAGTGGAATTTGTATGACAGCGGTACAGACTATGGGACAGGCGGTAAAACGTACAAATTATATGCTTATCAAACACTCTGGTGTAGATACGATGCTTATAAAGGAAATGGGGATACAGTCTACTCTCAAGCTTACCGGTTGATCAATTTTCGGTGTAGGTACAGAACATTTCTTTTAACATTCATAGAAATGATGATAAAATCTACATGGAAATATATTATTAGGAATAATATAGCAGTAATGTTTAATTAAATTGAAAATCCCATGATTTTAATTTTTTTTCCAAAACTTATTGATACAGTCTTACTACATTATATTGCGATGTCAAATTATTATGAGATATCGTATTGACTGTTTGTGCTTTTCCGTTTATATTTAGATGAATGGCGTCGACTGCCTCGAACAATGGTTTTGACATCTATTGGAACTGGGACAGGTTCATTTGCTCTCCTTGTAGGGGCGGTTTTAATGTCCGTTTTGAAGAAAAAAGATATGTTTGTCATATTCTGCTGGATAATCTCTTCTCTTTTGGCAACTATTGCAGGTAACATATTGCAAAACTGTTTATATAGAATGGTCGATTATCTTGGTAGGAGATTTCTTGTCTTCTTATCAATTTTATATATTTAGAACCCAGTTATTAATTTTCTTTAAGGGAACAATGTGTTCTGTTAGTTTTCTTATTATATTAAATCTATCCCAAAATTTAACTCCGGTGTTTTACATCAATGACATAATTTTGGGACAATTCAATGAAAAAAAGATTTATACGAAAAACAATATCGAATTTTCAACAAAGATTACAAAAAGAGAGGCGAAAAATATCAAGAAGACATGTAAACACCTAAGTTGATAGTGCAATGACAAAAGTAAACAACACATAATATAGAAAACTAAAAAATGCAACCAAACCTAACAAAATCGTGGGTGATCACAAGTACTTTGGCAAGTAGGGATATCGTAAAATTAAACATACGAAAACCACTAATAAACTGTAAACAAAGGTTTAATAAAAAAGACGAAAGATATCAAGAAGTCAAAAAACAAAGTGACAATGTCATGGTAAAACACAGAAGATAGACGAAAATTCAAAAACATAATATAGAAAACTAAAACATGCAACCTAACCCAAAACAAAAAAGTTATCCAGAATTAAAGGTTAACTATAGTTTATACTTTTAGAAAAACTAAGAGTATGTCAATGTTATTTGTCTCGAATTTTATCTTGCAGGATTTTGTTTGACATTTGCAATGAACAAATATTCAACACATTACCATTCTATGCTTGATCCAACTTTCTATATATGAACCAAAAGCCTTTTATCTAGACGAAGATAATTTATCATCAGGATTTTTTATGGCACTGATGGCCTTTTCATTTTTCTTCATTTCTTCTATGATGGATATTATCAACATTGTTGTTTTTATCAAAACAATGCACTCAGAAGGGAGACTGACAGTTTCAAAAGTTTAACCAAAAAGTGAAATCATTGGCAATGAGGTAGAAGACATGAACATTCAGGATATAGTTTAAACTTATTATTATTATTATTTTATTTCAACCGATTCATGTCAAACATGTGTAGTAAAATGTATATACATTCGGTTCACGCCCATATACCAAGGTACCGAAAACTGTATATATGACTTTTTATCCTGGTCTGGCTTTTAGTAGCAAAACAATACATTTGTAAAGACGACTGGCATTTTCAAAAGAGCAACCGAAGAGTGAAATAATTGGTAATGAAGTAGAAGAAATGAACATTCAGGATATAGTTATTACTTAATATTGTTTTTTTTTTTAATTCTTTCAACATATACATGAGAAGTAATAAGTACATACATACAAAATAAGGTACCGATATCTGTTTGACTTTTTTTTTTATCCTGGGTTGAGTTTAATATCGTAGCAGCTACGTAGCTGCTATCAATATCTATGTAGCAGCTAGTCTATAGCTACAAGTTCAATAGTCAAAATGTTCGTAGCACTACGTAGCAGCTACAATATAGAACGCGGCGCTGGCTTCGCTTTTAGTAGCAAAATGTTTCACTCTTTTTTTCTGCCTTTATTACTATTTGAATATTATTGTTTCATCTACAATTTATCATACTCATTTTTTTTTTTTTCATTTGTCTTGTTTAACAATATATGGATATATGTTATAATTGTGTCTCCCACAATCATATTCAGTGTGATAAGATAAAATAAAATATTTAAATGATTAAAACGAAAGAAGTCAGGACCGACTGCTCGGGAATCACGTGGGTATTTACTGTAGTTAAACACTTACCTAGATTGCTAATTATACTTAATATTTCGTTTTATTCCACAACTACACTAGCAGTGTCTCTACTCTTTTTTATTGAGTGTAAACTGTCGATTTAGTTTCAAGCATGATTCAGAAGGTATAATAAATTGGCTGACAAACGCTATGTGTTTCAGTAGGTACTATACATTGGCTGACAAACGCTATGTGTTTCAGTACGTACAAAACATTGGCCGACAAAAGTTATTTGTGTCTGAAGGTACAATACATTGGCCGACAAAAGTTATTTGTTTCGGAAGGTACAATACATTGGCCGACAAATGTTATTTGTTTCGGTATGTACAATGCATTTGTTCACATAAGTTATTTGTTTCAGTAGGTACAAAACATTGGCCGACAAAAGTTATTTGTTTCAGAAGGTACAATACATTGGCCGACAAAAGTTATTTGTTTCGGTATGTACAATACATTGGCAGACAAAAGTTATTTGTTTCAGGAGGTACACTACATTGGCCGACACAACTTATTTGTTTCGGTAGGTACAATACATTGGCCGACAAAAGTTATGTGTTTCAGAAGGTACATTACATTAGCCGACAAACGTTATTTGTTTCGAAAGTTATTTGTTTCGGTAGGTACAATACATTGGCTGACAAACGTTTTTTTGGTTTAGAAGGTACAACACATTGCAATATATGCATCATTGAAATTTTGATCTGCACCATTTCTTTAAACACATTGAAAAGATAATAAATATACAATATAATATAAATAAAATGATCTGACTTTATACTTGACGTATTTCAGATTAGTAAAAGCCAAAGGTTGTTATGCAGATTTTTAAAAAGCATACAATGAAAAATATGCATTGGATTTTTTTGAGCATCTGCTAATGTTAATGTTTCATGGCGAAGTGTATATCGAGCACCTAATTAATAATTTCAAAATAAAACACGATTACATGGCTTTTTAATGTGACAATACTATGTTTTCATAAATATGAAATATTTGTTTAATCTAAAAATGTTTAAAATAGTGATTATATTAGATTCTATCAGTTTGCACAAATAGGTAATTAATATAGAAATATATGATCGCTATTTTGTATATCGATATTTCAAAACGTAATAAATGCCTTTTGGTCTCTTGTGGAAAGATGTTTCATTAGCAATCATACTACATCTTATATAATGATGTAATGCCATATGAATTTGAAAGACATGAAAACATTACATATATTTAAAATTTATAACTTATAAAATATAAGGAAATACGTATTAATATATATTTTGCTGATATTAGAATTATTGTATCCTCTTATGTTATTGGAAACTTTTTTCTTCATTATTTTTTCTGTTTGATTACACAACGTATCTAATTGAAGTCCATATCGATGTTAGATCACGTACTTTAAGTAGAAGTTGTTATGTAATCAAGAAAAGTGTTATATGACCTTGCTTTTTCAATACCTCATCCATGTCAATTCTGAGACATTTATATTCTCTTTTCATGATATTTAAGAAATAATTGATGCCAGCTATACTTTATTGTAGTTTTAACATGGGTAGGCATTATATTCGTGATTATTTTTGCCAGAGCGAGGGCTAAAATAACAAGTATTTAACTCGGCGTCGCAAGGTTACATTTGTTAGTTGCAGTTATTGAGATGCACAAAGGTTTATAAAAGTATTGAAATATGATGCGTTTATATTATATTATATTTGGCAAAACCTTTTCAACTTTTGATCTTCAGTGCTGTACAATTTTGTATTTTTTTCGTCACTGGTGAGTCTCGTGTGGACTAGACGCGTTTTTGGCGTATTGAATTTTAAACCTGATGCTTTTTGTTATCTATTGATCATGCTTTTCTTTGTCTAATATGTTCTGCTTTTTATTTGTATTGTAGTCCTGTAATTTTTTGTTTTCATTTTAATGTTATATTTAACTGTGCCATTAAAGTGCGAGGTTTGGCATGCCTTAAAACCAGGTTTAACCCACCACTTTTATTTCCCTTTAAAAGTGTCCTGTACCAAGTCAGGAAGATGGCCATTGTTATAATATTGTTCGTTTCTGTGTGTGTGTTGCATTTTAACGTTGAGTCGTTTCTGTTTTCTCTTATTTTTGAGATAAGACGTGGCACGGTACTTGTCTATCCCATATTCATGTATTTGGTTTTGATGTTATATTTGTTATTCTCGTGGTGTATTGTCTGTTGCTTGGTCCGTTTCTGTGTGCTGTTGCGTTTCGGTGTTGTGTCGTTGTTCTCCTCTTATATTTAATGCGTTTCCCTCGGTTTTGGTTTGTTGCCCCGATTTTGTTTTTTGTCCATGGATTTGTGAGTTTTGAACAGCGGTATACTACTGTTGCCTTTATTTATATCATATTGACTGACATTTAACCTTTTTACTATAATAAATTTAAATCGAATAAAACTATTGTACTGTACAATTGAATTGGCGATAAAATCAGATTATTACATGGCATTTTCATATCAGATGTTTTATCAGCCCATGGTTCAATAGTAGGCCAAGATCCGAAGTCACGATGGCTAACTATACATTTGATACGAAAAATTACATGTTCTGATCATTTTTGTATGCTTCAACAATGGAAAAAAATAACAGTTTAATGTGTTTAGCCTTTAGTGGTTCTCACGTAGAAATTTAAAAAGTGAAAAGTCTACGGACATCAATTGTAGTACATCCGATATGAAATCTTTTGAGCATATGATGCACGCAACAGAATACAAACAGAGCAGCATGGTACATTTTTTTTTTATTTTAGAGATATAAAAAATGGTACAGGCATTTTCGAATGTAGAAAATGGTGAATTGAACCTGGTGGATTGAACAGAGCAGCATGGTACATTTTTTTTTATTTTAGAGATATAAAAAATGAATAAAACATAAAGAACACTGTTTGGTGCCTTTTGATTTTTGATTTTCCTTTTTGAATTTTCCTCGGAGTTCAGTATTTTTGTGTTTTTACTTTTTACTTTACAAAACATTAATATTAACTTCTCCAAACAGTGTTCTTTATGTTTTGTTCATTTTTATGTCTCTGAAATAAAAAAAAAATGTACCATGCTGCTCTGTTTGTATTCTGGTTTTATAGCTAGCTAAACCTCTCACTTGTATGACAGTCGCATCAAATTCCATAACATTGTCAACGAGGTATGAACAAAACAAAAATACTCAAAGGGTAAAAATGTAAAAAATAGGGGTAACTTTCTAAATTAAGCTTGAAACTTTTGAAATTGTGTTTATTGTATCATTTTATTTTTAATTGTTTTGTATTTTACATAATACATTTTATATTGCAATTACAATGTAGTTGTTTTATTTCTAAATATAATTACTCACTTTTATTTCGTGCAATGTCAATTTCATCATAGGGCATTGTTTCCACAATCAGGGGTTCATTAAGGGATGTAAATAAACTCAAAATTTGTGTTACAATTTAAATAATTATTGATGTATTAATCTAATTTGCAGTATAAAACCAATAATAGGTCAATGCTATAAAATATATTTGTTTTTGTATTTGGCACTAACATTCGGAAGGGCTCGATAAAACCACACCCTTCCTCAGTTACTCAGTCTCATACAAAAAAGTTGATATTTTTCTCACATTGATCTTATATTAAGAATTGAATGCTTCTTTTTATAACTTTATTGGGGTGTAAAATCGTTGATCGAAGTGCATTTTGTATGAAGCGCGGAAGCGATTCATTATAAAAATATGTGCACGGTCATCGCTTTTACAAGCCTATGAAGTTATAAAAAGAAGCATTTAATACTTATAATTACATTTTTTATAGCTAGGATAATGAAAACACGATTTTTTTTATTTAAATCTCCTGTGGACTTTATTGTGGGACCTCGTGTTATCATGAATGAGAAGTTTGATTGGGTGATATAATTGCTTGAGGAATAACACGTGATGGGCAGTTAGCCAATCGGAATAACGTTATTAGTGTATCATAATAATTGTTTTCACCCTTCTTTAGTTGTAATGTTTTACACTGAAAACTTACTATTCAAGTGTTTTTTTACGAAATTTGCCGAATATCGGAGGAATACCATACAAATAGATAACAATACGTAAAGCCAAGTGATAAAATTGTTGCATGTAATAAATTTTTCGTATTAGACCGCTTAACTACGGGGCGCCGAATGGGACTCATGTGGTTTTGTACTCAAAATTCAATTTTGTACGGACAAAAGTGACTTTTGTTTAACAAAAATGAGTTCAGTCTAACAAAATTTGTACCATACTACAAATTTAAAATTTTGTCATACAAAATTATCTATCAGCGGACAAAAGTCACTTTTGTCATGACAAAATTCATTTTTGTTACACAGACTTGACTAATTTGAAAATGGGGCGACAAAAGTCAATTTTGAATCAAATTAGTTAAGTTTGGTTTCTGTGAACTAATTTGCATACAAAATCGACTTTTGTTACACAAAATTGACTTTTGGGAAACCAAATTTGACGAAATTGCCTTTATCTCAACAAAAATGACTTTTGTGCGACAAAATTGACCAATGTGATCAAAAAAATTGACAAAATTGACTTTTGTGAGACAAAATTGACCAATGTGAGACAAAATTGACTTTTGTCTCAACAAAATTGACAAAATTGAATTTTGTCTCAACAAAATTAACAAAATTGACTTTTGTCTCAACAAAATTGACAAAATTGATTTTCGTCTCACGAAAGTCAATTTGGTCTCGCGAAAGTGAATTTTGTCTCACAAAAGTCAATTTTGTCGTCACAAAAATGAATTTTGTCGTCACAAAATTGACTTTTGTCTCAACAAAATTGATTTTTGTTTCAACAAAATTGATTTTTGTCTTAACAAAATTGATTTTTGTCTCAACAAAATTGACAAAATTGATTTTTGTCTCAACAAAATTGACAAAATTGATTTTTGTCTCAACAAAATTGAAAAAATTGACTTTTGTCTCAACAAAATTATCAAAATTGACATTTGTCTCAACAAAATTGACAAAATTAAATTTTGTCTCACAAAAGTCAATTTTGTCTCACAAAAGTCAATTTTGTCTCACAAAAGTCAATTTTGTCTCACAAAAGTCAATTTTGTCTCACAAAAGTTAATTTTGTCTCATAAAAGTCAATTTTGTCTCACAATATTGAATCTTACCTCACACAATTGACTTTTGTGATTTAATTTCCATATCAGGTAACAAAAGTCAATTTTGTATGCAAATAAAACATATTTCATGACAAATATGAATTTTGTCTACAAAAATGAATTTTGTCATGACAAAAATGAATTTTGTCTACACAAATGAATTTTGTCTACACAAATGAATTTTGTCTACACAAATGAATTTTGTCATCACAAAATTGAAGTTCTCACAAAACAAGTCTGTATCACATAGTTTTGGTAAGACAAAAATGATTTTGTTATGACAGAATTGAATTTTGTACAAAACCACAAGAGTCCCATTCGGCGCCCCGTACTTAACACCATTGTGGAAACATATTGAATTCACATAAATGTAATGCTAAAATCATACTGTAAAATTATATGTTATTTACTTTAAGTATATGATACAGTATAAAATAGTTATACTATTTCTATACATATAGATTCTTACATTGATACCAGTGGATTATCGGATTTATCCAATCGAGATAGTTTAATTATCAATTTTAAAGTTCGAGCCGCCTCGGCGAGTACTTTAAAATTGATAATTCAACTATCGAGATTGGATAAATCCGATAATCCACGAGTAACTATGTAAGAATCTGTTTCTCTAATGATCAAAAAGACATTTTCTTTTTTTGTTTACCGAAAATCCCCTTCGAGTGCCTTTCACATTGCACGAAGTTGTCAATTTCATTAACACCTGTTATCATATTTTGGTTCATCCAGTTAGCCAAAAAGGTCATGACCCTTAAAATCATCCAATGATCTTCTGAGATCACCAGCAACCACACGTTGATTAAATTTTTTTATACAATGGGTTCGAAAAGGGGATAAATTTCCATAGAATTAGAGAAATTGAGTTATAACATTGATTGGCAAAACTGTTTTGTCACTGTATACATTAAATTAGGCAAATGTATCTAATAGTTTCTAGTTCTTCTAAATAAATTTAAAACTACGCATGCTATCCATAACTTCTACTTTGATAAATTTATATTGCCATTTTATGTTTACAGATTGTCAGGTACCAATAATAAAAACCCCGAACCTTTATAAATACATACCCCTGACTGACAATGACATTGCTATGGGAAATCCAGTTCGACAAAGTATTAGGTTTAAAGTAAAAGCCAACAACGATGCACACGTTGCTTTGCTGTCTTCAAACAATCCAAACGATCCTCTTTATGAGATAGTATTCGGTGGTTGGAGTAACACACAGTCAGTCATCCGTGACAGGAAACAGAGTGCTTGGCAATTGGCAGTGTATCGTGGACAAGTGCTCAATTCAAATGCATTTAGAACATTTACCATTAAATGGAGCAATGCACGTATTATAGTAGGAGACGAATCGGGAAAGAAACTCATGGAATGGACTGATACCACAAACCTATACACAATCAGAAATATTGGAATTTGTACGGGATGGGGTTCGACTGGAATATGGTCCCTACATATATATCGTCCTTTTCTATTTTTTTGTGCATAAACATGTAGTCACATTCATTCTTTCGGTATTCTTTTTCCTCCGACCTATGGTCGGTCAGTTATTTCATCAATTGGATAAAATTTATCAAAACATTATATGAATTAACGAAATGAAAATATTTTTAATAAAGGTAAATACAATTGTTGAAGGCCGTACGGTGACCTATAGTTGTTCATGTTTGTGTCATCTTGGTCTTTTGTGGATAGTTGTCTCATTGGCAATCAAACCACATCTTCTTTTTTATACTAGCATTTTCCATGTCCAGTGGTCCGTTAAAATGGGGGAAATCTCTAATTTGGCATTAAAATAAGAAAGATCATATCATAAGGAACATGGGTACCAAGTTTCATGTTGATTGGACTTAAACGTCATCAAAAACTACCTCGAGCAAAACTTTAACCTGAAGCGGGACAGACGAACGGACGAATAGTCGGACGAACAAACGGACGGACGAACATAAGGAAGGACGAACGGAAGCACAGACCAGAAAAAAATGCCCATAAACGGGGCATAATAATGGGGCATAAAAACGCGGCATAAAAACTCGACAATTATTTATCATTTCCCAAAATGTTTGGATGACAGAACTGTTACATACCATTTGTCCTGAACTTTTGTAAATACAAATAAACATCATTCTTTAGAGAAACCAGAATCATCGCACATTTATCTCTTTCATTACCTTTGCTGACAAAACACTAAACATTCGACAGCATTGTGTTTCGCAATAAGCAATTGTCAGTTGACCCCTTATGAAGTTATTGCCTTTTATAGTCAATTTAAAACATTAAAAAAAATTAAATTAAACCTAGCCACAATTTTCAAAAGGCTATCTTGATTAAAAATGTATTCGATGACACTACCAATCATATCTTTGCATCACATCAAAACACCGCTTTGTATGACAAAACACATATTGTTCGTGTTGTTTATTCTTTAGTTTTCTATGTTGTGTCATGTGTACTATTGTTTTTCTGTTTGTCTTTTTTTATTTTTAGCCATGGCGTTGTCAGTTTGTTTTAGATTTATGAGTTTGATTGTCCCTTTGGTATCTTTCGACCCTCTTTTATAGAGGGGAATATGTGTCGATGTGGGTGTGTAAAATTTAAATTCTAATTATTCTGAATTGGAATATTTAATATTGTCATAAGTTAGTAAAATGCAATACTTTCTTCATGTTATGCACTGTACATTTTTTGTTTATGTCTGTTCTGCAGGTTGAATGATCTGTCCCTATACAAAATGTCTTCATTTCAAATGCAAGCAGCAGTTGAAACTTTTGTCCTTTATCCGGGTCAATCCCCGACAGAAATAACCCATATGGATTATAATCAAATTGATCACGTCTAAAAAATGCATGACATATTCAAAAATTCATGCTTCAACACTTCGGTCATTTTAAAAAATGACTAAGTATTTTTTAGTCATTTTGTATAATGCCTGTCAAGGTTAAGCATTTTATAAAAAGTATGAAAATTCAGTCATTTTACAAATTGCCTAAACTTAGAAAATGCCTGTAACATAAACATATTGACAAAAATATATTGTTTTTTCGTACATTGAACATGAAGGTAAAAATTGACAGATACATTTGTATCTTCAATATAAAATGAGAAAAAAAAACACATGCTCGTTTTTTAGGAATACAAAATTATAGGAAAATCTTGCAGAAAATATTTGTTGGTCGTAAAGTTTTGAGCATAGATACCTCATGGGTTGTTATAGTAAATCGTAATTATCAAGAATCTGTATAATAAAGATATAGGAAGATGTGGTGTGAGTGTTAATGAGACAACTCTCCATCTAAATAACAATTTATAAAGGTAAACCATTATAGGTCAATGTACGGCCTTCAACACGGAGCCTAGACTCGCACCGAACAACAAGCTATAAAGGGCCCCAAAATTACTAGTGTAAAACCTTTCTAACGGAAAAACCAACGGTCTAATCTATATATAAACAAACGACAACTACTGTACATTAGATACCTTACTTAGGACAGGTGCAAACATTTGCAGGGGGATTAAACGCTTTAATGGTACCAAACCTTCTCCCTTTTCTGAAACAATAGCATAACATCACACGATAAAATATCAATTGGCAGGCTTAACTCAATCAAAAAACGTAAATTAACACACTATGGACGAATAAATTTGATCCTCGATATCTGAATGCAAATGCATAATTAATAGAATATAAGGGACACACATTCTATGCCAAAAAGCAAACAAACAAAGCCATGTCAAGACACCACTTCGAAATATTTAACCCTTCGAAAATAATCATTTATGAAAAAAAACACGGTTTTAATAATACAGGTAAATAAATACATTTAATGTTTTTTAAAAATGTAAAGGATATTCAGACAATACTAGTTTATCATAAGAGGTCGTGTGGAGGCGATAAAAATCTTCGTAATAGTTATCAAAGGTACTAGGATTATAATTGGATACGCCAGACGCGCCGTTTCGTCTATCTAATACGCATCAATGACGCTCAGATATAAATAGGTATATAAAGCCAAACAAGTACAAAGTTGAAAAGCATTGAGGACCCAAAATTCAAACAGTTGTGCCAAATACGGCTAAGGAAGCCTATTCCTGAGATAAGAAAATCCTTAGTTATTCGAAAAGTTTAGTTTTGTAAAAACAGGAAATCGAAATTCATTTTCTTTATATATTATACTTAAGCGAAACAGATTCTCTAATGGACACAATTTCCACCTGTTATAAATAAAAACAACAGTAGTATACCGCTGTTTTAAAGTCAAAAATAGATTGAGACAACAACAAATTCAGGTTACAAACTAAAAACATATCAACTATAAGAGGAAAACAACGAAACAACAGAATCACTGAAGTTAACAAAAAACAAACGACAATGCAACACACACAGAAACGAACTATAAGATGACAAAGAAATTAGCTAGTAGTCTTTGATATTTAAAAAATCAATGAAGGAATGGACAACCTGGGTCCTTTAGATTTTATTACTCATGTATGACATGTACATGTATGTCCCAGCTGCAATAAATTGTCAATTTGCAGTTGTCTATCTCACTTAAACTAGTTATCCCTTACAATCTATATTGAATTTTCTTCCAAATGGTGTATATATATTATTATCTATAATTATTATGTCTTTTCAAAGATTTTTCAAGATATTTATCTAGAAGTTAATGACAATTATAAACAGTATTTTCCAATAACGAATAGTTTTTCTATGATTTAAACTTAATATTCAGATAGTTAGTTTGTAAAATCATACGTGAATAAATTTGCATCAGTGCCATTGAGGTAAGTCTAATGCGTTTCTATTTTTGGGCTTAAATTTTATTATAACCATAGACGGAGAAAAAAATCATGAGTAAAGTTGATTAAAATATTTGATTGTTCATTTAAACACAAATTATTTAGTAGCAAGCAAATTTATAGAGTTCATTATTGAAACAAGCTAGATTTACTATCTATAGTTGGAAAGAGGTATTATCACTAATACGAGGCAGGCGATACCTTAAATGCCAGCTTCATACCAAGAAAATGTCGTATATATTGATTGGTTATTGGTTGCTTTACGTTCAGTGGCAAATATTTCATGCATGTTCAGGACGAAAGTTCTAGGCTACATTAACATATAGTTTTGTCTAAAATAAAATAATAAGTTCAAAACGATTTTATCTTTCAGATATGCAAAATAAGTTTAACTTTTATAAAATATTTAAAAACATTTAAAACTTCCCAAACCGCACATGTAAGTGTATACACAGTAGTTTTTTGGGTGAAAATATGGCCGTATTTGCCAATTCGTTAGGATGAACCTTAATACTAGTGTTAAATTTTGACTGAATAATTTTAATTCATAGCGCTGAAGAGCTTCGGTGAAAAAAAACAAATCGATCAAAAAAACATTCTTATTCCTGATCATGATCCTCTTCAGTTTGTGGGTTCTACATCAATGTCATGTACTAATTCAGTGTCATTTCTTGCATATATTTATTTTGTAAGCTTAATTTTCAAGTTTTTATTATATGGCAGCAATATACAATTGAGAATGGAAATGGGAAATACAAACGTATCAAAAATTTGCTGTCGACTAATGCTTCATCATTTTGTTGTTGTTTTCAAGAAGACACATTTGGTTTCCAGACAATAACTTAAGTGAATGGATATCTATGAAGTTGTACTAAAAGGTTCAATACTAAAAAGAAAGTTTATAACTGATTTTGGGTTATAGTACAACATTTTTGGGTGTGTGTTTTTTTACAAAACTTTGGGGTTTTCTTAAAAAAAATACCATATTTGCATTGATTATTACTCATCTAGTATATATATATATTGCAAAAATACTAGTTTGGCAGGAGGTGCACACAGAACAGGGTGTTTTTATTATTTTTCTTTTTTCCTTGGATGCGTACTCCTTGATAATTTCGACGTCAGTATCATGATAACAAAATATATTTGGTAAGTAAATATACAATTGACATGCACCAGTGCGCTGCAGAAGAATTTCCTTTCCCTTTAACTCCAAAAATTTCACATGAGGTATTTGGTAGATAAAACACTTGTCTTTGTTTGAAACTTTCAGTAATAAAAAATAGTTTAGCCTTTTTGAATGTTTCACTAATTGTGTGAAATTTTTATTAGAAAATGTACAAAACAGTTTTGACTTTAAAAATAATTTGCATTATCTGCAGAATTATTGATAACTTTCTTTACTACTCAAAAGGACATATATCTAACATATTGTCCATTCTATTCTGATCTGAGTTTTTATTCATACATATGATATACTGACATGGCTGTTGGTGTTCCAAATTGTCTTTTTCTGTTTCTAGAGAAGTATTTGTTTAACCTGGTAAGTCACCTACAAAGTGTTACAATTTTATTTAGACGCAACACATAAGTAGTGACCAAAAAAGTAGCGCTTTCACATGACAGAAGCTAGAAAAAAATTAAATGTACACATTTTCAATATTTGTGTAGGACTATCATATAAAATTAAGGAGATACATGTATATAGTTAGAGGCTGCTGCTGAATAGAAATGTTTGGGTTCACATGATACCTGTTTTCAAATTAGTCCATATTGAAGTTTGAAGAGTCCAAAATTAAAATATGCTTGATTCCAACTGACATAAAACATTTCGTGTTTTTAATTTGCTAAATATACATCAGGCTGTGTGTAGCAAAGCATTTTATTGCCTTTAGGTTTGTACATTTTTGGGGGTTATGAAAATAAATTGGTAGTTGTGAAGTTGCTAACATGAGCGTACTCAAATTGTACCTATATTGCCAGTTTGGTCAACAACTTTTGTTTATGTTTATGAACCAGACAAAAGTCTATTCTGTGCTTATTTTGTAGACTATCCTTGTTTACAATATAGTTACACCAGTTTTATTTTGAGTCCATGTAAGTCGAGTCATAGACAAATGGGTTTGAACTGACCTCCAAACAATCCATGATCTGTAATGAGGTTAGTACCCAAATTCCATTCATTATTTCCTTGTTAATTTCAAATCATTAAAACTGGAATATAAACAGGTGTTTTGTTTTATTTCTTCTAATATTTCGAACCATTTGACATTATTTCTTGCTTCAAATATTATTTTTTAAAGAAAAAGATGCTGGTATGATAATTAGATAACTTCACATGGTGAAAGAAAACTTGTAAGTTGCAGCTTTTTTTTATTGAATAGGTGCAATTTGGTTACTGAGTGCAATTTTGGTACTGTGATGTTATAAAACCATAAGTGTGTACATGTATTGCTAAATAAGTTGAAATGTGAAGCTGATATAGTGATAAAGTACTCGGTAGAATGAAATTGTTTTGATCAGGGTTAAACTGATGCATAAAACATACAGGCAACTGCTGCAGCTTAAATTTTAAAGGATGTAGTCCACATACTTTCAAGTAACATGCCATGTATATGCCTATCAAAGTCATGGTATTATCATAGATTATCATAATAACTCCATCTTCCCTTCAAATCCAATATATACAGTCTTAAATGTATAACTAAGACTCAAGTCTCCTTTTGTGATTAAAATTAGAGAGAAAAAATAAAACATCTCCTGGAATTGTATAAGGTAGATATCTGATATGCGACCTATTCAATGAAAAGATTTATTGAGAGTTTGGCAAGGAAGTACAGAATTAGAAGATTGTGAATTATTTAAATATTTTTTTCTTTTTTCATTACAAAGGAGAAGTTCCGGGAAGACCCTTATTTGGCCCCAAAATATAGCAGTTTTACAAAATTGTTTAAATGTAAACTTCTAGTTATCTATTGGAAAGAACAATGGTTCTGCTACATAAATATGTGCTGTTTTTGACAATACAATGCACATATATCGGGTTCTAGCATCATAAAGTCATGCCAAATTACTGAAATCTTCACACTTTTAGCATTTCACTTTTCGCCGTATTTGTGTTCATTCATAATATTGAAATGTAAGTTGTATTTGATGATAATACGTAACATATATAAAGGTTGAGGATGAACACGGATGCGGCCACTTTCATTTTTAACAAAAACGATCTGACAATTGACATTTTTTGGCATATTTGATCGATTGTTCATAATTAAGCTATGATCGGAGCCTTTTAATGACAAAATCAGTTCAAATTTAGTTTAAACATATTTATTTATAGTGGATTGGGAAACAAGTTTTACAACTTATATTAATCCCTTTCCACTTTGCGGGTGCGAGTGCTGCCTTGTAGCGGCATTAGCCTACTCTTTTTCGAAATCTACAAGGGTGTCTTTAACGTGCAAGAGATATGGCTCTCTCTTAACACGGGTCAGCCATTTATCGTCCCCTTCCGACGGACTATCATCGTTTCCTCAAGACTATACTCGCAAATGGTGTCAAGGGAGAGCCGAAAATTAAGTTCCTGAAATTTTCATCCCGAACGGGAATCGAACCAGGAACCTTTGTGTTAGTAGTCCGATGCACTAACCACTACACCACGGCTCAGTTCAAATCTTTCACATAAAATAATTAAATCAATTGAACTAGACACTTAAGTATCTAAAAAGCGTCAACATCTCTCGTCAGATGAACTTAAAATTTGAGGCCAAAACCGGCCCTTACCAGACCTTCCCCTTTTATTTATTACCCTATTTGTTATAACTTTATACAATGTTATACTATTGTACAAGAATCACCCAGACAAATCGATTTGGTTTGGCCACAGATGACTTTAAAAATGTTGATATCTTTAAAAAAAAAAAACTCTAATTTATCTCCTTTTGGTGCAAAAATATCATTTTTTACGTTTAAATTGAAATATCATTTTTAACTCATCGGTGACAAATCTAACAAATTATTGTTAGCCTACGGATGGACAAAGGCACAAAAAATAGCAATAGTCAGAAAATGCATTGCAAAGAAAATTATATTTATATTTTATAAGTTAAAATCTTGCTGATATTATTATCTCTTTACCAAGTAAGCTACAATGATGAGAGCAAAAACTAGCTTATTAAGTCAAAAGATGTGTTCACACAAAATTGAATTGATTTGGCAAGTTCTTGTCAAATTTAATCATCATTGAACATTATTAAAGTAAAATGGTCATGGTTTGTCCCATCATTTTATTTCTGAGATTGATATCAAGTTATTTAGGTAAAATATATATACAATACAGCAGCTGATACAGAAACCTGAAAAGAAGAAGCTCATTTTTTTTTCAAAAAGTTTACTTTCATAATCTATATAATGAGAAATAAGACAAAGGGCTACTGTGCAAGCCAATCTAATAGTTAAATTCTGCAATAATAATGATTTTGAAATTCAAAATTGTGTCACTTTCACTTATTATTTAAAGCATATTTTTTCACAGAATTTTCTGTCAATATTTTTGGTATAAAACGTATCCCTTTTCTGAAGGATATTTTCTAGGCATTATTTTACTGTTCAACTACGAAACAGTTACATTAGGCTTTAGTTTAAATGCTCTCTTACTTTGAAGAAAGCTTATAACTCTTGAAACCAAAACATTAAAAGCAAATCTGACATGGGGATTAGATTGTCTATTAGGTCAAGATCTATCTGCCCTGAATTTTCAAACAAATCAAACAACCCGTAATTGGGTTGCTGCCCCGAAATTAGTCATTTGAAGGATTTTTTTTCAGATTTTGGTTATTATCTTGAATATTTTTATAAAAAGAGATAAACTGTGAACAGCAATAATGTGCAGCAAAGTAAGATCTACATATAAGTCACAATGAAAAAAAATGCCAGTTGACCTCTTAAGGAGTTATTGCCCTTTATAGTAAATTTTTAACCCTTTTAAAAAAAAATAGTATTCTTTAACAAAAATCTTCTCCACTAAAACTACAGGGCCAAATTTAACCAAACTTGGCCATAATAATCATTGGGGTGCCTTGTTTAAACAATGTGTGACTTGAGCATGCAGGCAAACCAACCAAGATTGCCGCCATGGCTAAAAACAGAATATAGGGGTGACCTGTTGATTTTGGCTTATATCTCTGAAACCGAAGCATTTAGAGCAAATCTGGCGGGGTTAAACTGTTCATCATGTGAATATATATCTGCCCTGAAATTGTGAGACAAATCGGACAACCTGTTGTTTGGTTGCTGCCCCTGAATTACTAATGTTAAGGAAATTTTGCAGAATTTGGTTATTATATTGAATATTATTATAGATAGATATAAACTGTAAACACCAATAATGTTCAGCAAAGTCAGATCTACAAACAAGTTTACATAAACAAAATGGTCAGTTGTCCCTTAAAGATGTAAATGCCCTTTATAGTAAATTTTTTTACAATTTTCATAAATTTTTAGAAAAATATTTTCCACTGTAATTATTTTGCCAAGTTCATTATAGATAGAGCTAATTGTAGCAACAAGAATGTTCAGTAAATAAAGATCTAAAAATACATCACAATCACCAAAACACAATTTTGTCATGAATTTATCTGTGTTAATGTTATTTCATTGTATCAACATTAATTGCATTTCTCGTATAACGAATATCTAAGACGTTGAATCTATAATGTATTTCAGGTGACTGGTCCAACAAGATGCACTTTTGTCCGTCTTCAACTATGTTTTATGAACTTGCATTGATATCAATGTGTATTCTGCTCATTACTTCTCATCTCTTTAGCATATCACATGAAACTTATACAATTTCGTCTCCGAGACAGAGGGTAAAAACAAATTCAACAGGTAATTCAGATCAAAATATATACACGAAAGTATATTCAATTACATGGATTAAGCGCCCTAACGACACACCAAAAGATTTGCTTACATTCAAGTTTAGGAATTGTGCGTTCAGGAATTGCAAGATTGGTATAGCATCGGATGAAACTTCACTTGGTAATAGCGATGCTGTGTTATTTTATCATACTAGCCTTGATGGTAAGGTTCCAAATAAGTCATCCAATCAGAAATGGGTATTCATCTCTATTGAATCTGAAACATATACAAACAAAAACTTTTTGAAAAAAGAATGGGTAAATAAATTTGATTGGGTATTCAGCTATAGAGCAGATGCTGATATATCTTTTCCATACGGGGAACTGGCAAGAACAGAAATACAAACAAAGAAAAACTACTCAAGGATATTCCTTCAAAAGTCGAAAAATGTTGCTTGGGTAGTTAGCCATTGTACTGCTGTATCAAACAGGAACGAGTACATTCAGGAGATGAAAAAATATATAGATGTTGACGTATTTGGATTGTGCGGTAAAAAGTGTGGTTCTTTACCTTTTTACTGGAACGATGACGCCTGTCTAAAAGATTTGAGTAAAGTATATAAATTTTACTTGGCATTTGAAAATACTCTATGTGAAGACTATGTTACTGAAAAGGCATTCCGGTTCTATCAGGACGGTTTTGGCATACTCCCAGTGTACCGTGGAGCTCCGAATATACGAAACATTTTACCAAAAGGTACATTTATCTCCTCCATAGATTTTCCATCTCCTAAAGAACTAGCGTTACATTTAAAGCACGTGGGAAGTGATGAAAGTGTGTACACTAGTTATTTGAAAGTAAAAGATCAGTTCTTGTCAAGCTCGTGGTCACAACAGGAGATGTTGCAATCTCTTCATTGTTCTGTTTGTGAAAAACTCAACACAGGGTATAAACGAATCCCTAAACTGAATTTAACACACTGGATATTAGAAAAGAAATGCCTTATCCCTACAGACATTTAACAACTGTATATGCAATACCGTACTTTATATATACATATAGGAAAAGGGACAACTATCCTCTAAATTTTTTTCGTTAAATTTGATAGCGCTATCATGCCGACAATTACGACGTCAAATAATATATGACGTAATGATGACGTTTTAAACAGATATATCATGTTCTTGAGGGGTATTTGTTAATGTCAAATTGTGCATTGTTGACAGACTAAGTCTATACACGCATTTTAAAAAGACCAACTTTTAATTAAGGTTCGATCAATGAAAACAGAGTATTATTTCCATTGAAACTTTCAAAAGTTGTAAAATTGGCTATTATATAAGGACCTGGATGTATATACACATTGGTACTCTGTTACAAAAGAGGGACGAAAGATACCAAAGGGACAGTCAAACTCGTTAATCTAAAACAAACTGACAACGCCATGGATAAAAATGAAAAAGACAAACAGAAAAACAATAGTACACATGACACAACATAGATAACTAAAAAATAAACAACACGAACCCCACCAAAAACTAGGGGTGATCTCAGGTACTCCGGAAGGGTAAGCAGATCCTGCTCCACATGCGGCACCCGTCGTGTTGCTTATGTGATTACAAATCTGGTAAATAGTCTAATTCGGTAGGTCAAATTCATGAAAGGGAAGGGGATTGTAGTTACGACGTTAGGAACATATCAGATATCATTAACAACCTTGTTTATTATAAAAATATATACAACATGAACTAACTGATATATTTGCACATTTTCCTTCTATAAGTGTCATTATTCACGGTTGTTAAAGTGTTGGAATTTTTCAAATATTGAAGTTTTGACTAGTAACAAACCCAAGTTCAACCCTTCGTGTATTCCAAAAATAACTTGTACTTAATCAGGAATATGACTGTTGTGATCAAATATTCTGTTTCTACATGTATGTTGGGGTTTGGTTTTGTTGCACTTAGTTAACAAAAGTATCCGGATTATAATTTTAGACGCCAGACGCGCGTTTTGTCTACATAAGACTTATCAGTGACGCTCAGATCAAAATAGTTAAAAAGCCAAACAAATACAAAGTTGAAGAGCATTGAGGACCCAACATTCCAAAGAGTTGTGCCAAATACGACTAAAGTAATCTTCTCCTGGGGTAAGAAAATCCTTAGTTTTTTCGAAAAATTCAAAGTTTTGTAAACAGAAAATTTATAAAAATGACCATGTAATTGATATTCATGTCAACACCGAAGTGCTGACTACTGGGCTGGTGATAACCTCGGGGACGAATTGTCCACCAGCAGTGACATCGACCCAGTGGTGTAAATAGTTATCAAAAGTACCAGATTATAATTTTATACGCCAGACGCGCGTTTCGTCTACATAAGACTCAATAGTGACGCTCAGATCAAAATAGTTAAAAAGCCAAACAAATACAAAGTTGAAGAGCATTGAGGACCCAAAATTCTAAAAAGTTGTGCCGAATACGGCTAAGGTCATCTACTCCTGGGGTAAAAAAAAATCCTTATGTTTTCGATAAATTCAAAGTTTTGTAAACCGAAAATTTATAAAAACGACAATATAATTGATATTCATGTTAACACCGAAGTCCTGATACTGGGCTGGTGATACCATCGGGGACGAAACGTCCACCAGCAGTGACATCGACCCAGTGGTGTAAATAGTTATCAAAAGTACCAGGATTATAATTGTATACGCCAGACGCGCGTTTCGACTACATAAGACTCATCAGTGACGCTCAGATCAAAATAGTTAAAAAGCCAAACAAATACAAAGTTGAAAAGCATTGAGGACCCAAAATTCCCAAAAGTTGTGCCAAATACGGCTAAAGTAATCTACTCCTGGGGTAAAAAATCCTTAGTTTTTTCGAAAAAATCAAAGTTTTGTAAATAAGAAATTTATAAAAATGACCATATAATTGATATTCATGTCATATTCAGTGTTCCTGTTAGTCCAGTTGTTCCTTTGTTTTCCTTGTGTTTAATTTACAACTCAGATATGTTTTCTCTCATTTGATTTATGGCTTTTGAACACCGGTATACTACTAATGCCTTTATTTGGCCGAAACGTGGACAAGAAATATGAATAAAAATATTTGCACTTAATAACTTCACCAGGAGTTTCAAAGGTAAAAGCAATCTTTCCTTCTTATTTCCATTGATTATCTCGATATATCGAAATCCAGGACCTATATTCCGATTTACTGTCGTATTTGTTTTCCCTCTGACCATGCATGACATTGCCAAGTTTCTTCTGTCAGATATCTCATTGAATTAGTTTGATAAAAGTTAATTAACTTTGGCCTTTAAACAAACAACAACAATAAAACAAACTTAACATTTATCAGTAATCTCTAATTTTTATAATGAAACGATCAACAACAAAAGTAATTTGACATCTTTGGTTTACTTTCATTTGTTACGTTTGAACTCTTTGACTTTCAGTACTATTGCATTTATGTTTGAGTTCTGTTTATATCTTAAGAAATATCGTTTAAAACGACAAAGTGTTTCTCGTTTCTCGACGTTTTTTTTTTTATAGATTAGACCGTTGGTTTTTCCAGTTTGCATGGTTTTACACAGGTACATTTCGGGGACCTAAATTATAGCTTGCTGTTGGGTGTAAGCCAAAGCTATGTGTTAAAGGCTGTATCTTGATCTATAATAGGTTAATTTTATAATTTGTTACTTGCATGGTGATTTTTCTCATTAGCACTCATACCACATCTTCTATATCTTAATGGAAAACTTTGATTTGGAAATTTTGTTTAATTTTAATCCTGAGATTATTCACTTATCTCTTATAAGATTACAATAAATTACCCGAATTTAGGGTTTGCAGAGTCATTTTCATACAGTATTTCTCTTTATGAAAACACACCGTTCATCACAAAAATAAAGCTGAACGTGTTTTATCTACATGTTACATGCAATATCATATCCATGATGCTCATTATTTTGGTTTTACAGCTGACCAGTCTTTTCTCTTATACTCCTTGGTGTTTTGTTTGACCGGCAAGGGTTAAAACACATGACCTTCCGCACTAGAGGCGAGCACACTACCACCACACCACCGAGGCGGTAAATATGTCTAAATAAAAAAATCAGTTATTTTGAATAAAGCGTTAGCCTTATTACTCGAGTAATCATGATTTTGTTTTAATAGTTAAGGGCTCCACAGCACTAACATAGTTCCAATTACCTAGCTAGACTTGCAATAGTCTAGGTCAACTGTAGACATAGATTCTTAGCTTTTTGATGTAAAATTTCAACTTACTAGACTCGTAGATCCAGAAAAGGATATGATGTTGATTTGATCACGAGCCAAGTCAAACCAAAAACTGTAAATTAACATGTTCTGTTTCTGTGCGAAGCAAGGGACATTTAAGAGGTTAAGCTCAAGGAAAACAAATGCCCGGAAACGGGAATTTCTTGTGGGCTGTTACATGGTCAACTAGCGTGTTCAAGATTTGGCGCAGCGTGTCATTTAGATACGACGCTGTGTTGTTTTTACCAAGCAATTCTGAAAATAAATTTTTAATATATACATCTAAGAATGTAAGATGTGTTGCCAGGCGTAAAACAAAATCATCCTACAATGAATTTTACATAAACGAACAAAGTGAAATTCTAGAGTGAAAAAAAGACCAGGTAACACAACTATAGGTCACCGTACGGACTTCCATGATGAGCAAAGCCTTTAACACATAGTCAGCAACAAAAGGCCCCGAAATGACAATGAAAACTAACGTCCTAATTTACGTACAAAAAATTAACGAAAAACACAAAGTCATATAAAACGCATTAACAAACGACAACCATTGAATAACAGGCTCCTGACTTTGGACAGGCACATATATACAGAATGTGGCGGGGTTTAACATGTTAGCGGGATCCAAACTATCCCCTCACCTGGGACAGTGGTATAACAGTTCAACATATACACGAACTTAAGGCTTTAATTTATGACTGTGCATAATTTGTATCTTGTACATTTGTACCTTCGCTAAGTACATGTAGTATATCCAAAATGAAAAATATTTAAATACATATAAATATGCACACAATCGATGTTATAAAAAATAATACATTATTTAGCTATTAAATTAAAATCAATTTTTGCTAATCATTGATATTTAAAAAGGATGTTTTTGTTTCCTACCCATCTATAGAGCAGTTTTACATCTTATAGATAACAATGGGTTTGATCAAAAAGGTAAAATTGCTAACTTTCAGAAACTAGTTTTATTTTAAATTCATACAGATTGGGTACGGTTTATTTGCCTGAATAAAAGCTCAAAAAATGATAAGCTTATTACACATTTTCTAAATCAGGACATAAAAGTGTTATAATTCTATAAGAGGTACCATACACATCGAGGGAGAAAAACTGTTCTTAAAAAAACATACAACCAGGTTTCTTTATTTCAAACAATTTGCTATTTTTTCTGTATAAAAACAAACATTTGGAAATTGCATCTTGCCTATATGAAGGGAAATTTTGATATTTGAATATATTTACGAATATCGAGAAAAAGAACGTTAAAAATTTGTATAGTCAGGCAATTTTTAACAGGTGAGTAATCGTGCATAACAAAACTGCACGCGTGTATGGTCTGCAACTATTACAATTTTTCTGGTTTTATATTATGTTTCAGGGAAATAGTCGCATCCTATATACTAGGTAGGCTATCGTTATCAAAAACGAAATCAATGTATCTCAAATGCAGAATAATTACCTTTTATAAATATTTTCTAATGTATACATTTTCTATTATTTGTACATGTCTATTAATTGATATGTATCAAACAGCCAAAGATATTAATATCTATTTATTGTCCCTTTATATACGAGGTTCAACTAGGCTCGTTGTAAGAATGATATACCCGCTTAGAATAATTAACCCTGCGGACATGTACCATGTCTAACTTTTTTTAAATCTAAGGTCAAGCTCGGTGTCAGAAAACTTGAACTGGATTTATAACTCAACATGTTGTAGTTATTAAGTAATTACATTATTTGTACTGATGTTAATATACTTCACACGCAAACTACTTAACTGTATCCCACTATATTTCAATAGTCATAAATGTTGTCTGAAGTATTGTAACAATAAGTCTGAAGTATTGTAACATGTGTAACCCCTATACCAGGTTATCATGGTTTAATGAACGATACAATCTAACATCTTGTTCTTGTTTCGTCATTCTTGAAGAGATAGTTGGTGTACTCTAGTTGGAGTTTAAAACTTACGGTTATATATATATTAACAAAGCTAAATGTCGCTATTATTTCGATTTAGTAAGTATGCATAGACAATTTTTACATGAAACTGACAAAAGTTTCAGATTTTGTTTATTAAACTATTCCAAACAAACAATTTGAGTACAACTGTTTCTTTAAAAAAGGAGTGAAGATGTCAATTTAAATGACCTTTAATGTACTTATTCGTCTTTAGAAATTGACTAAAACACTTTTGAAGACATTTTTCTTGCAGATATTTGTTAACATGTAGTTTGAAACATATTAGTCAGAAAGGGTTAACGATTATTCCATTGGACAATAAGGATGAGGTCATTCGTTATGCGAAACATGATCTATGCAGTTCAGTGATACGTGTTTGTTTAATTGAAAACTTTTGTCAAAATGAAACTATAACTTTTTTTTCAGATCTACATAATTATGTAAATAGATCTCATTTACTGGGTAGTCGAAACTACTGATTACTGTATTACCTAGTTCCATTCAGATGTTAAAAGAATTAAAGCATAAAACGTTAATGCTTGGTATTTATATGGTGTGTATATCTGGTTTTCTACTGACATTGATGAATACACGAGCACACCAAAGCTTCAATGAATTTATAAAAGACAACACACTATTGACATTGACAAAACGAACCATCAACATATCCAATGACATACAACTGGCTTATACACGTAAAATCTTTATGAAAACGTCATACCCGATAGTAATATCACAACCATACAAGATAAACAATGAAGACATTTGTCGACGTGTTACAAAGATAACATGTATTGTGATGGTTCATACATCTCTCAACCATTTTGAAAGAAGGCGCAATATGCGGGAAACATTAAGCTCATCTGATTACAGTCCAAATATTATCCGTGTCGTTTTCTTACTTGGAATGACAATTAATTCAACACTTCAAACTATGGTTGAAATCGAAAGCTTAGTACATCAAGATATTGTTCAGGGACATGTTATGGACACCTACCATAATTTCACCAATAAAGGAGTCATGGGTCTGAAATGGATTACAGATCATTGAAGAAACGCCGAGTTTGTAGCAAAAATAGACGATGACGTTTTTATGAATTTTCATGGAATATTTGGAAGCTTAAAATTTATAAAAGATAGGCGAAAGTACTTGGTTTGTAATAGACTTAACGCAAATTCAAATTTCATACAATGAATATCCGTTTAACAAACGATAGTTGATATATTCTTTATGTCGTAAGTACAATCCCGTCCCTTTTCATGAATGTGACCTATCAAATTAGACTATTAACCGGATTTGTACTGGCTAGCATCACGACAGTTGGTACATGAAGAGCAGAATCTGGTTTCCGGAGCATCTGAAATCACCCCCAGTTTTGGTGGGGTTTTTCTCAACAGTGTTTTTAGTTGTATTTTGTGTACTATAAATATTTGTTTTGCTTTGTTTTGTTTTTTTCTTTTTAAGTCACGGCGTTGTCAGTTTATGTCCGATTTATGTTTTAAGATATCCCTCTGGTACATTTCACCCCTCTTTTCTACTGATGTATAAATAATGTAATTTCAAACTGTATGTAAACATTTGCACTGGATACTTTCATTTGATTATATCTTTTGAAGAAAGTTGTAATTGTATTTTAGAAAAGAACTAAACTTCTAAAACTTAACATTGACCTCAAAATATAAACAAATAGTTCCGGAGAAAACATGCTTGCAAGAAAGAAATGAACACCTTACAATCAGTTCAAATATTAGTATCTTTTGATTTCATTATATTGCAGAGCGACAATAAATCATCCCACAAAGACTTTTCATAAACTACCAAAGTCAAGATATAGAGTAACTATAAGCTATAGAATATGACTATGCTGTAACTACTGGTCTAATATGGTACCTAATTAACTTATATCAGTAACACAGAAATATGTACGTAATCAGTGTTATAATAGATTAAATTCATTTGCCTGTAAAAATAAAATAAACTTTAAATTTACTTATCAATCAAATTTAAAAGCGGATGGATTTTTTTTCTAACTACATTACAGTTTTTCTTTTTATAGACATTTTGATGAATAGAACCTTAATCCTCAATTAGATAATGTCTTTGATCAAAAGGGTAAACATCTTACTGTCTTAACCTTGTTTTATTTACTTACAGATTTGAAACGTCTTATTAATCGACGTATAAGATAACCTTTCATTAAATGTTCTTAATCGGGATATAAAAAGGGTTATACTATAAGAGGTAACAAATCTGACCACTCATACACATCGGGGGAGAAAAACTTTGTTTGATAACAAATAAAACCAGGATTTTATATTTTGATTATTTCGCAAATAGTTTCTTTATGATGATAAGTATTTGGAAAACCTTTATATTGCGTATATATAAAAAGAAAATGTGTGCTTTCGAATACATTTTACAAATATCGTGCGAGAGAAAGTTCATAAATATAGATCGACAATTTTTAAACGGTGAGTAATCGAGCTTATCAGCTAAATCATAAAAGCAAAAGGTGTATGTGTACTACATGTATATTGTCAGAAAAAAATACATTTTTTCTGGTTATACAATTGTTGTTTTTGTTCAATATTAGCATTATAGATCATCTTTAACCAAAACGAAATTACTTGTCGTCTTGAATAACGTATCATTACCTTTCACCATTATCATTGAATACAGTTTCTGTTATGAACTAAATGTCTTTTAGTTGATAGCTATCGATATGCACCAAACAGCCGAAGAGATATATATATATATAAAGCATGTAAAAATATTCATCGACCTTTAGATCTACAAGGTTGGGCTAGGCTTAGAGGTTGGTAAATCCGTTTATTATAAGTTCCCCATTACACTGTAACATGTACATTGTGAAACATATCATACTTTTCTTTTAAATCCAATGTACGACTCGGAGTAAGAATACTTATAGCATGTATAGGGTGAGTTTTCCTTTATTACAGACTTTTAAAATACCTATAACTTGTCCTTTAGATCAACTGAATGCGGCAGGGTTTTATTATAATTTTGATTTGTTAGAGGTTCTTGATGATAATATAATATATATTTGTTTCCATGATAATAACATGCCGGACATGTTGACCATCGTAGATAGAGAGGAAACTATCATAATATAATGCTTCAGGAAACTGACAAACATGGACACACAACATTTTATAGAATCATACCATCCTTCAATTTATAAAATTTATTTCGCCTGAGAAAATTACTAATTACTAATAAAATGGTTTACTTTGAAATTCTTGCAATTTTCTTTTTGTGTAACTCAACATCCTGTAGGTATTACGTAATCACATTATGTGTATTGATGTTACATGTAATATACCTCACTATAAATAGTTAGTCGCATCTCACCATATTTTATAAGTCATAAATGTTGTCTGAAGTAATCTAACCATAAATCTGAAGTATTGTAACATATGTAACCCCTATATCAGGTTATCAGGGTTTTTTTAACGATTTGGCTTGAACATGTTAAACATCTTGTTCCCGTTTCTTCATTTTTGTAGAGAAAGTTGATACATTCTTGAGGATTTAAAAATATTAGGTAATATCATCAAAGCTAGAAAATGTCTATTTAGTAAGTATACAATTGTTATATAAAACCGACAAAAGTTTTAGATTTTGTTTATTAAACTGTTCCAAACAAACAATTGCATTACAGTTGTATTACATCAATAGTTACTTTTAGCCATGGCGTTGTTAGTTTGTTTTAGATTTATGAGTTTACCTGTCCTTTTGGTATCTTCCGTCCCTCTTTCACAAAGGTGGGGTTAATACCAATATAATTGGCCTTTAATGTACCGAAAAGATTGTTAAAAAAACTTTGGAAGACATTTTTCTTGTAGATATATGTTTACATGTAGTTTGAAACAGATAATTCAGAAAGGGTTTACGATAACTCCATTGGACAAGAAGGATGAGCTCATTCGATATACAAAACAGGATCTATGTAATTCCGTGATACATGTTTGTTAAATTGAAAACTTTTATTGAAATATCAAAATAAATAACTTGTCTTGTTTTTTCAGATCTATATATATAAATAAAGCTTATTCACTGAGTTGTCAAAACGGCTTATTACTGAAGTGCATAATCGAACTGGGATGTTAAAAGACATAAAGCATAAGACATTAATGCTTGGTATTAATATGGTGTGTGTAACTGGTTTTCTACTGACATTGATGAATACACAAGCAAACCAGAGATGCAGTGAATTTATAAAAGACAGAACACAATTGACATTGACAAAACGAACCATCAACATATCCAATGCCAAACGACCGGCTTATACACGTAAAATCTTTATGAAAACGTCATACCCGATAGTAATATCACAACCGTACAAGATAAACAATGAAGACATTTGTCGACGTGTTACAAAGATAACATGTATTGTGATGGTTCATACATCTCTCAACCATTTTGAAAGAAGGCGCAATATGCGGGAAACATTTAACTTATCTTATTACAGTCCAAATATTATCCGTGTTGTTTTCTTAATGGGACTGACAAATAATTCAACACTGCAGACTATGATTGAATACGAAAGCTTAGTAAATAAAGATATTGTTCAGGGATATTTTATGGACACCTACCATAATTTGACAAATAAAGGAGTCATGGGTCTGAAATGGATTACAGATCATTGCAGAAACGCCGAGTTTGTAGCAAAAATGGACGATGACGTTTTTATGAATTTTCATAGAATATTTGAAAGTTTAAAATTTATCAAAGAAAGGCGAAAGTACTTGGTTTGTAATAGAATCAACGCAAATTCAAATTTCATACAACGTGGAATAAACGATAAGTGGTATGTACACAGAGATGATTTCAAAGGATTTAAATTTTATCCATACACGTCATGTAGTGGATTGGCCGTGTTCATTTCAATCGACTTAGTTCCCTTGTTATACAAAGCGGCATTAATATCGCCATTTTTCTGGGTGGATGACTATTATCTGTTTAGTATGTTACCTGCAAAGATTCACGGAGTTATTCACTATGGAATAAATGAACATGTTTCCCTCAATCATCGAAGAACATTTAACTGTTTCTCGAAGTATAAAGATAAATGTGAGCTATTTGCGGGTATTACAGATCCAGATAAAAATCGTGAAATTAAAATTTTGAATGAGATTGGAAAGTAGTTATTTAAAACAAACAATTTTATTATAAATTATAAATGTTAATATGGCTTTAGTTTATGACATATGGTCTGTATCTGCCAATTGGCACGCATGCTGCAATGTTGTTGTTGTACTATGTCTAATGGACTTATCAACATTTGGTTTCCCTGATTATATTTTCAAGTTTTGCATACTGTGAAGAAGTAATGTATTATTATATTGTTGAAATCGAAGTCAATAAATGATTTGAGAACTGTGTGATTATTAAAAACATGTCAGGAAATGAAAATTCCTTTCTTTATGATTGATAAAAAACGTCAGTACTAATGACAAAGAAAGGCATTGTCGTTCTTTTACTAAGTTTATATACTAAGGTAAATAGTGTGAAATATTATCGTTTTTCAGTCCAAACAAAGAGTGAGCACGTATTATTACATAAACAAAATGTATGCAATGTCAAAATTTATTTCCTTACACATCAAGGCCTAATTTCTGCAATACAAACTTCAAATAAAACCGTAGCGTTTATCCCTCAGTTATTAAAAAAATGCATTAAATGCCCGAGAGGTTCAAAATATACGTACAATATTTTAAAGAGTAAAAAGCTAACCCTTTAACAGAAATTCAAACAAAAATGGCCCTTGCTACTCAGTTCAAACTATCATTCAAATCACAACTATGTATTGCCCTTATATATAATTACTACAGGGGTTTCAATACAAATTAATTCTTCTAATTTTAGGCACGAACGAACTTCTCAATGCTCTAACACTTCGTACTTGTTTTGATATCGGCGTCACTGCTGAGAATTTTGACGACTAAACGCGCGTCTGGCGTACTAACTTATAATCCTGGTACCTTTGATAACTATTCTCTTCAGATTAAAGTGACTGATAGAAACAAGTATAGGTTTGGGTGTGGAGGAGCCGAAACAATCGAACATACATGTTGGACTTCTACGTATATATCAAAATTATTGGAAGAACTTGACTCTTGAATACAATGTATCTGAAAAAAAGATATATACATTGTTTTGGATCGAAAATAACAGATAAAAACCATGAGAGTCTCAAAGATGCACATACTACAAATGCATCCCTTTTATTGTTAGTCTCGACAGTTTGATTACATTTATAGTGGAAAAAGATGTTGTCGTATCACATGAGGAAAAGTGAACATGCCATTTTAAACACAACACAAGTTTTTTCAACCAGAAAAGGCAGAGACAAAAACACAAAGGCAACTTTCATCCTATCTGAGTAGAGGTTATAGACGTTATAATAAATGTCTTAATTGATTCATAGTAATTGAATAATCACACTCAACACAAGATAGAATGTAAAACTTTTTTAATGTATTGTATTTATCCAGGAGTTCAAGATTTTTACTGTTGCATGACTATCTTCAGGATCTGGCATACCCACTACCAAACCACATTCTTTTCTCTGCTTTCCAAAACAGTCTGCTGTGTAATTGTAATTATATGAAACATTCTGATTGATGCCGTAGTGAACTAAAGCTGGAATCTTTGAGGGAATAATCCCGAACAGATAAATATCCTCTATCCAAAAAAATGGTGACATTGATGCAGTGGTATATAAAATCGGAATCAGATCACGAGATATGAATACTGCCGGACCTAAACAAGAAGTATAAGGATAACGCAACATCCTTTTAAACACATCATTTTGCACATTCCATTTTTCATTCGCATCACGTTGTATTGGATATAAGTTTGGATTTACTTTATCGCACATTAAAAATCTCCTTTTTGATTTAATGAACGAAAAGTGTTTAAAAATTTTTAAGAAGTTTACAATCACATCGTCGTCTATTTTGGCAGCAAATTTAGCATTTCGACAATTTTCGGAAATCCATTTGAATCCCAAAACTCCTTTATAAGTCAAATTATGATAGGAATCTATAAATTTACCCTGTATAATGTCTTGGAAAACTCGATTTTCCTGTTCAATGGTGTGCTGTAGTGAAGAATTGTCGACTTCTCCAAGACGAAATATCGCTCTGATAGTTTCTTGCTTGTAAAATGTCGAGTTCAAAAAAGTTTTCCTCAATAATTTTCTCCTTTCAAAATGATCGGGAGACGAGTACACCATTACAATACACGAAAGTTTTTTACAAATGTCCTTATTATTTATTTTATATGATTGTGTCAAAACTGTCGGATATTTTGATTGTATAATAATATGCCGTTGATATTGCAGCTTTCGTATCTTAACCGTTCTCTGCATCGTTAAGTTTGTGCAATTATCAGTACAAAAATTCGTATGTGAAGAGGTTTTAACCATACTGTAGAGTACGAACCTAGGGTACATGTATTTTATTATGACGTGTTATGGACATGCAAGTCTAGTATGTAGACTTGTAAGATATTTTGATGTATGTTTTAAAATTGGTATTAATAAAGCATATGATACTGTTTAATATTCTGTATTTTTATGAAAGTTATAAGATAAGAAACAGTAACTGTGTGAAATGACTTGTATTATACTACTTGTAATGCTTGTAGTCTGGAACATATGATAATTGAGGCAAATAAGTTTTAATAAACATTTAATAAAGTAAAGTTAGAACAATTACAATGTTATGATTTTTCTAGAAATATTGAATTACTGTCATTTGTATAATTGATAAACAAGTTGAAGTTCATGTTATAATTTACCAGTTCATAATAATAATCCACTGAATAATCCAACTGCATGTCTTGAAATTTTGTGAAGATCCAATTGTAGAAACTGTAGTAAATCGTAGTAAATTCCACGCACCTGTGCTTAAATTTTATGAATGAAATGTAATGACATGCGCAGTAGAACCCATGTGTCACTTGGGACGATTGTTCAATAAAAACACTATTTTTACGTGTTGGCAACTGTTTTCACATACTCCTTGTAATTCCTTTTAGTATTTGTAGTCAACGTCTTCAATGTTTTGTTGATGTTAATGTTCATTGTCCTTGATATTTCACATTTTGATCCGCCGGTGACACTCAAACTTTTCGAAGTGTTGTTTACGTATTGTGACTTCCGGTGGCGCTGTATATATTGTTGTATTTTAGTTACCATAGAAATTTGTATAGTACCATGCATAAAATGTTTATTATATAAAGCTTACTTAAATTGTATATTATGGCGATTTTTGTAATTTATTATAGAATTTAAATATTTAGTTGGACGGCAAAGCACGCGATCCAACAATCCAACCATTTTCCAACTTTCCAACAATCCAACATTGACGTAATTTCGACGCTTGGACGTCAGTTCTGCTCAAACTTTTGGTTCTTACAGTTGGTATTTTTATTTGCTCGTTATTTATTTTAGTCAAAATGGTTAATTTTTCTTAGAAACTTTATTTTTTTAAAAGGTAAATTTGTAAAGGAAAATAGTAAAGTTAGCGTTTTCACAGTTAAAAAGGAATATTTCATTTTAGCGGACTCTTTAAAGCTTTATTTCTAGTTTATCTTTTAAAGTTAGGATTATTGAAATTGTTCATTGAAGTTCATGTTTATTGTTAACGTTTGTTTTTTTGTAATAAATAGAATTAAATAGGAAAGTAGGCAGTTAAGGGATAATTTCCTAAAGGTCTGGAAATTATAATAAAGTTAAGGGATAATTTCCTAAAGGTCTGGAAATTATAATAAACAAAACAGTTTATGAATGGTGTAAACTGTATTTCATTATTAGTTATTCAGGAAAGGCTCTGAAATATAACTAATAATAATAAACATTTTTTTATGTAACTGGTGAGGTCTCAGTTACAACTTTTACAAAAATAGTTAGAAAGAGGTCTTCTGACTAAATTCACTAGAAGTTAGGATTTTCTCTTAGGTATTTTATTTTCTTAGTAAGATAGCAGAACTCAGCCTTTTTATGTATTTTTCTGAATCTTATCTCTTGAGTGTAGAGATAAGTTAATAAATATCTCTTGAGTGTAGAGATAAATAAGAAAATATCTCTTGAGTGTAGAGATAAATTACTAGATGTATTATACTGAATAGAATCTTGTCATATCTTGAATATAACTGAAAATATATGATTCTTGAAATGAATAAAATATAGAAAACTTGTATATGTGACTTTTAGCAAATGCCTATACTGACCAGCTCATATCTTGTCATACTGACTTTGTGATATACAAACTACTCATAATATTTGAGTAAAAACTCTTGGGTCGAAGCATTTCAAGCCCCTGCCCGCTACATAATTTTGGCATCCTCGGTGGGATTCATTAAACTTTATTGAATCCTGTGATACGAACCTTTTGAAGTATAATAGAGTAACAGTGCAATGGGTAAACCAAGGTCTGTTCGTTCAAGAAAGACCGACACCTATAATAAAGGACATAGTAGCCAAGGTGAATCAGAAACAGAAGACAGTGAAATCCATACTGTCTATACCACTGATGACGAACCATGTCATTCTGGAAGTGATCAAGTTTATGAAGTTTCTCATGACTTGTCTAACATAGAGACGGAGGAAGAAGAAGAAACAGTAATTTTCAGACCCAGATCCAAATTAAGCAAGAGGCCAAGTCCTAGAAAAACTGGCTCTCCAAAAATGTCCTCCAGAAATAGAAAGCAAAATGATATAGAAAATAAGTCAGAACCTCAAAATCAAGGTGATTCTGGGGTAAATGATATTATTAAAGTAGCTATACAAGATATGACTGGTCAAGTAGTAACAGCCATTCAAAATGCTTTTACTGGCATTACAAAACAATATAGGCATAGTAATGCTTCAAGTAAGCAACCAAAACATGCTAAAAGTATAACAATTGCTAATAATAGTAATTCATTTTCTAAAGTTAGAAAAAGTAATCCAAGTTTTATATCTAATAGTAATTTAGATTTTACATCAGCATCTGAGTGTGATGAATCTGATGATGAAATATTTAGTGACGCATGTTCTGATATTGATACTAATAGTATTGACACAGATGTTATAACCCAAAAAAAATGGTCAAAGTCAAAAATTGGGTTTTCCAATGCCAAACTCCCTTCTTTCACAGGAAAAGAAAAATGGGAGGTATGGATTAATAGGTTTGAGGCAGTAGCAAACCTACAAAATTGGGATAACAGAAATAAATTGGGTGAATTGTTAACCAGACTTCAAGGGGAAGCTGGGGATTTTGTGTTTGACCAATTAAATAGTAAAACACTAAATAATTACTCAAAATTAGTTACAGAACTTAAGAATAGATTTGGGGTCTTTGAAAATAAAAGAGCATACAAGATACAATTTAATAGGCGTACTCAGAAATCTAATGAAGACACTGCAGACTATGCTGCAGAACTAAAACACTTATACGACAAGGCCTATTCTAACCGACATGCAAAAATCAGACAGGAAGACTTGCTCCAAAGATTTTTAATGGGACTGTCTGATACTGAAGCTAGAATTTATCTTGAACTTCATAAAGACCCAAAAACTATAGAGGAAGCAGTTCAAGAGGTCATTACATATAAGGAGACTACTTCTGAAACACATGAAAGCAATTCAGGAAGAAATACCAAAGTAAGGCAACTAAAGAAAGAAAACACCAATTTCAACAAGCAAGATTCCACAAGTTCAGAAAAAGATGTAATTTCAGTAACCAAGGATGAATTACAAAAGATGTTTGATCAAATGTACCTAGACAAGAAAAGTAATGATGAGATACAGACATCAGTAAAAGTACACAATTATGATGAAAGACAGTTGGACAGACAGCCCTTTAATGTCCATGCCCCACCCTATGTTCCTAATGGGAATTGTAGGAATAGCAATTTGGAGAGAACCAATAACCCAGAAAACATCCCGAAATGTTACTATTGTGGTCAACCTGGTCATTATGCCAGAAAATGTTATAATAATCCCAATAGAGTAACCGATTATAGGAATAACAAGACCACACCTCCAAGACAGACGAATAAACCTTACACTCCCCAAAACCATAATAGTAGCCCGTCAGATGTATATACATTAAACTAGAAAGGGTTAACCCAGCTGACCAGAAGTTAGCCCTTAAGTTTAATGAAAACGGTCATAAATTGGACAATATTGGTGTACAAGAGCCAACAAGCAGTATAACTTTTAGTAATAGTAAAGAGGAAACTAGTAGCAATAGTAATAGTAAAGAGGAAACTAGTAGCAATAGTAATAGTAAAGAGGAAACTAGTAGTAATAGTAAAAGTAAAGAGAAAACTAGTAGTAATAGTAATAGTAAAGAGGAAACTAGTAGCAATAGTAATAGTAAAGAGGAAACTAGTAGTAATAGTAATATATCTTCTGTCACATTAGAAGATACAAATTTAGTTTGTCCTAATCCAGTTTTAGGAAGTGAACAGTCAGTTGCAAGTAATGTTATTGCAAGACAAGTACTCCGAAGTGATGGAGTCTATGTCGAAGGACATATCCAAGGGTCTGAGGTAAATTTTACTGTAGATACAGGGGCAGTCCGGACAGTATTATCCGTGTATGCCTTTAATAAAATTCCTCATGTTAATAGACCAATCTTGGAAAAGTCTAATATGTTAGCTTGTGCTGATGGTAAACCCCTAAAGGAGCTAGGGAAAGCTAATTTTGAAATTAAATTAGGAAATTTATGTTTTAATACAGAAATGATAGTTGCAAATATAGAAGATGAAGCTTTGTTAGGACTAGACATTTTGATGAAATCTCAGTGGGGTCCTGCTGACATAAAGTTAACAGATGGAATTATACTGCTTGGTGGTAATGCTGTCCATTGTACACAAATTGGTCAAAGAAATGAATTTATACGAAAAATTTATGGGGAAGCTTACTATGAAATCCCTCAAGGTATGAAAATTTTGTTGATGTTTTCATTGACCGACTTGATGATGATCCTCTTGAAACAGTCCAAGATTGCATTTTACAACCCACTGAGAAATTTTCAGAAAGATCTCCATTAGCAATGGCACCATGTTTAGTTAATAGTAATAGTAGCCTAGCTAACATAAGTCAAGATGTTACTTGTAATACTTGTACCTGTAGTATTATGAACCCATACATGTATGATCAAGATACAGTAATTGGTTCAACAGAAGTTGTTGAACATGAACCAAAGATGCTATTCAAATGTGAAGCCACACATGAAGTAAATAACCAAATTGCAATGAGAAGACTGCAATTTCATGACTCACACTTAGAGTCTGGAAAGGGGGTATCCAAAGAAGAAATAGGAAGACATTTGACTACTAAAGAAAAAGATCTGACACCAGAACCACCCCCTACAATACATTTTGTACATACAGCAACATAGCTCCAGTTGCACTAAAGAAACAGAAGAAGTCCCAGCTGGTAGCTACATGAAGAGACAATTAATTTTAGATTGAATAAGATGTACATGTATTTTTAATTTTTTAATAGAAATGTTATGGTATTGTTTTTTTGAATTGTAAATATCAAAAGTACATGTAATGTATGGTTAAGATAAAAGTTATTAGAAATAATTTAGACTGAAAATTTATTTTGGAAAGTGGAAAGATTAAATTTAAAGTAATTTATTTATGAAATAGTCAAAAGCTTTTAAGTGTTAAAAGTAAAATTTTGAGTATATTTTTGAACTTATATTTAAATATTTTGGTACTGTTTGCATGGTAACTAAAATTTTCCTTCAGAAAACCTCTGGTTCTAAGCAATGTTCCAGTTTGTTCATAACGTTCAGTTAATTTCCACATTTTGTACATATGTATGTGTATCTGGTATCTACTGCCCTCATGCTGATGGTCATAATGGTGAAACTTCTGCAGGTGTATCTGTAAAATATATATAAAGAATATAATTTTGTATAGTTTTTACATATATGGTATTTTATTATGATGTATTTGTGTTGATGAGAAAACTAATGTCATGCAGTTTTGGAATAGTGTTAAGCAGAAGAAAATATTTCAAACTTTAATTGTAAACTTTTGCATAAGTTAAAACTATTTGCGGGGACGCAAATAATGGAAAGGGGGTAAAATGTAGAGTACGAACCTAGGGTACATGTATTTTATTATGACGTGTTATGGACATGCAAGTCTAGTATGTAGACTTGTAAGATATTTTGATGTATGTTTTAAAATTGGTATTAATAAAGCATATGATACTGTTTAATATTCTGTATTTTTATGAAAGTTATAAGATAAGAAACAGTAACTGTGTGAAATGACTTGTATTATACTACTTGTAATGCTTGTAGTCTGGAACATATGATAATTGAGGCAAATAAGTTTTAATAAACATTTAATAAAGTAAAGTTAGAACAATTACAATGTTATGATTTTTCTAGAAATATTGAATTACTGTCATTTGTATAATTGATAAACAAGTTGAAGTTCATGTTATAATTTACCAGTTCATAATAATAATCCACTGAATAATCCAACTGCATGTCTTGAAATTTTGTGAAGATCCAATTGTAGAAACTGTAGTAAATCGTAGTAAATTCCACGCACCTGTGCTTAAATTTTATGAATGAAATGTAATGACATGCGCAGTAGAACCCATGTGTCACTTGGGACGATTGTTCAATAAAAACACTATTTTTACGTGTTGGCAACTGTTTTCACATACTCCTTGTAATTCCTTTTAGTATTTGTAGTCAACGTCTTCAATGTTTTGTTGATGTTAATGTTCATTGTCCTTGATATTTCACATTTTGATCCGCCGGTGACACTCAAACTTTTCGCAGTGTTGTTTACGTATTGTGACTTCCGGTGGCGCTGTATATATTGTTGTATTTTAGTTACCATAGAAATTTGTACAGTACCATGCATAAAATGTTTATTATATAAAGCTTACTTAAATTGTATATTATGGCGATTTTTGTAATTTATTATAGAATTTAAATATTTAGTTGGACGGCAAAGCACGCGATCCAACAATCCAACCATTTTCCAACTTTCCAACAATCCAACATTGACGTAATTTCGACGCTTGGACGTCAGTTCTGCTCAAACTTTTGGTTCTTACAGTTGGTATTTTTATTTGCTCGTTATTTATTTTAGTCAAAATGGTTAATTTTTCTTAGAACCTTTATTTTTTTAAAAGGTAAATTTGTAAAGGAAAATAGTAAAGTTAGCGTTTTCACAGTTAAAAAGGAATATTTCATTTTAGCGGACTCTTTAAAGCTTTATTTCTAGTTTATCTTTTAAAGTTAGGATTATTGAAATTGTTCATTGAAGTTCATGTTTATTGTTAACGTTTGTTTTTTTGTAATAAATAGAATTAAATAGGAAAGTAGGCAGTTAAGGGATAATTTCCTAAAGGTCTGGAAATTATAATAAAGTTAAGGGATAATTTCCTAAAGGTCTGGAAATTATAATAAACAAAACAGTTTATGAATGGTGTAAACTGTATTTCATTATTAGTTATTCAGGAAAGGCTCTGAAATATAACTAATAATAATAAACATTTTTTTATGTAACTGGTGAGGTCTCAGTTACAACTTTTACAAAAATAGTTAGAAAGAGGTCTTCTGACTAAATTCACTAGAAGTTAGGATTTTCTCTTAGGTATTTTATTTTCTTAGTAAGATAGCAGAACTCAGCCTTTTTATGTATTTTTCTGAATCTTATCTCTTGAGTGTAGAGATAAGTTAATAAATATCTCTTGAGTGTAGAGATAAATAAGAAAATATCTCTTGAGTGTAGAGATAAATTACTAGATGTATTATACTGAATAGAATCTTGTCATATCTTGAATATAACTGAAAATATATGATTCTTGAAATGAATAAAATATAGAAAACTTGTATATGTGACTTTTAGCAAATGCCTATACTGACCAGCTCATATCTTGTCATACTGACTTTGTGATATACAAACTACTCATAATATTTGAGTAAAAACTCTTGGGTCGAAGCATTTCAAGCCCCTGCCCGCTACAATACATATAACTATAACACAAAAAGTAAAGATACTGGTTGCCATTACTCTGAATTGTCGACAGTTCTTCATCTTGGTTGTAATGTTGAATATTTTCTGTTGTTATATTTCATAAAAATATCTGAAAATGATTATACACATTTTTAGAATCATGATCAATAGTTATAAGAAATTGTGTTATACTTTTCTGTAAATTAAGATGTGGTAAACTTCTGGTAATCATTTTGCGTGAATTGTCATGGTTAGAAAGGAACTGCGAGTACTCATAGGTCCAATGTTTCCTATCTTCACAAGTATTATATCATCAAGTATAGTAACTTTACTTTAACTTTTTGATAAAAAATATAGATAATGATAAAATATTTACATATAAAACTGTGTTTTGAACACTCAGCATTGAATAAAATTATAAAAATAATAAACCTTTTTACAAAAGGGTTAAAGCAAACAAAACCGAAACAAAACTTACGTAATAATTATTTGGCTATTGTTAGACTGTAATCAAAATTCGAAATATGACAGCATGTCAGATCCAATCCATTCCATCAAGGACCGATAGTTGCATAGGAATCGGTTCAATACATGAAAAAGCTATCAGAAATGACATGCGCATATGGTTTTTATCCAAAGGTAAGCGTCATTATGACAAACGCCTTCTCGACGCCAGTTTCCTTTATTTTTTGATACAAAATATTAGGCATTTCTATTATCACAGCATGTGTACTTTTATTTGGGCTGTCATTTGAACTCCGTGACTTTGTTTACTATCACATGCACGTTTTACATCTGTTTACATCTTTATAGGTATCTTTCAAATGAACAAATATATACCTTTTTTCGTAAAATTTGTAAAACTTTAATACTTTAGTTCACCTTTCTCTGATAAGATTATAATTAATGAGCCCAACTGTGGCTTACTAAGTCAATATTCACGGTGTGTTTTTTTTATGAATAACCTATAATTATCAATAAGTCATCGATATGCGTAATCTTAATGTTATATCATATCCAGGATGCAAAAGTACCGACACATTTCTTCAAAAATAAATAACTACACAACTTTAAATTGTAATAACGCTGAGGTCACCAGTATGTACATGTAGAAAGAGTGAACTATTTTCAAGTGTATAACCTGGCACATCCGGTCAGTATTTTTGCTGGACTTTTTTTTTGCTTTGTTCGATCTGATAAGTTGAGCCCTTTCAACTTATTTTTATAGTTTGGTTGATCGTTAGACTGTTACACCACAAATCTAATTAAGGGGAAGTATTAGTGCCAACAAAAGTCACATTATGTATGAACATGTCCCAAGTCAGGAGCCTCTTTTCGGTGATTGTCGTTTGTTTCTGTATTTCATATTTGTTTTTCGTTCACTGTTTTGTATATAAATAAGGCCGTTATTTTTCTCGTTTGAATTGTGTTACATTTGTATTATAGCTGACGATGTGGTATGGATTTAACTCATTGTTGAAGGCCGTTAAGTGACCTGTATAGTTACCTAATTCATTTATTTATTTTTATACTATACATAAATATTTTTATTATACAGATTAAAATACTTTTGCTCCCCTTTGTCGGAGGAATATTTATGGTTAAACAGTTTGTTTAATATTAAGGAGTCAAAGATAAAACTGGTCGCAATGTTAATTAGTATATGATGACATAAAACCTTTAATTTGTCATTTTGGGGTTTATTAAAGCTGACTTTGTGGAATGAATTTTGCTCATTGGTAATGACCGTTCAGTGACCAGTATAGTTATTAACTTAATGCAATGCAATTTGGTTCTCTCATTGACAATCATCCCATATCTATCTGATTTTCTACTATACATTAATATTTGTATTTTCCTCCCGTTTGTAGGAAGAAGATTAATGGTTAAAAAATATTCAATCATATTAAATAAAAGATTAGACTGGTCAGAATGAGAATAAGTAAATGATGACATTAAACATTTACTCTAAAAGATTACATTAAAATTTACTCTAAAAGATTACATTAAATGTATACATCTAGAACAAAGCAGTACTTAAATGGATTTAGCATGAACTTCTTATTATCTCTTATATAGATGTAATATTGATACTCAGTTCAAACCAACATTGAAATCATAACCATGTATTGCCCTTATATATAATTACCAATAATTCCAAATTACAGGGGTTTCAATAATTCTTCTAATTTTAGGCACGAAAGAACTTCTCAATGCTCATCAACGATGTACTTGTTTTCCTTTATAAATATTTTGATCTGTTCGTCATTGATGAGTTTTATGTGGACGAAACGTGAGTCTGGCGTACTAAATTATAATCCTGGTACCTTTGATAACTATTGTCTTCAGATTAAAGTGACTGATAGAAACAAGTATAGTTTTAGGTGTGGAGGAGCCGAAACAATCGAACATACATGTTGGACTTCTACGTATATAGAAAAATTATGAGGAGAACTTGACTCTTGAATACAATGTATTTGACAAAATAGATATATACATTGTTTTAGATCGAAAAAAACAGATAAAAAAAGTAAGAGTCTCAAAGATGCATATACTACAAATGCATATACTACAAATGCATCAACATCGTTAAGAATCTTTTCTTTTTTATTGTTAAGCTCGACAGTTTGATTACATTTATAGTGGAACAAGATGTTGTCGTATCACATGAGGAAAAGTGAACATGCCATTTTAAACACAAAAAAGTTTTTTTCAACCAGAAAAGGGAAAGACAAAAACACAAAGGCAACTCTAATCCTATCTGAGTAGAGGTTATAGACGTCATAATAAATGTCTTAATTGATTCATATTCATTGAATAATCACAACCAACACAAGATAGAATGTAAAAATTCTTTTTAATGTATTGTATTTATCAATGAGTTCCAGATTTTGACTGTGGCACGACTATCTTCAGGATTTGGCATACCCACTACCAAACCATATTTTTTTCTCTGCTTTCCAAAACAGTCTGATGTGTACTGGTAAGTATATGAGACATTCTGAGTGATGCCTCCAGATATGAATATTGCCAGACCTAAACACGAAGTATAAGGATAATGCAAACATATCGTAGTTTACCTTCCACTTCTCATTGGCGTCACGTTGTATTAAATATAACTTTGGATTTACCTTATCGCACATAATATATCTCCTTTTGAATTTAATGAACGAAGTACATCGTCGTCTATTTTGGCAGCAAATTCAGCATTTGGACAGTTTGCGGAAATCCATGTAAATCCAAACACTCCTTTCAAATTACGCTAGGAATCTACAGATTTATCTTGTATAATGTCTTGGAAAACTCGATTGTTCAATTGCTATTTGTAGTGAAAAATTGTAGACTTCTCCGAGAAGAAAGATCGCTCTGATAGTTTCTTGCCTGTGAAATGTCGAGTTCAAAAAAGTTTTCCTCAATAGTTTCCTTTTTTTCAAAATGATCGAGAGTAGAGTACATTATTACAATACACGAAAGTTTGGAAATGATTTTACAAATTTTACTAATGTGTCAAAACTGTCTGATATTTTGATTGTATGGTAGTATTCCGTTTATATTGCAGCTTTTGTATCTTAACCGTTCTCTGCATCGTTAAGTTTGTGCAATTTTTGGGACAAGATATATAAAAAAGAAGATGTGGTATGATTGCCAATGAGACAACTATCCACAAAAGACCAAAATGACACAAACATTAACAAGAGTTCGTATGTAAAGAGGTTTTAATCATACATACAATCATAACACAAAGAGTAAAGATACTGGTTGCCATTACTCTAAATTGTCGACAGTTGTTCATCTTGGTTGTAATTTTGAATAATTCCTGTTTGTATATTCCATCAGAATATCTGTAAATAATTAAACAAACTATTATTATAATGATCAAGAGTTATTAGAAACTGTGTTTTCTTTTTCTGTAACAAAAAAAATGTGGTTACTACTGGTATTCATTTTGTGTGTACTGTCAAGGTTATAACTAAAATGCGAGTACTCTTATATCAAAGATTTTTCATCTCCCCAAGCGATATATTATCAGGTAATGCACTTTTTGCTTTAACTCTTTGATATCAATTATAGATAATGCTGAAATAACTATAAATAACACGTTTTGAACGTTCAGCATTAAATGAAATTATAAAAATAATAAACTTTCATACAAAAGGGCAAAAGCATATAAAATCGAAACAAAACTTACGTAATAATTATTTGGATATTGTTTGACTGTAATCAAAATTTGAAATATTACAGCATGTCAGATCCAATCTATTCCATTTACACGTCTAAGTTTTGATACACAGAGAGGCAAATTCTGATTTTTTTTAAAATAAGTTTTAGTACAAAAGTACGTTTTGTCAAAGTCGAATGTTTTTTTAAATAAAAAGAAAATTGTTCACCTTTTTCTTAAATGTCGAAATTTTATGTCAAAAGTTGCCATTCTGATATTTCACTTTTGCGAGTCAAAAAAATGACTTTATTAAATTGACAAAATATTTCCGAAGATATCATATATTGCAAGGACGGAAAGTTGAATGAACAGTTTGAGTTATTTGTATCCTGCATAATTGTATTGACTGATAAGCTTTCAATTCATGGCCAGAGCTTCAACTATACACACATTTTTCGTGGTACATTTTCATTAAAGCACAATTTATTTTACCTCGTCTTATTATTTGTTGAATTAGCGTTGACAGTTACCGTAATCAGACAACACATTGTAATAATGTACACCAAATTGTCTAATCTAATAATCAATTATCAATACAATTTTATAGAAATGATAATTAAAGCAACAAACTATATTAGGTGGTTTATTGATAAGAATCATTTCAAAACTTTACTTTCCGCTATATAGATGATGTTCTTTCACTAAATAATTCAAAATTCGGTGAATATGTGGAACGCATCTATCCCATTGAACTACAGATAAACAATACAACAGATACAGTTAAGTCGGCCTTTAACTTGACTTATATCTAGAAAATGACAATGAGGGTCGATTGAATACTAAACTTTAGGACATAAGAGATGATTTCAGCTTTCGAATTGTGCACTTTCCATTTCTAAGTAGCAACATTCCAGCAGCACCCGATACGATGTATATATCTCTCAATTGATACGATATTCTCGTGTTTGAATTTCCTATCATGATTTTCTTGAAAGAGGGTTGTTGCTCACAATTAATCAAGAGTTCCAAAAGGTGAATTTGAAATCATCACTTTGTAAATTTTATGGACGCCATCACGAGTTGGTTGACCGTTATGGAATAACCGTTTCACAAATGATACCGGCTTTGTTTCTTACGTCGTAACTACAATCCATTTCTCTTTCATGAATGTGACCTACCGAATTAGACTATTTACCGGATTGGCTATCTCATAAGCAACACGACGGGTGCCACATGTGGAGCAGGATATGCTTACCCTTCCGTAGCACCCGAGATCACCCCTAGTTTTTGGTGGGGTTCGTGCTGTTTATTCTTTAGTTTTTTATGTTATCATGTGTACTATTGTTTGTCTTTTTGTCCTTATATTTTTTGCCATGGCGTTGTCAGTTTATTTTAAATTAATGAGTTTGACTTTCCCTCTGGTATCTTTTGTCCCTCTTTTAGAAAGTTATGAAATTATAAATAAAGAGTCTGAAAAATGGACCGATTGACGTAGAGAAAACACAACCCAGCATAACACTATGCCTACTGTGGATAATTTAAAAAACAATTTTCTGAAAGTATTTACTTCTGCGCAATTTAAAAATATTGGTAAAAAAAAAATTACGTTGATTACCAAAAGTTTCTGCTAAAGGTCCTCTCATATTTAATCAACACCATTGTCCAATATATTTTATAATATATTAAGTTGACTCTATGAATTTTCGTTTTAACGTCATGCCAGTTGACAAATTCGACCTCGTTGTTTTAGTATTATAGATATGGGATAAATTATCAAAGCTAAATTGTATAATATACATATAGTAGGGTGTCCAATCAACGAATTTGATTGATTTGCCTTGAATAACACACGGTAATATTTTATAGCATTGGAAAGAGAAAAACAAGCCTCATCGAAATACCGTTGTCGTCGTTGTCCGTCGTGGTCATGATTTTTTTTCCAAATCAGGGTCAAAGATGAAGGCAAAATGTCCAGAAAATGCACATTCACATTTAGAAAGCTTGTATTCCTATATACAGGCGTTTGTTGCAAAGAAAAATTGATAGAAAAATATCTTTTGTATCTACATTTAGAACTTATTTTATATTTTTATCGCCAAAATGACTTTAGATTAAAATTGAGAATAGAAATGGGGAATGTGTTAAAGAGACAACAACCCGATCAAATAAAAAACAACAGCAGAAGGTCATCAACAGGTATTCAATGTAGCGAGAAATTCCCGCAACCGGAGGCGTCCTTCAGCTGGCCCTTAAACAAATATATACTAGTCCAGTGATAATAAATTGACTTTTCTGCATATAGGGTGCAAATTTGAAATTTCAAAACAGCTGATATATTACAATGACCTTGACCTATTTTAATTTCTAAATTTTAATTTTTTGTATTCAATTCATTTCAAGGAAGATCTAAAGATGGGTTTTTTATCTGAACTTTAATAATTTGTCGTAAACAAAAATTTGTTTTTCCAGCCTTTTGATAGTAAGGTGTTTGTCAATTTCTAGGTGAATAATCAAATTTCTGTTTTTGAGTGTGAAAGTATTTATAAATGATTTGGTTCGAAATTTGTGTAACATAAACGTCGAACATGGTTCAATATACGGCTATGTGTATAGATTTGATTTACAGAAGTAAAAAGTACTACAAACGGAGAAAAGGAGGAGGGGTTAAAGTTATGAAAACAATACGTCTATTAGAAACAGGTAAATCACCCCCATCCTACATATACGGATGACTAAATGAACAAAAATTGGCTATAATGTTTACTAATATTCCAATATTATAAAAATTAAGGGAGAAGGTTATGTACAACAACGATGTATATATATCTATGTATACAATATCAGGGCATAGGAATCGATTGAATTCATGAAACAGCTATCTGAAATGACATGCGCATATGTTTTTGCGTTATTGAAGGTTGAGTTTTTTTTAATGACAAACGCCTTCTCGGCGCAAGTTCCCTTGATGATTTCTTACAAATTATTAGGCATTCATATTATCACACTATATGTACTTTTATTTGGGTTGTCATTTGAACTCCGTGACTTTGTTTACTATCACATGCACGTTTTACATCTGTTTACATCTTTAAAGATATCTTTAGTATATGGTGACATTAAACCTTTACTCTAAACGATTACAATAGATGTATACATCTAAAACAAAGCAGTACTTAAGGTGGTATGGGAGTCTAAAATAAAAATGATAGAATTTGTTCAAACTTTGCCAAAACGTAGTATCTATTGATATATGTTCAAAAATACAGATAGGTCACCGCGCATTTTCTCAAACTACAGGACGTGACAATATGACACATTTTCTATGGATAATACAGGAAAAAAACCATTTTGTGATTAGAAACTAAACCAAATGATAGAATTGTTTAATATTAAGGAAAAGATGGCTTTTAGACAATGTTTTGAGAATATCAAAAGAAAAGATATGGTCACCGTACGATTTTTCCGGCTAAAATACAAAATAGGAAAATTTCATGTAGAATCCTTCAGAAAATGTACTGTTTTACAGTTACCTCCCCTTAAAATGCCAATTTGTTTTTTAAACAACCAAAAATAATCAACATTTGCAAAAATATTCATATTTATAAGTTATAATCTTATGAATTGATTCTTTTAAATGAAAATTCACATTAAACATTTGCATTCCTGCATCAAATTTTGCTACCTTGATAGAAAATATGGACCTTTGATTCTCTTTTTTTTACAATCCAAGATGGAGGAAGACACCCATACCACCTTTATCGGATTTAGCACGAACTTCTTATGTTGATGTAATATATTAGCATCTGTTTTAACTATGGGGGAGGAAGCTAAGATAAAAAAAAAGTTGTTCTGCATTTTTTTTTTCAGTTGTAAGTTCTGTCTTGCATTTTGTTTTATTACTTTATCCCGACTTGAATTTTATAAATTGTCATCCTCCCTTATTTTTGCTAAGTTGCGCATCCTACCTTTTTAGCTCACATGGCCAACAGGTCGAAGTGAGCTTTTCTCATCACTTGGTTTCCGTCGTCCGTCGTCCGTCGCTAAAAATAGTACATAGGATAATTATTTCTGAAACTTAAGCATTTATATTAATTAGAGCAAATCTGACTAGAATAAAATTGTTCATTAGAACAAGATCTATCTGCCCTGAAATTTTCAGACCACTCAGGCAACAATGTGTTGGGTTATTGCCCCTGAATTTGTAATTTTAAGAAAAGTTTACAACTTTTGGTTATTATCTTGAATAGTATTATAGATAGAGATAAAGTGTAAACACCAATAATGTACAGCAAAGGAAGACCTACAAATACGTCATTATGATAAAAATGGTCCAATGTTTAATATGCACGTTGACCAAGGAGAGCGACACAGACTCTTTAGAGTCTCTAGTTTTATTACTCAAAACTCCTGTCATGCATTTTATTCATATTTCATCAGAGCCGTTCAAACAAATCAAATGGTAGATCCCTTACAGTCTTTTGTCCTTGTAAACTGACAAGCTAAAATATGCAACGCTTAAAAAAGACTTAAATTGAATATGGTGTATGTAACTTGCAGGCAGTTTATAAGTATAAATTTCTTTTTCTAAATCCGAAGAGGATCTGATAAATAACAAAGGCCCTTTTTGGTGAGAATACTTATTCAACAATTCGAATACGATTTAGTTGAATATCAATTGAGGGTTCCATGGAACTGTTTTCATCAATTGCTATTTTTTTATCTTGAACTAGCTTTTGTTCAAGTTTTGTAACATTTCATGAAGGTTTAGCTAAGCAATCTCCACATTGATACGATATTGCTGGGCCTGTATTTCCTATCATGATTTCCCTGATATAGGGTAGCTGCTTGCAAATGAAGCAATTAAACCAAGAGTTCCAAATGATGACGGTGAAATTATCCCATCGTACATTTTATTGACGCCATCAAAAGTTTGTTGACCTTTATGCAATATCCGTTTAACAGTTGATAGTTGATATATTTCTTATGTCGTCAGTACAATCCCGTTCCTTTTCCCGAATGTGACCTATCAAATTAGACTATTTACCGGATTTGTACTGGCTAACATCACGACAGGTGGTACATGAAGAGCAGAATCTGCTTTCCGGAGCACCTGAAATCACCCCCAGTTCTTGATTGGGTTTGTCTCAACAGATTTTTCAGTTGTATTTTGTGTACTTTAATTATTTGTTGGGTTTTGTTTTGTCTTTTTCTTTTTAAGCCACGGCGTTCTCAGTTTATTTCCGATTTATGTTTTTGGATATCCCTCTGGTAAATTTCACCCCTCTTTTCTACTGATGAATAAATAATGTAATTTCAAACTGTATGTAAACATTTTGCACTGCATACTTTCATTTGAATATATCTTTTGAAGAAAAATATAATTGTATTTTAGAAAAGAACTAAACTTCTGATACTCAACATTTACCTTAAAATATAAACAAATAGTTACGGAGAAAACATGCTTGCAAGAAAGAAATGAACACCTTTCAATCAGTTCAATTATTAGTATCTTTTGATTTCATTATATTGCCGAGCGACAATAATTCATATCCCACAAAGACTTTTCATAAACTACCAAAGTCAAGTTATAGAGTATTCATAAGCTATAGAATATGACTATGCTGTAACTACTGGTCTAATATGGTACCTAAACTAACTAATATCAGTTACATAGAAATATCCACATAACCAGTGTTATAATAGATTAAATTCATTTGCCTGTAAAAATAAAATAAACTTTTAATTTATTTATCAATGAAATTTAAAAGCGGATGGCTTTGTTTTTTCTAACTACATTACAGTTTTTCTATTTATAAACATTTTGATTAATAGAACCTTAATCCTCAATAAGATAATGTCTTTGATCAAAAGGGTAAACATATTTTTCAAAAGTACCAGGATTATAATTTTATACGCCAGACGCGCGTTTTGTCTACATAAGACTCATCAGTGACGCTCATATCAAAAGAGTTAAAAAAGCCAAATAAATACAAAGTTGAAGAGCATTGAGGACCCAAAATTCCAAAAAGTTGTGCCAAATACGGCTAAATAGCGACAATAATTCATATCCCACAAAGACTTTTCATAAACTACCAAAGTCAACATCTTACTTTCTAAACCTTGTTTTGTTTACATACAGATTTGAAACGTCTTATTAACCGTTATAAGATAACCTTTCATTAAATGTTCTTAATCGGGATATAAAAAGGGTTATACTATAAGAGGTAACAAATCTGACCACTCATACACATCGGGGGAGAAAAACTTTGTTTGATAACAAATAAAACCAGGATTTTATATTTTGATTATTTCGCAAATAGTTTCTTTATGATGATAAGTATTTGGAAAACCTTCATATTGCGTATATATAAAAAGAAAATATGTGCTTTCGAATACATTTTACAAATATCGTGCGAGAGAACGTTCATAAATATAGATCGACAATTTTTAAACGGTGAGTAATCGAGCTTATCAGCTAAATCATAAAAGAAAAAGGTGTAAGTGTACCACATGTATATCGTCAGAAAAAAATACATTTTTGCTGGTTATACAATTGATGTTTTTGTTCAACTTTAGCATTATAGATCATCTTTAACCAAAACGAATTTACTTGTCGTCTTGAATAACGTATCATTACCTTTCACCATTATCATTGAATACAGTTTCTGTTATGTATTAAATGTCTTTTAGTTGATACCTATCGATATGCACCAAACAGCCGAAGATATATATATATATGATATCACAGAAGCATGGGTTCGAATCCCGGCGAGGGAAGAACCAAAAATTTGCGAAAGCAAATTTACAGATCTAACATTGTTGGGTTGATGTTTAGACGAATTGTATATACATTATGTACACAGACATGTATCACCATCATTTATGGCGATCCGATGGATACATCTGTTGTAGGGTTGTCACTGACTCAGACGTACTTATGAATATAATTATTTTCTGTGACTGTATCTTACATTAATTTGTAGGATCCTTTACTATAGATAATTTAGCTGATTTGTAACAATAACATCTTCATGCCTTATATATCATGTACTGTAGTACGCCTCTAGTTTAAAACTGACGTGGAAAGGTAACACATGCCCACCGAAAGCTATTTTTATGAGAGCCAAGGTGGTCGTGTGGTCTAGCGGGACGGCTGCAGTGCAGACGATTTGGTGTCACGATATCACAGTAGCATGGGTTCGAATCCCGGCGAGGGAAGAACCAAAAATTTGCGAAAGCAAATTTACAGATCTAACATTGTTGGGTTGATGTTTAGACGAGTTATATATATATATATTTCTCTAATTCTATGGAAATTTATCCTTTTCTGAACCCATTGTATAAAAAAATTTAATCAACGTCTGGTTGCTGGTGATCTCAAAAGATCATTGGATGATTTTAAGGGTCATGACCTTTTTAGCTAACTGAATGAATCAAAATATGATAACAGGTGTTAATGAAATTGACAACTTCGTGCAATGTGAAAGGCACTCGTAGGGGATTTTCGGTTAACAAAAAAGTAAATGTCTTTTGGATCATTAGAGAAACAGATTCTTACAAAGTTACTCGTGAATTATCGGATTTATCCAATCTCGATTGTTAAATTATAAATTTTAAAGTCCTCGCCGAGGCGGCTCGGAATTTAAAATTGATAATTTAACTATCTCGATTGGATAAATCCGATAATCCACTGGTATCAATGTAAGAATCTATATATATATATATATATAAACGAGTCTAAATTGAAAACTACGTTCAAACCTATGACTGCGTTGGATAAAAACCGCAATTTTTATACGTGTGCATGTCAAACAAATTTCGTTGTAGAAGGGTCTAAAAACAGCACAAACAACATTTCCCAAAAGACCAAAAGAGTGAAAAAGTATATTTAAACAAAACGCATTTGACTAACAGGTCGAACAACTGATGTTCTTTAACCCTGCTGACTGCCATTGACGATTGCCAAATAAAATTGATCAAAAGATGTAACAAAATGGATCCTAATATAAATTTAATACGTCACAGAAAGAAAAAAAAATGTTAACTTGTGGACAGGATGTTGTGCCACAAACATTCGGTGTCAATATTTCTTTAGTACACCATATCCGGATTTCGACAATAAATGTCTCTTCAGTGATGTTAGGGATCGAAACGGTATTTGGAAGGCCATATAAAAAGTACCCTCATTTTTAGAGAAAGTACCCTCATTTTTAGATATATATATATATATAAAGCATGTGAAAATATTCATCGACCTTTAGATTTACGAAGTTGGGCTAGGCTTTGAGGTTGGTAAATCCGTTTATAATAAGTTCCCCATTAAACTGTAACATGTACATTGTGAAACATATCATACTTTTCTTTTAAATCCAATGTACGACTCGGAGTTAGCATACTTATAGCATGTATAGTATGACTTTTCCTTTATTACAGACTTTTGAAATACCCCTAACTTGTCCTCTAGATCAACTTAATGCGGCAGGGTTTCATTATTATTTTGATTTGTTAGAGGTTCCTGATGATAATATAATATATATTTGTTTCCATGGAAATAACAAGCCGGACATGTTGAACATCGTAGATAGAGAGAAAACTATCATAATATAATGCTTCAGGAAACTGACAAACATGGACACAAAACATTTTGGAGAATCATACCACCCTTCAATTTATAAAATTGATTTCGCCTGAGAAGATTACTAATTACTAATAAAATAGTTTATTTTGAAATTCTTGCAATTTTCTTTTAATGTAACTCAACATCCTGTAGGGATTACGTAATCATATTATGTGTATTGATGTTACATGTAGTATACCTCACTCTAAATACTTAGTCGCATCTCACCATATTTTATAAATCATAAATGTTGTCTGAAGTATTCTAACCTTAAATCTGAAGTATTGTAACATGTGTAACCCCTATATCAGGTTATCAGGGTGATTTTTTTTAACGATTTGGCTTTAACATGTTAAACATCTTGTTCCCGTTTCTTCATTTTTGTAGAGATAGTTGATACATTCTTGAGGATTTAAAAAATATTAGGTAATATCAACAAAGCTAGAAAATGTCTATTTAGTAAGTATACAATTGTTATATAAAATTCAAGGTCGTAAATAAATTGTAAACATATTTCAAATAGACGTCTAGAGTTACTTCCCCTTATTTGTCACCATTCAAAATTATTCCTTATATTTACGTTTTATGGGTGAAAAAGATTAAATCATTAATAAATATAAAATTCAAATACATATTGAAAACTAAATTTTTATTATTTATATACCTTTATACAATTTAAAAAAAAAAGTTGAAAATAAAATAGATCGATTGCTTGTCGATATATGTTGCAGATTAATGTCAAAATGAGTACTCATAAATGACATAAATGTATACAAGACAAAACTATATCAACAAGTCGGATCCACAATGTAAATTCATCGACGTAAGTGGTGAAAAATTCAGAAAACTATAGAAAAAAACAACAAGAGAAAGGCATATTGACCAGACTCGGAAAGTCATGTAACCAGGAAATTATATACGAACCTAATTCTTTAACGTACACAGAAAATAGTTTTTTTCTGAACACGTACCTTGTCTCTACATATTCAAACCGAAGACCCAACGTTGAATATTGCTATAATTACGATAGAACAAGTCTTAAAATAAAAAAAAAGTCTGCTGAAAATTAATTATAATGATTATCCTTTTTCTTTAAAACAATTTTTTATTTCCATCATATAATGAGTATCCTAATGATAAAGTATGGAACGCCAACACTGTCTTATTATGCCCATTTTTCATTATATGTTGTGCATTTACCTTTATATGATGTGCATTTACCTTTATATAATGTGCACTTGTCATCATATGATGTGCAAATATCCTTATATGATGTGCAAATATCATTATATGATGTGCAAACATCATTATATGATGTGCAAACATACTTATATGATGCGCTTATATACTTATATGATGTGCAAATATACTTATATGATGTGCAAATGTACTTATACGATGTGCAAACATTCTTATATGATGTGCAAACATTATAACATGATGTGCAAATGTACTTATATGATGTGCAAATATACTTATATGCTGTGCAAATATACTTATATGCTGTGCAAATATACTTATATGCTGTGCAAATATACTTATATGCTGTGCAAATATACTTATATGATGTGTACATATCATTATATGATGTGTACATATCATTATATGATGTGTACATATCATTATATGATGTGTACATATCATTATATGATGTGTACATATCATTATATGATGTGTACATATCATTATATGATGTGCAGTTTCCATTATATTACGTGCAAACATCTTCATATGATGTGGTTGTGTCATCATATTATGTGCTTGTAATCTTATATTATGTGGTTAGGTTTACTTCATTATATGATGTCGAAACGTCATTATATGATGTGCTTTCATCGTCGTTATGGTCAATGAACATGATTACGATTAGAATGATTACTGTCTACGTCATAACTGATTCCGATCTACTTCTGCGGAGTAACCGTTACTTCTAATTAGGATCAAATCTGTTGCTACTGTTTGGAAAATGGTGGAGACTTGAGATAAACCTTGGCATGTTAGTACCTCGTTTTAAGATGCAAAAAAATCACACCTGATATTGTTGGAAAATTGTAAAAATATATATCAATTGCAAAGTTTTGTTTAAATCGCAAATCTTTAATAATAAACATACGAAGTCTACAATACGGTTATGGTTAATGAATTGAATAAATAATTCTTGTATGTCATACTATATGATCGTTTTAACGAGGGAAGGCATTATATTTGTCAATTTCGGTATACCTAACGTTAGTAATTTTTCTATAAGAAGATAATACACGAAGTTTAGTATTTTCGTTTATGTAAATATTGCCTTTCTGATCATGTTAGCTGTTCGAGTTTGTCTTTATATATTCTCAAGATAGACACAAACAATTGGGAATAAATCGGACTCTAATAGAGTAATGGCTCATATAAGGACCGGTCATTTGTAACCAAAAAAAAGAGGGGATAGGAAAAGTGGCATTCATTTCTAAATAGTTATAAATTTGTCGCGGTATAATGTTATGGCGAATTCTTCGTCAACCGTAGCCATCAATCTTTGCGCCTCGTTTCGCTCATCTGAATTATTAAAACCTGAAAATTTAGTTTCAACAATTTCTTCTAGCATAGAATTTTTCATCTGATGCTATAATTGAATGAAGGTGTGGTAAATATTTATGAAACCACAAACGGCAAATCCAAACTAATATAAGAAAGAAGATGTGGTATGATTGCCAATGAGACAACTATCCACAAAAGACCAAAATGACACAAACATTAACAATATAGGTCACCGTACGGCCTTCAACAATGAGCAAAGCCCATACCGCATAGTCAGCTAGAAAAGGCCCCGATAAGAAAATGTAAAACATTCAAACGAGAAAACTAACGGCCTTATTTATGTAAAAAAAAAGAACGAAAAACAAATATGTAACACAAAAACAAACGACAACCACTGAATTACAGGCTCCTGACTTGGGACAGGCACATACATAAATAATGTGGCGGGGTTAAACATGTAAGCGGGATCCCAACCCTTCCCCTAACCTGGGACAGTGGTATAACAGTGCAAAATAAAAATAAACTAGTTCCCTGCAGTCGCAAACAATTTTCATACATCAGTACTTTGATTATATATGTTCTTGTCTATACCTTACAAGAAAAGGTTTCTCTATTATTAGTTATCAAGATAATAGACAATATCACAACAAAACTCTGAAAAGACAAAATTGCACAAAAAGTTCCTTTACTATAGAGTATATTCAGACATATTGCACTATTTTATTTTATTTTTAAATCTATTATGTTTCCAGGATTAACGCAAAATATTAAAAGCCGCTGCCGTAAATCTTCACTTTGAAAAATTCAAAACACCACTCTCTATCTGTAAGAGAACAACAGGTCTCAGTAAAAAATAAATAAATGCAGTGTTTTAAGTTCATTTAGACACTAGATTAAAAACGCTCAATTCTCTGGTTTTGTTGGATTGATACACACCTTCAAAAATTTGAAGGCTGAAATGTCATTGGCTGATGTAATATATACAAGGAAAGAAAATAAAATGACGTGTTGTCAGATCCTTGTATCCAAAGCTGAAACAGATGATCTGTACATTATATATTAATAACTAAATGTGTTAGACACCGACTCTAGTTTTAGGGAATGAGCACGTGTATTTTCTTTTTCGAAATGAAAAAAAAACCAAAAAAACCACGGTTTATTTTTTTTTAAGTTTCATCATTGTTTTATTTTTTCCTCATTTTAAATAGAAACAAACTATTTCGCTTCCCTTATGAAATAGATAAAATCTCTTTCAAGAAATTTAGAATCCAACATTTACAAAAAAACTTGCCCCCTCCCTCACATAAAAATATCAATGGTCGGTACGTTAGTCCTGTTTAATTGAGTCTAGAGGTGAATACTAGTATATGAGCGGCTTCCCACGAAACCTTTTATATTGCGGGTTACTGCATGTCTAGTGGTGGTACTTTCGTCGTAGCATGTTCGCCTTGAGTGAGAGAGGTCGTGGGTTCAAACCCCGGCCGGGTCAGAACCAAAGACTTTAAAATTCTTATATACATGCTGCTTCACAGCTAATTATATAAGCAGGCGGGATTAAGGATTAAGAGCAAAAGCTGGTCGGCTCGGAATCAGAAAAATGTGTCCGGGTAAGGTGATATGCATGTCTTCCTTCGGAATGCTACCTTTTGAACTAGCATGTTAAAAAATCCGGTTCAGGGTGTCGGTCTAGTACAAAACAGGGTTAATATTCATACCACATTAACATGTTCTTGTACGAATATGCATATATCAATTTGCCGGTGGACCTCAAGAATCCACCCATAATCATCTATAGTTGAAACTGTGAAATATACTAGTATGCACAAAAACATGATAAAAAGCTGCACGTTAATGTAATTCACCAAGTTCAGTTTCATTCCATATCTCCTTTAATTCACTTCGGGTTAAAGTGATGGGCGCTCGGTGGTCAAGTGGTTACATTGTCATTTCGTGGCCTTTTATAGCTGAATATGCGGTATGGGCTTTGATCATTGTTGTAGGCCGTACGGTGACCTATACTTGTTAATTTCTGTGTCATTTTGACCTTTTGTGGAAAGTTGTCTCTTTAGCAGTCATACCACTCCTTCTTTTTTATAAGTAGTCGAACTGCTGTATCACTAGCATGTCAACACTTAGGTGTGCGATTTCAAATCCCGCACGTGGCAGGTAAGCTCGATTCCAATCTTAATTGACCAGAATTGTATTTTTTCCAAACGAAGGTCAAGGGGTCTATCCGGGCACTTCTGCTTTCTCCACCAATATAAACTCACCGCCACGAAATAGCATGAAAGTGTTGAAAGTGGCGCTAAATAACATTCAATCAATCATCCATACCGGTATACTTAAGTTATGGCCTGTAAATCTATATGTTAGCAATGTCAATGTATGACATCAGTATACAGAGATAAAAATAATAACTATTTACAGTATATACAAAACAAGACAGAGAGGTTTCAAAATTACTAAGCCAGCTGGACAAACGCACTTGTTTATATATTTTTTTTATAAACGAACAAGCTGAAGTTGACAATTTACAGAAATCTTATACATCCTTCCTGTTTTCAAGTTTTCGTACATGGCTTAAAGCCTTGTCGGATAAATGTTTTTGTCATATTGAAATTTCCCGTTTTAGTAACAACAATTCCCAAATAGTTATATTGTTTTATCATCTCAATGTTAGTATCATTGTAAGAAAATCGGAGATTTGTTGGCTTCCGTCCAAAAATAAACCTCACTAAGACTTTAATTTAAAGAACTTTCCTTTCAAGTTCCAAGCCTTACAATAATCATGGAAAGCATTGAGTTGAGTCTGCAGGTCCTGTGCTGTTTCAGCCAACAACACCGTGTCATCTGCAAACAATATAACAAAACCCTTAAGATACATTTCTTATTCTCTTTCCAGATCTTCTGGTATAGTTCTGTTAAGTCATGTAATATTTCTAGTCACTAAGAAATTATTTTAGTCAATCAAAAGTAAATAAAATAGGAAAGGTGATAAGTTTTCTCCTTGTCGAACACCATTGTCACAGGCAAGCAAAGTATTCCGAATTATAATTACTATCGTGTATCATCGGTACAGCGGATATAGCTTTTTAGGGACTTTTAAGCATGAAAAACTATACACCGTACATTCATTTAACTATGCACCGTACAGAAGGATTCATGTGGTCGGCTATACACAACGCTTCTTGTCGGAATAAAATATCAAAAAATAACATATGTACAAAATATTTCAATGCCAATTATTGAAACAGCTATACTTATTACACACAAACAGTGGCCTTCTATCAGAAAAAGAGTTGCAATGAATATAGAATCATATCGGATGAGACGAGTGCCAACTTCTTTGACAAGTATTTGCACATGTTTTTAGTAAGGATTCTTGTTTTGGGCAAATAGTGAGACTTCTCTAATCACCAACCGACGACCAAATCATTTCTTAAAACAACAAATATGTTTAGATTGAAGTACACATTGATATAATGTAAACAAAACAAAAAAGATTGTTTGTACCGTGTCAGAAGAAAAATCGATCACGACCCCTTGGTTAGTACCTATATCCGCTGTACCGATGATACACGGATATTCCAGCGAGTGGGCAAGTGTTGAAACAAAGAGTGATGACACAGTAATAAGGTGGATACAGCAGTGACAAAGTTAATGCTTTTTATTCTATTTTTTTTTAAGAGACGAAAAAGAGGAACAAATTGCAAAACACGGGCGTCAATCCATTCATCTCGGTTGGAAAATAAAAATATTAAATACCCTAAATTGGAAAAAATGTGGCAACGTGTGATTTTCAGTGGTTTTTCCCCCATTTAACTCAATAACTGTATCGTCTACGTAAAATCCGTTGCCATTACCGAAAAGGATAAAAATAAGTACCACAAAGGTAAAATCCGATCTAATCGGACGAAAAATTAAATCTAAAACACTTCATCAGAAATCAACCCCTTATATCTCAGAAATCGTTGACGCTACTCCAAATCTGTTGACATACTAGTACTAATGTTTCAGAATTTTATTAGCAATTAAAAAAATCTCCATTAAAATAAGTTGAAAATAAACAATCTGTATATGCCAATATGTGCTCATTGTTGAAGACTGTATGGTAACCTATAGTTATTAGTTTCTGTGTCATTTGGTCTGTTGTTGAGAGTTGTCTCATTAGCAAAGATACCACTTTTTCATTTTTTATAATTACCCACACAGCCATTTCGCATTTTGTGGGCACTACGTCGACTAAGCTTGCAGTCTTCGAAATTGTGTATTTTCTCACATAATTGGCGTTTTCTGTGGAAAAAAAAAAAGATTGGTTCAAAGACAAATTAAATGTCCTATCACACATATTTCCGACTTGGTATGGTTTTAAAGGAGTTGCGGCTCAATGAAATCGGTCTACTCCTTTAGTAGCATAGATTATATGATGTACTAGATTTAATATCATTGTACATATTCAATACTACATTATACATCTTACCATATACAGATTAATATTATTCAATAACATTTAAAACAAATCATCTCGCCATAGTTTGCATCAGTAGATAATTTTATAGCTATTGTTATGAAATATTTTTGAAACAGACTGTGATTTCAATGGTGTCTTTTGCAATGAATAGAAATAAGCAGATGTGGTATGAGAGCCACTGAGACAACTCTCCATCCAAGTCATAATTTGTAAGAGGAAACAATTATAGGTCATAGTACGACCTTCAACACGGAGCCTATGCTTAAACCGAATAGCAAGTTATAAAAGGCTCTTAAAATTTGTTATCATTTTCTCCACAGACGGAGATTTCTTCAACTAGCTCCTGTATTTACTGATTTTAATCTTCAACCGAAATGTTTGAAACGTTGATTTTGTTAAATTGCTTTGTCTCATTTTCCTTATAAATTGCACTTTCGCTTGCGATAGACACATATTTGAGCCGGGTTAATAGTTTACAGAATCAGATCGGAATCAGTTATGACGTAGCAAGTAATCATTCTAATCGTAATCATGTTCATTGACCATAACGACGATGAAAACACATCATATAATGACGTTTCGACATCATATAATGAAGTAAACCTAACCACATAATATAAGATTACAAGCACATAATATAATGACACAACCACATTATATAAAGATGTTTGCACGTAATATAAGGGAAACTGAACATCATATAAGGATATGTACACACCATATAAGGATCTTTGCACATCATACACGTATATTTGCACATCATATAAGGATCTTTGCACATAATATAAGTACATTTGCACATCATGTAATAATGTTTGCACATCATATAAGAATGTTTGCACATCATATAAGAATGTTTGCACATCATATAAATATATTTGCACATCATATAAGTATATTTGCACATCATATGAGTATGTTTGCACATCATATAAGTATGTTTGCACATACTATAATGATGTTTGTACATCATATAAGGATATGTGCACATCATATAAGGATATGTGCACATCATATAAGGATATTTGCACATAATATAAAGGTGCTTGCACATAATATAAAGGTGCTTGCACATCATATAATGACAAGTGCACATCATATAAAGGTAAAAGCACAACATATAAAGGTAAATGCACATCAAATAAAGGTAAATGCACATCATATAATGAAAATGGTCTTAACAAGACAGTGTTGGCGTTCCATAATTAAGTATTTGGTGCCATCTGCATGTATACATTTAATTTCATAAACAAAATCACTAGAATGCATTGGATTTATATCTTATTACGGAACGATTGATATTTGACCTAAGTGATAAACAGATGGTTCTTAAACTTTACACCTTCCAATTAGATGTTCTTGAATTTTTTTTTTACTTTTTTAATTTCTAAAGAATTGTTTTCATAAATTGCATATTTGATATGGTATATCATATTATATTCTATTAACGTATCTATATATCTATAAATTTAAAATGTTAGACTGCATGAAATTTGAGTTCATTTAATTAAAAAAAAATAATTCGGTAAATTTTGGACTTTATGTTAGATTTGTGTAACTAAATACATTTCCATCAACGAACAACTCAATGTTATCCATTGACTATATATCCAGTAAACGTTGTTGGTGTAAATCATTTTAATGAATTTATTTTTAAGACATTAGACGTGCCAATCTGCATGTAAATCAGTAAGTAATATTTGATGCATTGTTTTATGGAATTTGTTGGTTGAAATGCAAGGTTGATACCTCATTCGAGAACGCTATTTTCTTTTCCTTTTATTTTTGTACATAAATATAATTTTTTTTATGCAATATCGTAATTGTGTGTCAAAAGTAGTTTTTCGTTTTACTATTAACTCTAACTCAGCATATAGGTCTAGTACAAAGTTTTTAACGAGTTTGTATTATATTAACTTGATCTCGATCTGAAAACGCATGTAAAAATTTAAACTGGACGTTTGAGAATAAAAATACTCCTTATGTTAGCCTTCTTTGCAACTTAAACTCCATGAATGCTGATATTATAATTCTTGAGTCAAAGGGGTAATGAATTTACTTCCTGAATATGTCTATAACCATATGACTCAATCGCTGTCTATTTGATTAAAACGTTTTGTGCTGATCACTAAAATTTAAAAATCTGAAATAAGCGAGCAATGTTATTGCATGTACTTGAACATCAAGTGCATGTGTTGACGTGTTTATGATAAAGTTGATGTAAGAATGCCATTAAAAATAATAAAAGTTCAGCAGTGGAAGAGTTATTTTTTTATTGACACCCACTACAAGTGCTTCACAATTTGCAAGTTCCCCAAACAAGTTTATAAAATATATACTATAGTGTGTATCTCATCGTACGTAATTACATATGATAGATAACCCCATGTTAAACTATCGACATATTTACTCAAATAAATCTTTATAAATTGTTTTACTTGTTGACAAATTATTCAAAGGTAGAATGTTTTAGATTTTGTTTATTAAACTGTTCCAAACAAACAATTGCATTACAGTTGTATTACACAAATAGTTACTTTTAGTCATGGCTTTGTCAGTTTGTTTTAGATTTATGAGTTTGACTGTCTCTTTGGTATCTTTCGTCCCTCTTTTACAAAGGTGGGGTTAATACCAATATAATTGGCCTTAAATAATTTGTTTGTTAGCTTGTTGGTCATGAATGTTTGTCTCTAATATTTAATTAACTGTGCATTTGTATTCAGATATCGCAGATCAAATTTATTCGTTCATTGTGTAATCATACGTTTATTGATCGAGTAAAGTCTGCCAATTGATATTTTATCATGTGTTTTTCTATGTTGTGATGTTATGCTATTGTTTCAGAAAAAGGGAGACGGTTTGGATCCATTAAAACGTTTAATCCCGCTGCAAATGTTTGCACCTGTCCTAAGTCAGGAATCTGATGTACAGGAGTTGTCGTTTGTTTTTGTAATATATACGTGTTTCTCGTTTCTCGTTTTGTTAATATAGATTAGACCGTTGGTTTTCCCGTTTGAATGGTTTTACACTAGTTTGGGGCCCTTTATAGCTTGTTGTTCGGTGTGAGACAAGGCTCCGTGTTGAAGGCCGTACTTTAACCTATAATGCTTTACTTTTTAAATTGTTACTTGGATTGAGAGTTGTCTCATTGGCACTCACACCACATCTTCCTATTTCTATGAAAAGATTGTTAAAAAAACTTTTGAAGACATTTTTCTTGTAGATACATGTAGTTTGAAACAGATTATTCAGAAAGGGTTTACGATTAATCCATTGGACAAGAAGGATGGGGTCATTCGATATACAAAACAGGATCTATGTAATTCCGGGATACATGTTTGTTAAATTGAAAACTTTTATTGAAATATCAAAATAAAAAACTTTGTCTTGTTTTTTCAGATCTATATATGTAAATAAAGCTTATTCACTAAGTTGTCAAAACGGCTTATTACTGAAGTGCATAATCGAACTGGGATGTTAAAAGACATAAAGCATAAGACATTACTGCTTGGTATTAATATGGTGTGTGTAACTGGTTTTCTACTGACATTGATGAATACACAACCAATCCAGAGATGCAGTGAATTTATAAAAGACAGAACACAATTGACATTGACAAAACGAACCATCAACATATCCAATGCCAAACGACCGGCTTATACACGTAAAATCTTTATGAAAACGTCATACCCGATAGTAATATCACAACCGTACAAGATAAACAATGAAGACATTTGTCGACGTGTTCCAAAGATAACATGTATTGTGATGGTTCATACATCTCTCAACCATTTTGAAAGAAGGCGCAAAATGCGGGAAACGTTTAACTCAACTTATTACAGTCCAAATATTATCCGTGTTGTTTTCTTAATGGGACTGACAAATAATTCAACACTGCAGACTATGATTGAATACGAAAGCTTAGTAAATAAAGATATTGTTCAGGGATATTTTATGGACACCTACCATAATTTGACAAATAAAGGAGTCATGGGTCTAAAATGGATTACAGATCATTGCAGAAACGCCGAGTTTGTAGCAAAAATAGACGATGACGTTTTTATGAATTTTCATAGAATATTTGAAAGTTTAAAATTTATCAAAGAAAGGCGAAAGTACTTGGTTTGTAATAGAATTAACGCAAATTCAAATTTCATACAACGTGGAATAAACGATAAGTGGTATGTACACAGAGATGATTTCAAAGGATTTAAATTTTATCCATACACGTCATGTAGTGGATTGGCCGTGTTCATTTCAATCGACTTAGTTCCCTTGTTATACAAAGCGGCATTAATATCGCCATTTTTCTGGGTGGATGACTATTATCTGTTTGGTATGTTACCTGCAAAGATTCACGGAGTTATTCACTATGGAATAAATGAACATGTTTCCCTCAATCATCGAAGAACATTTAACTGTTTCTCGAAGTATAAAGATAAATGTGAGCTATTTGCGGGTATTACAGATCCAGATAAAAATCGTGAAATTAAAATTTTGAATGAGATTGGAAAGTAGTTATTTAAAACAAACAATTTTATTATAAATTATAAATGTTAATATGGCTTTAGTTTATGACATATGGTCTGTATCTGCCAATTGGTACGCATGCTGCAATGTTGTTGTTGTACTATGTCTAATGGACTTATCGGCATTTGGTTTCCCCTGATTATATTTTTCAAGTTTTGCATACTGTGAAGAAGTAATGTATTATTATATTGTTGAAATCGAAGTCAATAAATGATTTGAGAACTGTGTGATTATTAAAAACATGTCAGGAAATGAAAATTCCTTTCTTTATGATTGATAAAATGTCAGTACTAATGACAAAGACAGGCATTGTCGTTCTTTTACTAAGTTAATGTACTAAGGTAAATAGTGTGAAATATTATCGTTTTTCAGTCCAAACAAAGAGTGAGCACGTATTATTACATAAACAAAATGTATGCAATGTCAAAATTTATTTCCTTACACATCAAGGCCTAATTTCTGCAATACAAACTTCAAATAAAACCGTAGCGTTTATCCCTCAGTTATTAAAAAAATGCATTAAATGCCCGAGAGGTTCAAAATATACGTACAATATTTTAAAGAGTAAAAAGCTAACCCTTTAACAGAAATTCAAACAAAAATGGCCCTTGCTACTCAGTTCAAACTATCATTCAAATCACAACTATGTATTGCCCTTATATATAATTACTACAGGGGTTGCAATACAAATTAGTTCTCCTAATTTTAGGCACGAACGAACTTCTCAATGCTCTAAAACTTCGTACTTGTTTTGATATCGGCGTCACTGCTGAGTATTTTGACGACTAAACGCGCGTCTGGCGTACTAACTTATAATCCTGGTACCTTTGATAACTATTCTCTTCAGATTAAAGTGACTGATAGAAACAAGTATAGGTTTGGGTGTTGAGGAGCCGAAACAATCGAACATACATGTTGGACTTCTACGTATATATCAAAATTATTGGAAGAACTTGACTCTTGAATACAATGTATCTGAAAAAAAGATATATACATTGTTTTAGATCGAAAATAACAGATAAAAACAATGAGAGTCTCAAAGATGCACATACTACAAATGCATCCCTTTTATTGTTAGTCTCGACAGTTTGATTACATTTATAGTGGAACAAGATGTTGTCGTATCACATGAGGAAAAGTGAACATGCCATTTTAAACACAACACAAGTTTTTTCAACCAGAAAAGGCAAAGACAAAAACACAAAGGCAACTTTCATCCTATCTGAGTAGAGGTTATAGACGTTATAATAAATGTCTTAATTGATTCATAGTAATTGAATAATCACAACCAACACAAGATAGAATGTAAAACTTTTTTAATGTATTGTATTTATCCAGGAGTTCAAGATTTTTACTGTTGCATGACTATCTTCAGGTTCTGGCATACCCACTACCAAACCACATTCTTTTCTCTGCTTTCCAAAACAGTCTGCTGTGTAATTGTAATTATATGAAACATTCTGATTGATGCCGTAGTGAACTAAAGCTGGAATCTTTGAGGGAAGTATCCCGAACAGATAAATATCCTCTATCCAAAAAAATGGTGACATTGATGCAGTGGTATATAAAATCGGAATCAGATCTCGAGATATGAATACTGCCGGACCTAAACAAGAAGTATAAGGATAACGCAACATCCTTTTAAACACATCATTTTGCACATTCCATTTTTCATTCGCATCACGTTGTATTGGATATAAGTTTGGATTTACTTTATCGCACATTAAAAATCTCCTTTTTAATTTAATGAACGAAAAGTGTTTAAAATTTTTTAAGAAGTTTACAATCACATCGTCGTCTATTTTGGCAGCAAATTTAGCATTTCGACAATTTTCGGAAATCCATTTGAATCCCAAAACTCCTTTATAAGTCAAATTATGATAGGAATCTATAAATTTACCCTGTATAATGTCTTGGAAAACTCGATTTTCCTGTTCAATGGTGTGCTGTAGTGAAGAATTGTCGACTTCTCCAAGACGAAATATCGCTCTGATAGTTTCTTGCTTGTAAAATGTCGAGTTCAAAAAAGTTTTCCTCAATAATTTTCTCCTTTCAAAATGATCGGGAGACGAGTACACCATTACAATACACGAAAGTTTTTTACAAATGTCCTTATTATTTATTTTATATGATTGTGTCAAAACTGTCGGATATTTTGATTGTATAATAATATGCCGTTGATATTGCAGCTTTCGTATCTTAACCGTTCTCTGCATCGTTAAGTTTGTGCAATTATCAGTACAAAAATTCGTATGTGAAGAGGTTTTAACCATACATATAACTATAACACAAAAAGTAAAGATACTGGTTGCCATTACTCTGAATTGTCGACAGTTCTTCATCTTGGTTGTAATGTTGAATATTTTCTGTTGTTATATTTCATAAAAATATCTGAAAATGATTATACACATTTTTAGAATCATGATCAATAGTTATAAGAAATTGTGTTATACTTTTCTGTAAATTAAGATGTGGTAAACTTCTGGTAATCATTTTGCGTGAATTGTCATGGTTAGAAAGGAACTGCGAGTACTCATAGGTCCAATATTTCCTATCTTCACAAGTATTATATCATCAAGTAATGTAACTTTACTTTAACTTTTTGATAAAAAATATAGATAATGATAAAATATTTACATATAAAACTGTGTTTTGAACACTCAGCATTGAATAAAATTATAAAAATAATAAACCTTTTTACAAAAGGGTTAAAGCAAACAAAACCGAAACAAAACTTACGTAATAATTATTTGGCTATTGTTAGACTGTAATCAAAATTCGAAATATTACAGCATGTCAGATCCAATCCATTCCATCTACACGTCTAAGTTTTGATTCACACAGAGGCAAATTCTCAATTTTTTAAAATAAGTTTTAGTCAGAAAGTACGTTTTGTCAAAGTCAAATGTTTTTATAAATAAAAAGGAAATTGTTCACCTTTTTCTTGAATGTCAAAATTTTATGTCAAAAGTTGCCATTGTGAGCTTTCACTTTTGCATGTCAAAAGTTTGACTTTAATCAATTTTCCATTGACAAAAATATTTCCGAAGATATCATATATTGCAAGGACCGATAGTTGAATGAAAAGTTTGAGTTATTTGTATCATGCATACATTTATTGACTGATAAGCTTTTAATAGATGGCCATAGCTTTAACTATAACATCCATTTTTCGTGGTACATTTTCATTAAAGCACAATTTATTTTACCTCTTCTTGTTTATTTGTTTATAAGTATTCCAATATTAGAACAATTAAGGGGTAGGGTTATGTACAACACCGATGTTTATATATTTATGTATACAATATTAGGGCATAGGAATCGGTTCAATACATGAAAAAGCTATCAGAAATGACATGCGCATATGGTTTTTATCCAAAGGTAAGCGTCATTATGACAAACGCCTTCTCGACGCCACTTTCCTTTATTTTTTGATACAAAATATTAGGCATTTCTATTATCACAGCATGTGTACTTTTATTTGGGCTGTCATTTGAACTCCGTGACTTTGTTTACTATCACATGCACGTTTTACATCTGTTTACATCTTTATAGGTATCTTTCAAATGAACAAATATATACCTTTTTTCGTAAAATTTGTAAAACTTTAATACTTTAGTTCACCTTTCTCTGATAAGATTATAATTAATGAGCCCAACTGTGGCTTAATAAATCAATATTCACGGTGTGTTTTTTTTTATGAATAACCTATAATTATCAATAAGTCATCGATATGCGTTATCTTAATGTTATATCATATCCAGGATGCAAAAGTACCGACACTTTTCATCAAAAATAAATAACTACATAACTTTAAATTGTAATAACGCTGAGGTCACCAGTATGTACATGTAGAAAGAGTGAACTATTTTTAAGTGTATAACCTGGCACATCCGGACAGTATTTTTGCTGGACTTTTTTTTTGCTTTGTTCGATCTGATAAGTTGAGCCCTTTCAACTGATTTTTATAGTTTGGTTGATCGCTAGACTGTTACACCACAAATCTAATTAAGGGGAAGTATTAGTGCCAACAAAAGTCACATTATGTATGAACATGTCCCAAGTCAAGAGCCTCTTTTCGGTGATTGTCGTTTGTTTCTGTATTTCATATTTGTTTTTCGTTCACTGTTTTGTATATAAATAAGGCCGTTATTTTTCTCGTTTGAATTGTGTTACATTTGTATTATAGCTGACGATGTGGTATGGATTTAACTCATTGTTGAAGGCCGTTAAGTGACCTGTATAGTTACCTTATTCATTTATTTATTTTTATACTATACATTAATATTTTTATTATACAGATTAAAATACTTTTGCTCCCCTTTGTTGGAGGAATATTTATGGTTAAACAGTTTGTTTAATATTAAGGAGTCAAAGATAAAACTGGTCGCAATGTTAATTAGTATATGATGACATAAAACCTTTAATTTGTCATTTTGGGGTTTTATTAAAGCTGACTTTGTGGAATGAATTTTGCTCATTGGTAATGACCGTTCAGTGACCAGTATAGTTATTAACTTAATGCAATGCAATTTGGTTCTCTCATTGACAATCATCCCATATCTATTTGATTTTCTACTATACATTAATATTTGTATTTTCCTCCCGTTTGTAGGAAGAAGATTAATGGTTAAAAAATATTCAATCATATTAAATAAAAGATTAGACTGATCAGAATGAGAATAAGTAAATGATGACATTAAACATTTACTCTAAAAGATTACATTAAAATTTACTCTAAAAGATTACATTAAATGTATACATCTAGAACAAAGCAGTACTTAAATGGATTTAGCATGAACTTCTTATTCTCTCTTATATAGATGTAATATTGATACTCAGTTCAAACCAACATTGAAATCATAACCATGTATTGCCCTTATATATAATTACCAATAATTCCAAATTACAGGGGTTTCAATAATTCTTCTAATTTTAGGCACGAAAGAACTTCTCAGTGCTCATCAACGATGTACTTGTTTTGCTTTATAAATATTTTGATCTGTGCGTCATTGATGAGTTTTATGTGGACGAAACGTGAGTCTGGCGTACTAAATTATAATCCTGGTACCTTTGATAACTATTGTCTTCAGATTAAAGTGACTGATAGAAACAAGTATAGTTTTAGGTGTGGAGGAGCCGAAACAATCGAACATACATGTTGGACTTCTACGTATATATAAAAATTATGAGGAGAACTTGACTCTTGAATACAATGTATTTGACAAAATAGATATATACATTGTTTTAGATCGAAAAAACAGATAAAAAAAGTTAGAGTCTCAAAGATGCACATACTACAAATGCATCAACATCGTTAAGAATCTTTTCTTTTTTATTGTTAAGCTCGACAGTTTGATTACATTTATAGTGGAACAAGATGTTGTCGTATCACATGAGGAAAAGTGAACATGCCATTTTAAACACATAAAAGTTTTTTTCAACCAGAAAAGGGAAAGACAAAAACACAAAGGCAACTCTAATCCTATCTGAGTAGAGGTTATAGACGTCATAATAAATGTCTTAATTGATTCATATTCATTGAATAATCACAACCAACACAAGATAGAATGTAAAAATTCTTTTTAATGTATTGTATTTATCAATGAGTTCCAGATTTTGACTGTGGCACGACTATCTTCAGGATTTGGCTTACCCACTACCAAACCATATTTTTTTTCTCTGCTCTCCAAAACAGTCTGATGTGTACTGGTAAGTATATGAGACATTCTGAGTGATTCCGTGGTGAACTAAAGCTGGAATGTTTGAGGGAAGTATTCCAAACAGATAAATATCCTCTATCAAAATAAAAATGGCGACATTAATGCAGTGGTGTATAAAAACGGAATCAGATCTCCAGATATGAATATTGCCAGACCTAAACACGAAGTATAAGGATAATGCAAACATATCGTAGTTTACCTTCCACTTCTCATTGGCGTCACGTTGTATTTAATATAAGTTTGGATTTACCTTATCGCACATAATATATCTCCTTTTGAATTTAATGAACGAAGTACATCGTCGTCTATTTGGACAGTTTGCGGAAATCCATGTAAATCCAAACACTCCTTTCAAATTACGCTAGGAATCTACAGATTTATCCTGTATAATGTCTTGGAAAACTCGATTGTTAAATTGTTATTTGTAGTGAAAAATTGTAGACTTCTCCGAGAAGAAAGATCACTCTGATAGTTTCTTGCCTGTGAAATGTCGAGTTCAAAAAAGTTTTCCTCAATAATTTCCTTTTTTTCAAAATGATCGAGAGTCGAGTACATTATTACAATACACGAAAGTTTGGAAATGATTTTACAAATTTTACTAATGTGACTAAACTGTCTGATATTTTGATTGTATGGTAGTATTCCGTTTATATTGCAGCTTTTGTATCTTAACCGTTCTCTGCATCGTTAAGTTTGTGCAATTTTTGGGACAAGATATATAAAAAAGAAGATGTGGTATGATTGCCAATGAGACAACTATCCACAAAAGACCAAAATGACACAAACATTAACAAGAGTTCGTATGTAAAGAGGTTTTAATCATACATACAATCATAACACAAAGAGTAAAGATACTGGTTGCCATTACTCTAAATTGTCGACAGTTGTTCATCTTGGTTGTAATTTTGAATAATTCCTGTTTGTATATTCCATCAGAATATCTGTAAATAATTAAACAAACTATTATTATAATGATCAAGAGTTATTAGAAACTGTGTTTTCTTTTTCTGTAACAAAAAAAATGTGGTTACTACTGGTATTCATTTTGTGTGTACTGTCAAGGTTATAACTAAAATGCGAGTACTCTTATATCAAAGATTTTTCATCTCCCCAAGCGATATATTATCAGGTAATGCACTTTTTGCTTTAACTCTTTGATATCAATTATAGATAATGCTGAAATAACTATAAATAACACGTTTTGAACGTTCAGCATTAAATGAAATTATAAAAATAATAAACCTTCATACAAAAGGGTAAAAGCATATAAAATCGAAACAAAACTTACGTAATAATTATTTGGATATTGTTTGACTGTAATCAAAATTTGAAATATTACAGCATTTCAGATCCAATCTATTCCATTTACACGTCTAAGTTTTGATACACAGAGAGGCAAATTCAGATTTTTTTAAAAATAAGTTTTAGTACAAAAGTACGTTTTGTCAAAGTCGAATGTTTTTTTAAATAAAAAGAAAATTGTTCACCTTTTTCTTAAATGTCGAAATTTTATGTCAAAAGTTGCCATTCTGATATTTCACTTTTGCGAGTCAAAAAATTGACTTTATTAAATTTTCCAATGACAAAATATTTCCGAATATATCATATATTGCAAGGACGGAAAGTTGAATGAACAGTTTGAGATATTTGTATCATACATAATTGTATTGACTGATAAGCTTTCAATACATGGCCAGAGCTTCAACTATACAAACATTTTTTGTGGTACATTTTCATTAAAGCACAATTTATTTTACCTCGTCTTGTTTATTTGTTGAATTAGCGTTGACAGTTAACGTAATCAGACAACAAATTGTAATAACATACACCAAATTGTCTAATCTAATAATCAATTATCAATACAATTTGATAGAAATGATAATTAAAGCAACAAACTATATTAGGTGGTTTATTGATAAGAATCATTTCAAAACTTTACTTTCCGCTATATAGATGATGTTCTTTCACTAAATAATTCAAAATTCGGTGAATATGTGGAACGCATCTATCCCATTGAACTACAGATAAACAATACAACAGATACAGTTAAGTCGGCCTTTAACTTGACTTATATCTAGAAAATGACAATGAGGGTCGATTGAATACTAAACTTTAGGACATAAGAGATGATTTCAGCTTTCCAATTGTGCACTTTCCATTTCTAAGTAGCAACATTCCAGCAGCACCCGATACGATGTATATATCTCTCAATTGATACGATATTCTCGTGTTTGCATTTCCTATCATGATTTTCTTGAAAGAGCACAATTAATCAAGAGTTCCAAATGGTGAATTTGAAATCATCACTTTGTAAATTTTATGGACGCCATCACGAGTTGGTTGACCGTTATGGAATAACCGTTTCACAAATGATACCGGATATGTTTCTTACGTCGTAACTACAATCCATTTCTCTTTCATGAATGTGACCTACCGAATTAGACTATTTACCGGATTGGCTATCTCATAAGCAACACGACGGGTGCCACATGTAGAGCAGGATATGCTAACCCTTCCGTAGCACCCGAGATCACCCCTAGTTTTTGGTGGGGTTCGTGCTGTTTATTCTTTAGTTTTTTATGTTGTCATATGTACTATTGTTTGTCTTTTTGTCCTTTTCATTTTTTGCCATGGCGTTGTCAGTTTATTTTAAATTAATGAGTTTGACTTTCCATCTGGTATCTTTTGTCCCTCTTTTAGAAAGTTATGAAATTATAAATAAAGACTCTGAAAAATGGACCGATTGACGTAGAGAAAACACAACTCAGCATAACACTATGCCTACTGTGGATAATTTAAAAAACAATTTTCTGAAAGGATTTACTTCTGCGCAATTTAAAAATATTGGTAAAAAAAAAATTACGTTGATTACCAAAAGTTTCTACTTAAGGTCCTCTCATATTTAATCAACACCATTGTCCAATATATTTTATAATATATTAAGTTGACTCTATGAATTTTCGTTTTAACGTCATGCCGGTTGACAAATTCGACCTCGTTGTTTTAGTATTATAGATATGGGATAAATTATCAAAGCTAAATTGTATAATATACATATAGTAGGGTGCCGAATCAACGAATTTGATTGATTTGCCTTGAGGGAATAACACACGGTAATATTTTATAGCATTGGAAAGAGAAAATCAAGCCTCATCGAAATACCGTTGTCGTCGTTGTCCGTCGTGGTCATGATTTTTTTCCCAAATCAGGGTCAAAGATGAAGGCAAAATGTCCAGAAAATGCACATTCACATTTAGACAGCTTGTATTCCTATATACAGGCGTTTGTTGCAAAGAAAAATTGATAGAAAAATATCTTTTGTATCTACATTTAGAACTTATTTTATATTTTTATCGCCAAAATGACTTTAGATTAAAATTGAGAATAGAAATGGGGAATGTGTTAAAGAGAGAACAACCCGATCAAATAAAAAACAACAGCAGAAGGTCATCAACAGGTATTCAATGTAGCGAGAAATTCCCGCAACCGAAGGCGTCCTTCAGCTGGCCCTTAAACAAATAATTTCAAAACAGCTGTTATATTACAATGACCTTGACCTATTTTAATTTCTAAATTTTAATTTTTTGTATTCAATTCATTTCAAGGAAGATCTAAAGATGGTTTTTTTTATCTGAACTTTAATAATTTGTCGTAAACAAAAATTTGTTTTTCCAGCCTTTTGATAGTAAGGTGTTTGTCAATTTCTAGGTGAATAATCAAATTTCTGTTTTTGAGTGTGAAAGTATATATAAATGATTTGGTTCGAAATTTGTGTAACATAAACGTCGAACATGGTTCAATATACGGCTATGTGTATAGATTTGATTTACAGAAGTAAAAGGTACTACAAACGGAGAAAAGGAGGAGGGGTTAAAGTTATGAAAACAATACGTCTATTAGAAATAGGTAAATCACCCCCATCCTACATATACGGATGACTAAATGAACAAAAATTGGCTATAATGTTTACTAATATTCCAATATTATAAAAAATAAGGGAGAAGGTTATGTACAACAACGATGTATATATATCTATGTATACAATATCAGGGCATAGGAATCGATTGAATTCATGAAACAGCTATCTGAAATGACATGCGCATATGTTTTTGCGTTATTGAAGGTTGAGTTTTTTTTTAATGACAAACGCCTTCTCGGCGCAAGTTCCCTTGATGATTTCTTACAAATTATTAGTCATTCATATTATCACACTATATGTACTTTTATTTGGGTTGTCATTTGAACTCCGTGACTTTGTTTACTATCACATGCACGTTTTACATCTGTTTACATCTTTAAAGATATCTTTAGTATATGGTGACATTAAACCTTTACTCTAAACAATTACAATAGATGTATACATCTAAAACAAAGCAGTACTTAAGGTGGTATGGGAGTCTAAAATAAAAAGGATAGAATTTGTTCAAACTTTGCCAAAACGTAGTATCTATTGATATATGTTCAAAAATACAGATAGGTCACCGCGCATTTTCTCAAACTACAGGACGTGACAATATGACACATTTTGTATGGATAATACAGGAAAAAACACCATTTTGTGATAAGAAACTAAACCAAATGATAGAATTGTTTAATATTAAGGAAAAGATGGCTTTTAGACAATGTTTTGAGAATATCAAAAGAAAAGATATGGTCACCGTACGATTTCCCGGCTAAAATACAAAATAGGAAAATTTCATGTAGAATCCTTCAGAAAATGTACTGTTTTACAGTTACCTCCCCTTAAAAGAACCGTGGTGTAGTGGTTAGTGCATCGGACTACTAACACAAAGGTTGCTGGTTCGATTCCCGTTTGGGATGAAAATTTCAGTAACTCAATTTTCGGCTCTCCCTTGACACCATTTGTGAGTATGGTCTTGAGGAAACGATGATAGTCCGTCGGACGGGGACGATAAATGGCTGACCCGTGTTAAGAGAGAGCCATATCTCTTGCACGTTAAAGACACCCTTGTAGATTTCGAAAAAGAGTAGGCTAATGCCGCTACAAGGCAGCACTCGCACCCGCAAAGTGGAAAGGGATTAATATAAGTTGTAAAACTTGTTTCCCAATCCACTATAAACATATATGTTTAAACTAAACTAAAATGCCAATTTGTTTTTTAAACAACCAAAAATAATCAACATTTGCAAAAATATTCATATTTATAAGTTATAATCTTATGAATTGATTCTTTTAAATGAAAATTCACATTAAACATTTGCATTCCTGCATCAAATTTTGCTACCTTGATAGAAAATATAGACCTTGGATTCTCTTTTTTTTTAATCCAAGATGGAGGAAGACACCAAAAACACCTTTATCGGATTTAGCACGAACTTCTTATGTTGATGTAATATATTAGCATCTGTTTTAACTATGGGGGAGGAAGCTAAGATAAAAAAAAAAGTCGTTCTGCATTTTTTTTTTTCAGTTGTAAGTTCTGTCTTGCATTTTGTTTTATTACTTTATCCCGACTTGAATTTTATAAATTGTCATCCTCCCTTATTTTTGCTAAGTTGCGCATCCTACCTTTTTAGCTCACATGGCCAACAGGTCGAAGTGAGCTTTTCTCATCACTTGGTTTCCGTCGTCCGTCGTCCGTCGCTAAAAATAGTACATAGGATAATTATTTCTGAAACTAAAGCATTTATATTAATTAGAGCAAATCTGATTAGAATAAAATTGTTCATTAGAACAAGATCTATCTGCCCTGAAATTTTCAGACCACTCAGGCAACAATATGTTGGGTTATTGCCCCTGAATTTGTAATTTTAAGAAAAGTTTACAACTTTTGGTTATTATCTTGAATAGTATTATAGATAGAGATAAAGTGTAAACACCAATAATGTACAGCAAAGGAAGACCTACAAATACGTCATTATGATAAAAATGGTCCAGTGTTTAATATGCACGTTGACCAAGGAGAGCGACACAGACTCTTTAGAGTCTCTAGTTTTATTACTCAAAACTCCTGTCATGCATTTTATTCATATTTCATCCGAGCCTTTCAAACAAATCAAATGGTAGATCCCTTACAGTCTTTTGTCCTTGTAAACTGACAAGCTAAAATATGCAACGCTTAAAAAAGACTTAAATTGAATATGGTGTATGTAACTTGCAGGCAGTTTATAAGTATAAATTTCTTTTTCTAAATCCGAAGAGGATCTGATAAATAACATAGGCCCTTTTTGGTGAGAATACTTATTCAACAATTCGAATACGATTTATTAGAATATCAATTGAGGGTTCCAAGGAACTGTTTTCATCAATTGCTATTTTTTTTATCTTGAACTAGCTTTTGTTCAAGTTTTGTAACATTTCATGAAGGTTTAGCTAAGCAATCTCCACATTGATACGATATTGCTGGGCCTGTATTTCCTATCATGATTTCCCTGATATAGGGTAGCTGCTCGCAAATGAAGCAATTAAACCAAGAGTTTCAAATGATGACGGTGAAATTATCCCATCGTACATTTTATGGACGCCATCAAAAGTTTGTTGACCTTTATGCAATATCCGTTTAACAGATGATAGTTGATATATTTCTTATGTCGTCAGTACAATCCCGTTCCTTTTCCCGAATGTGACCTATCAAATTAGACTATTTACCGGATTTGTACTGGCTAGCATCACGACAGGTGGTACATGAAGAGCAGAATCTGCTTTCCGGAGCACCTGAAATCACCCCCAGTTCTTGATTGGGTTTGTCTCAACAGATTTGTCAGTTGTATTTTGTGTACTTTAATTATTTGTTGGGTTTTGTTTTGTCTTTTTCTTTTTAAGCCACGGCGTTCTCAGTTTATTTCCGATTTATGTTTTTAGATATCCCTCTGGTAAATTTCACCCCTCTTTTCTACTGATGAATAAATAATGTAATTTCAAACTGTATGTAAACATTTTGCACTGCATACTTTCATTTGAATATATCTTTTGAAGAAAAATATAATTGTATTTTAGAAAAGAACTAAACTTCTGATACTCAACATTTACCTTAAAATATAAACAAATAGTTACGGAGAAAACATGCTTGCAAGAAAGAAATGAACACCTTTCAATCAGTTCAATTATTAGTATCTTTTGATTTCATTATATTGCAGAGCGACAATAAATCATATCCCACAAAGACTTTTCATAAACTACCAAAGTCAAGTTATAGAGTAATCATAAGCTATAGAATATGACTATGCTGTAACTACTGGTCTAATATGGTACCTAAACTAACTAATATCAGTTACACAGAAATATCCACATAACCAGTGTTATAATAGATTAAATTCATTTGCCTGTAAAAATAAAATAAACTTTTAATTTATTTATCAATGAAATTTAAAAGCGGATGGGTTTGTTTTTTCTAACTACATTACAGTTTTTCTATTTATAAACATTTTGATTAATAGAACCTTAATCCTCAATAAGATAATGTCTTTGATCAAAAGGGTAAACATCTTACTTTCTAAACCTTGTTTTGTTTACATACAGATTTGAAACGTCTTATTAACCGTTATAAGATAACCTTTCATTAAATGTTCTTAATCGGGATATAAAAAGGGTTATACTATAAGAGGTAACAAATCTGACCACTCATACACATCGGGGGAGAAAAACTTTGTTTGATAACAAATAAAACCAGGATTTTATATTTTGATTATTTCGCAAATAGTTTCTTTATGATGATAAGTTTTTGGAAAACCTTTATATTGCGTATATATAAAAAGAAAATATGTGCTTTCGAATACATTTTACAAATATCGTGCGAGAGAACGTTCATAAATATAGATCGACAATTTTAAAACGGTGAGTAATCGAGCTTATCAGCTAAATCATAAAAGCAAAAGGTGTATGTGTACCACATGTATATCGTCAGAAAAAAATACATTTTTGCTGGTTATACAATTGATGTTTTTGTTCAACTTTAGCATTATAGATCATCTTTAACCAAAACGAATTTACTTGTCGTCTTGAATAACGTATCATAAATTTCACCATTATCATTGAATACAGTTTCTGTTATGTATTAAATGTCTTTTAGTTAATAGCTATCGATATGCACCAAACAGCCGAAGATATATATATATATGATATCACAGAAGCATGGGTTCGAATCCCGGCGAGGGAAGAACCAAAAATTTGCGAAAGCAAATTTACAGATCTAACATTGTTGGGTTGATGTTTAGACGAATTGTATATACATTATGTACACAGACATGTATCACCATCATTGATGGCGATCCGATGGATACATCTGTTGTAGGGTTGTCACTGACTCAGACGTACTTATGAATATAATTATTTTCTGTGACTGTATCTTACATTAATTTGTAGAATCCTTTACTATAGATAATTTAGCTGTAACAATAACATCTTCATGCCTTATATATCATGTACTGTAGTACGCCGCTAGTTTAAAACTGACGTGGAAAGGTAACACATGCCCACCGAAAGCTATTTTTATGAGAGCCCAGGTGGTCGTGTGGTCTAGCGGGACGACTGCAGTGCAGACGATTTGGTGTCACGATATCACCGTAGCATGGGTTCGAATCCCGGCGAGGGAAGAACCAAAAATTTGCGAAAGCAAATTTACAGATCTAACATTGTTGGGTTGATGTTTACACGAGTTATATATATATATTTCTCTAATTCTATGGAAATTTATCCCTTTCTGAACCCATTGTATAAAAAAATTTAATCAACGTCTGGTTGCTGGTGATCTCAAAAGATCATTGGATGATTTTAAGGGTCATGACCTTTTTAGCTAACTGAATGAATCAAAATATGATAACAGGTGTTAATGAAATTGACAACTTCGTGCAATGTGAAAGGCACTCGAAGGGGATTTTCGGTTAACAAAAAAGTAAATGTCTTTTGAATCATTAGAGAAACAGATTCTTACAAAGTTACTCGTGAATTATCGGATTTATCCAATCTCGATTGTTAAATTATAAATTTTAAAGTCCTCGCCGAGGCGGCTCGGAATTTAAAATTGATAATTTAACTATTTCGATTGGATAAATCCGATAATCCACTGGTATCAATGTAAGAATCTATATATATATATATAGATATATATAAAGCATGTAAAAATATTCATCGACCTTTAGATTTACGTAGTTGGGCTAGGCTTGGAGGTTGGTAAATCCGTTTATAATAAGTTCCCCATTAAACTGTAACATGTACATTGTGAAACATATCATACTTTTCTTTTAAATCCAATGTACGACTCGGAGTTAGCATACTTATAGCATGTATAGTATGACTTTTCCTTTATTACAGACTTTTGAAATACCCCTAACTTGTCCTCTAGATCAACTTAATGCGGCAGGGTTTCATTATAATTTTGATTTGTTAGAGGTTCCTGATGATAACATAATATATATTTGTTTCCATGGAAATAACAAGCCGGACATGTTGAACATCGTAGATAGAGAGAAAACTATCATAATATAATGCCTCAGGAAACTGACAAACATGGACACAAAACCTTTTGGAGAATCATACCACCCTTCAATTTATAAAATTGATTTCGCCTGAGAAGATTACTAATTACTAATAAAATAGTTTATTTTGAAATTCTTGCAATTTTCTTTTAATGTAACTCAACATCCTGTAGGGATTACGTAATCATATTATGTGTATTGATGTTACGTGTAGTAATGTAGTATACCTCACTCTAAATACTTAGTCGCATCTCACCATATTTTATAAATCATAAATGTTGTCTGAAGTATTCTAACCTTAAATCTGAAGTATTGTAACATGTGTAACCCCTATATCAGGTTATCAGGGTGATTTTTTAACGATTTGGTTTCAACATGTTAAACATATTGTTCCCGTTTCTTCATTTTTGTAGAGATAGTTGATACATTCTTGAGGATTTAAAAAATATTAGGTAATATCAACAAAGCTAGAAAATGTCTATTTAGTAAGTATACAATTGTTATATAAAATTCAAGGTCGTAAATAAATTGTAAACATATTTCAAATAGACGTCTAGAGTTACTTCCCCTTATTTGTCACCATTCAAAATTATTCCTTATATTTACGTTTTATGGGTGAAAAAGATTAAATCATTAATAAATATAAAATTCAAATACATATTGAAAACTAATTTTTATTATTTATATACCTTTATACAATTTTTAAAAAAAAGTTGAAAATAAAATAGATCGATTGCTTGTCGATATATGTTGCAGATTAATGTCAAAATGAGTACTCATAAATGACATAAATGTATACAAGACAAAACTATATCAACAAGTCGGATCCACAATGTAAATTCATCGACGTAAGTGGTGAAAAATTCAGAAAACTATAGAAAAAAACAACAAGAGAAAGGCATATTGACCAGACTCGGAAAGTCATGTAACCAGGAAATTATATACGAACCTAATTCTTTAACGTGCACAGAAAATAGTTTTTTTCTGAACACGTACCTTGTCTCTACATATTCAAACCGAAGACCCAACGTTGAATATTGCTATAAGTACGATAGAACAAGTCTTAAAATAAAAAAAAAGTCTGCTGAAAATTAATTATAATGATTATCCTTTTTCTTTAAAACAATTTTTTATTTCCATCATATAATGAGTATCCTAATGATAAAGTATTTGGTGCCATCTGCATGTATACATTTAATTTCATAAACAAAATCACTAGAATGCATTGGATTTATATCTTATTACGGAACGATTGATATTTGACCTAAGTGATAAACAGATGGTTCTTAAACTTTACACCTTCCAATTAGATGTTCTTGAATTTTTTTTTTACTTTTTTAATTTCTAAAGAATTGTTTTCATAAATTGCATATTTGATATGGTATATCATATTATATTCTATTAACGTATCTATATATCTATAAATTTAAAATGTTAGACTGCATGAAATTTGAGTTCATTTAATTAAAAAAAAATAATTCGGTAAATTTTGGACTTTATGTTAGATTTGTGTAACTAAATACATTTCCATCAACGAACAACTCAATGTTATCCATTGACTATATATCCAGTAAACGTTGTTGGTGTAAATCATTTTAATGAATTTATTTTTAAGACATTAGACGTGCCAATCTGCATGTAAGTCAGTAAGTAATATTTGATGCATTGTTTTATGGAATTTGTTGGTTGAAATGCAAGGTTGATACCTCATTCGAGAACGCTATTTTCTTTTCCTTTTATTTTTGTACATAAATATAATTTTTTTTATGCAATATCGTAATTGTGTGTCAAAAGTAGTTTTTCGTTTTACTATTAACTCTAACTCAGCATATAGGTCTAGTACAAAGTTTTTAACGAGTTTGTATTATATTAACTTGATCTCGATCTGAAAACGCATGTAAAAATTTAAACTGGACGTTTGAGAATAAAAATACTCCTTATGTTAGCCTTCTTTGCAACTTAAACTCCATGAATGCTGATATTATAATTCTTGAGTCAAAGGGGTAATGAATTTACTTCCTGAATATGTCTATAACCATATGACTCAATCGCTGTCTATTTGATTAAAACGTTTTGTGCTGATCACTAAAATTTAAAAATCTGAAATAAGCGAGCAATGTTATTGCATGTACTTGAACATCAAGTGCATGTGTTGACGTGTTTATGGTGAAGTTGATGTAAGAATGCCATTAAAAATAATAAAAGTTCAGCAGTGGAAGAGTTATTTTTTATTGACACCCACTACAAGTGCTTCACAATTTGCAAGTTCCCCAAACAAGTTTATAAAATATATACTATAGTGTGTATCTCATCGTACGTAATTACATATGATAGATAACCCCATGTTAAACTATCGACATATTTACTCCAATAAATCTTTATAAATTGTTTTACTTGTTGACAAATTATTCAAAGGTAGAATGTTTTAGATTTTGTTTATTAAACTGCTCCAAACAAACAATTGCATTACAGTTGTATTACATAAATAGTTACTTTTAGTCATGGCTTTGTCAGTTTGTTTTAGATTTATGAGTTTGACTGTCTCTTTGGTATCTTTCGTCCCTCTTTTACAAAGGTGGGGTTAATACCAATATAATTGGCCTTTAATAATTTGTTTGTTAGCTTGTTGGTCATGAATGTTTGTCTCTAATTTTTAATTAACTGTGCATTTGTATTCAGATATCGCAGATCAAATTTATTCGTTCATTGTGTAATCATACGTTTATTGATCGAGTTAAGTCTGCCAATTGATATTTTATCGTGTGTTTTTCTATGTTGTGATGTTATGCTATTGTTTCAGAAAAAGGGAGACGGTTTGGATCCATTAAAACGTTTAATCCCGCTGCAAATGTTTGCACCTGTCCTAAGTCAGGAATCTGATGTACAGGAGTTGTCGTTTGTTTTTGTAATATATACGTGTTTCTCGTTTCTCGTTTTGTTAATATAGATTAGACCGTTGGTTTTCCCATTTGAATGGTTTTACACTAGTTTGGGGCCCTTTATAGCTTGTTGTTCGGTGTGAGACAAGGCTCCGTGTTGAAGGCCGTACTTTAACCTATAATGCTTTACTTTTTAAATTGTTACTTGGATTGAGAGTTGTCTCATTGGCACTCACACCACATCTTCCTATTTCTATGAAAAGATTGTTAAAAAAACTTTTGAAGACATTTTTCTTGTAGATACATGTAGTTTGAAACAGATTATTCAGAAAGGGTTTACGATTACTCCATTGGACAAGAAGGATGGGGTCATTCGATATACAAAACAGGATCTATGTAATTCCGTGATACATGTTTGTTAAATTGAAAACTTTTATTGAAATATCAAAATAAAAAACTTTGTCTTGTTTTTTTTCAGATCTATATATATAAATAAAGCTTATTCACTAAGTTGTCAGAACGGCTTATTACTGAAGTGCATAATCGAACTGGGATGTTAAAAGACATAAAGCATAAGACATTAATGCTTGGTACTAATATGGTGTGTGTAACTGGTTTTCTACTGATATTGATGAATACACAAGCAAACCAGAGATGCAGTGAATTTATAAAAGACAGAACACAATTGACATTGACAAAACGAACCATCAACATATCCAATGCCAAACGACCGGCTTATACACGTAAAATCTTTATGAAAACGTCATACCCGATAGTAATATCACAACCGTACAAGATAAACAATGAAGGCATTTGTCGACGTGTTCCAAAGATAACATGTATTGTGATGGTTCATACATCTCTCAACCATTTTGAAAGAAGGCGCAATATGCGGGAAACGTTTAACTCAACTTATTACAGTCCAAATATTATCCGTGTCGTTTTCTTAATGGGACTGACAAATAATTCAACACTGCAGACTATGATTGAATACGAAAGCTTAGTAAATAAAGATATTGTTCAGGGATATTTTATGGACACCTACCATAATTTGACAAATAAAGGAGTCATGGGTCTAAAATGGATTACAGATCATTGCAGAAACGCCGAGTTTGTAGCAAAAATAGACGATGACGTTTTTATGAATTTTCATAGAATATTTGAAAGTTTAAAATTTATCAAAGAAAGGCGAAAGTACATGGTTTGTAATAGAATCAACGCAAATTCAAATTTCATACAACGTGGAATAAACGATAAGTGGTATGTACACAGAGATGATTTCAAAGGATTTAAATTTTATCCATACACGTCATGTAGTGGATTGGCCGTGTTCATTTCAATCGACTTAGTTCCCTTGTTATACAAAGCGGCATTAATATCGCCATTTTTCTGGGTGGATGACTTTTATCTTTTTGGTATTTTACCTGCAAAGATTCACGGAGTTATTCACTATGGAATAAATTCACATGTTTCCCTCAATCATCGAAGAACATTTAACTGTTTCTCAAAGTATAAAGATAAATGTGAGCTATTTGCGGGTATTACAGATCCAGATAAAAATCGTGAAATTCAAATTTTGAATGAGATTGGAAAGTAGTTATTTAAAACAAACAATTTTATTATAAATTATAAATGCTAATATGGCTTTAGTTTATGACATATGGTCTGTATCTGCCAATTGGTACGCATGCTGCAATGTTGTTGTTGTACTATGTCTAATGGATTTGTCGGCATTTGGTTTCCCTGATTATATTTGTCAAGTTTTGCATACTGTGAAGAAGTAATGTATTATTATATTGTTGAAGTCGATAAATGATTTGAGAACTGTGTGATTAATAAAAACATGTCAGGAAATGAAAATTCCTTTCTTTATGATTGAGAAAAAACGTCAGCGAGTACTAATGACAAAGAAAGGCATTGTCGTTCTTTTACTAAGTTATACTAAGGTAAATAGTGTGAAATATTATCGCTTTTCAGTCCAAACAAATAGTGAGCACGTATTATTACATAAACACAATGTATGCAATGTCAAAACTTATTTCCTTACACGTCAAGACCTAATTTCTGCAATACAAACTGCAAATAAAACCGTAGCGTTTATCCCTCAGTTATAAAAAAAAATCATCAAATGCCAGAGAGGTTCAAAATATATGTACAATATTTGAAACAGTAAAAAAACAGCCCTTTAACAGAAATGCAAACAAAAATGGCCCTTGCTACTCAGTTCAAACTATCATTGAAATCATAACCATGTATTGCCCTTATATATAATTACCAATTATATAAACCTACAGGAGTTTCAATACAGAATAATTCTTCTAATTTTAGGATTGAACGAACTTCTAAATGCTCTTCAATTAACTTCGTACTTGTTTTAATATGAGCGTCACTGATGAGTTTTATATAGACGAAACGAGCGTCTCGCGTACTTAATTATAATCCTGGTACATTTGATAACTATTCTTTTCGGATTAAAGTAACTGATACAAACAAGTATAGTTTTAGGTGTTGAGGAGACGAAACAATAGAGGTTTCCCTATTTGCTACGTATCAGGTACGGTTGGTACGTAACACAACCGTTGTTGATGTTTTGGAGGTTTCATTTAATGCATGATATTATTGTATTCATCATGATGAAAATAGAGAAACAAAATTGAATATAAGTGATAAAAACCTTAATATTTTATTTGATTACGATTTCTCTGCTTCTAGAAAACCTTGCACTTGATTTTATACGATAAAAATGTTTTTGTGCACAAGAGAATGAATCAATCAGTCCTTACTGGAACTGAGTTGCCTCGACCTATATATTCTAAATATAGATTTGCGTTTCTGTATGGCTTTTTTTGTTGTTTTCTGTATATTAAGTAAAGGATTAGAATAAAGAATGTTTTTTAATACTTAAATATTAATTGGAATAATTAGAAATTACTTATTATTAATAATATCTTACTTGTACCTTTATACTGGTGTCGTTAATAACTTCATAGACAGATCTAGGGGGAGGGGGGCTTGGTGCCCGCCCCCCCCCCCTTTTCGTGGCTTAAATTTGGTTGATTATATAGGGAATCACTAAAGCATGAATGGAGCCCCCCCTTTATGAAAAGTTCTGGATGCGTCACTAAACTAGTACACCTGCAAATGGCAAAAATGAGTTCAAAATTGTGTTTATTTCTCATTAAAATATTTTTTTTATTAATTAAGCTATCTTTTCGATCATTGGAGCAACATTTTTTCTTAAAACGCAACACACATTGTAAAACAATCGATCTTTCTTTTTCCTTATATTTTGTCACTGAACTTTTTGATAAAATTGTTGATAATATTAATCACTTAAAGAATGAATATAAATTTTATGACACTAACGAAACCCATTTTTTTAGTTGAAATATTTATCATCACGATGTTACTTCATCGTGTTCGCTTATTATTATTATGTCACTAGATATTATTATTACATTAATATTTGTAAATATTGTCGCGAGTAAATTTGTGTATTGCACGTGCCTGCGAGTGGTATAATATAATCTACGAGGGGTAATGTTAAACCAATATCAATCCATTAATCCTTTTGTCGTACAGCATTGCCATAAAAACTTCATACAACACATCGTATTTTGTTCGCTGATAACGGCAATAATTTGACGCTAATTTTACACTTAGTCTAATGCAATATGAATATGTCTTTCTAACTCTTCGTTCTACGGAAAATACTATGTTGCTATACAATGTCTTTTGCACCATTTACAACTGATTTATGGACTCAAAATTTAGGATCATTTTCATCGGTTGGTAAATGTTTCTATGTAGTTTGTTCAGGTTTATATGTACTACAAATGTAGTATCATGAATACGATCTTACTTAAAATAGTTAAACTCCAGTTTTTCTGAGTTGTCTCTCTCGGCTTACTGCGAAAAAGATATATGAACAGTTGTGCTTTAAAAAAGGGCATGTTTCTAAAATAAATAGAGCATATTGATTTTATGAGGGTGTTTTTTTACAAAGAAAAACTTTAAGCCCGACGGTAAAGATAACTGTACAAAAAGGGAGGATACCAAGTAAATACGATATCAGTCATAGCTCTATGCATAATTGATCAAATTGAAGATGTAAACGACCTTGTATTTTTCATAACTTCATTCTGGACGACTGATATTTTTTTTAATCTTTATTCAATTCTTCAACATATATATACAACAGATATATTACATATTACACAAAATTATCATAAGGCAATGTTATTAAGTATAATGACTTACATAATCAGTACAGTAATTAGAAATCAAACGTTATCATGGTTATGACACCTTCGGTTTCTTGTTACAGAGTTTTTATTTTTTTTTAAAGTGTGTTTCCATTGACTTTTTTTTTTTTTTATCTTAATTCTATATCCCTTGACAAGTGTAACAGACCTCACGCGAACAGGCTGAACAATGATTTGATTTATATTAATTTTATCATTTTTCTTTTGTTATTAAGGTCAATTTATTTAGTTCAAATACATTTTATTTGATCATGTTTTCTAAACACTTACCAAAATAAATACAAAACTTTAACATTTTATAATGATACATACAGTTATAACAAACAAAATTTATAAAGTCTTAAATTTGTTTTGCAATTAAACTTCTTTGTATCTATGTAGTTTCACATGGAAATTACTCTTACCTATAAACTTTTCGTACCAACGGTTACTTGCAATGGTTGCTTGAAAGCATAATCGAGTGCACACACTATTGTTTTTTATGAATACAAGAAGTAACTACATAAAATTAGTCCCAAATTACAGCTAAAAAATCTCAAAACAGTTCTTATACGATTCCTAAAACATTTGTTAAAATAAATTTTGATATAATAATTTCCACGGTTGGTACGGTAGTAAATCGGGAAACCTCTAATAAAACATAGATGTAGGACTTCTAAGTATATATCAAAAATATTGGAAGAACTTGACTCTTAAATACAATTTATTTGAAAATATAGATATATAGATATATGAAGATGTGGTGTGAGTGCCAATGAGACAACTCTCCATCCAAATAACAATTTAAAAAGTAAACCGTTATAGGTTTAAGTCCGGCCTTCCACACGGAGTCTTGGCTCACACCGAACAACAAGCTATAAAGGGCCCCAAAATTACTAGTGTAAAACCATTCAAACGGGAAAACAAACGGTCTAATCTATATAAACAAAATACATTGTTTTAGATTGAAAATAACAGATAAAAAATAATGCGAGTCTCAAAGATGCACATACTACAAATGCATCCCTTTTATTGTTAGTCTCGACAGTTTGATTACAAATAGATTGGAACAAGATGTTGTCGTACCACATGAGGAAAAGTGAACATGCCATTTTAAACACAACACAAGTTTTTTCAACCAGAAAAGGGAAAGACAAAAACACAAAGGCAACTTTCATCCTATCTGAGTGGAAGTTATAGACGTTATAATAAATGTCTTAATTGATTCATATTAATTGAATAATCACAACCAACACAAGATAGAATGTAAAACTTTTTAATGTTTTGTATTTATCAAGGAGTTCCAGATTTTGACTGTTGCATGACTATCTTCAGGATCTGGCATACCCACTACCAAACCACATTCTTTTCTTTGCTTTCCAAAACAGTCTGCTGTGTAATTGTAATTATATGAAACATTCTGATTGATGCCGTGGTGAACTAAAGCTGGAATCTTTGAGGGAAGTATCCCGAACAGATAAATATCCTCTATCCAAAAAAATGGTGACATTGATGCAGTGGTGTATAAAATCGGAATCAGATCTCGAGATATGAATACTGCCGGACCTAAACAAGAAGTATAAGGATAACGCAACATCCTTTTAAACACATCATTTTGCACATTCCATTTTTCATTCACATCACGTTGTATTGGATATAAGTTTGGATTTACTTTATCGCACATTAAAAATCTCCTTTTGAATTTAATGAACGAAAAGTGTTTAAAAATTTTGAAGAAGTTTACAATCACATCGTCGTCTATTTTGGCAGCAAATTCAGCATTTCGACAATTTTCGGAAATCCATTTGAATCCCAACACTCCTTTATAAGTCAAATTATGATAGGAATCTATAAATTTACCCTGTATAATGTCCTGGAAAACTAGACTTTCCTGTTCAATGGTGTGTTGTAGTGAAGAATTGTCGACTTCTTCAAGAAGAAATATCGCTCTGATAGTTTCTTGCTTATAAAATGTCGAGTTCAAAAAAGTTTTCCTCAATAATTTTCTCCTTTCAAAATGATCGGGAGACGAGTACACCATTACAATACACGAAAGTTTGGAAATATTTTTACAAATGTCCTTATTATTTATTTTATACGATTGTGTCAAAACTGTCGGATATTTTGATTGTATAATAATATGCCGTTGATATTGCAGCTTTTGTATCTTAACCGTTCTCTGCATCGTTAAGTTTGTGCAATTATCAGTACAAACGTTCGTATGTGAAGAGGTTTTAACCATACATATAACTATAACACAAAAAGTAAAGATACTGGTTGCCATTACTCTCAATTGTCGACAGTTCTTCATCTTGGCTGTAATTTTGAATATTTCCCTTTGTTATATTTCATAAGAATATCTGAAAATGATTATACACATTTTTAAAATAATGATCAATAGTTATAAGGAATTGTGTTATATCTGTAACATAAGATGTGGAAACTTCTGGTATTCAATTTGTGGGTACTGGCAAAGTCAGAAAAAAACTGCGAGTACTGTTGGATCAAATATTTTCTTTTTCATAAGTATTATATCATCAAGTAATGTAACTTTTACTTTAACTCTTTGATAACAATATGTACATATAAAACTGTATATTGAACGTTCAGCATTGAATGAAATTATAAAAATAATAAACCGTTTTACAAAAAGGGTAAAAGTATATAAAACCGAAACAAAACTTACGTAATTATTATTTGAATATTGTTTGACTGTAATCAAAATTTGATATAATACAGCATGTCAGATCCAATCCATCCATATACACGTCTAAGTTTAGATTCATTCGGAATCAAATTCGGAACGTTTTAAAAATACGTTGTATGCAAGTTCATTTTTTCAAAGTAAATATTTTTTAAATAAAAATAGATTGTTCAATTTTTACTAAATATTGAAATTCAATGTCATAAGTTGCCGTTCTGATCTTTCGCTTTTGCATGTCAAATGTTTGACTTTAATAAATTTTCCAATGAAAAGTTTATTTCCGAAGATATCATATATTGTAAGGACGGAAAGTTGAATAAAAATTTTTTGTTATTTGTATCCTGCATATTGGTATTGACCGATAAGCTTTCAATACATGGCCAGAGCTTTAACTATAACACCCATTTTTCGTTGTTCATTTTCATTAAAGCACAATTTATTTTACCTCGTCTTGTTTATTAGTTGGATTAACGTTGACAGTTAACGTAATACGACAACAAATTATAACAAAATATACAAAGTTGTCTAATCTAATAATCAATTATCAATTATACAGTTTGATAGAAATGGTAATGAAATATCATAGGTAGTTTATTCATATGAATCATTTAGAATATTATAAAATTCCAACAAACTATTAATATTTATGTGAAATAAATGTGTATTAATTTTGGTCTAAAACATGATAAATATAATCAAACACTGAAGAATGTCTGAAACATTTAATTGAACCGTGTCAATTGTTTAACCAAACCATAGCAATTTCGATATTTTCATTATCCTGCCGCTAATTTCTTGAAAATAACAATTATAAATAAACATGAAATTTGCTTTTTATTTTCTTATTTAAAAAGAACAGAGTCAACCGTTCTGTGAAGTAACTTAACCAGACCACTATCAACTTAGCCAAACTATGACAATATCACTGTATCACGCTACTCGATATGACGACCTTACATCACATGATGATAAGGACATGAATTCAAAATGTCCACACATCAATAACCTGTAAACAAACTGTACACAATGACGCAGTAGGTATATAGTTTTGCTGGTTTTTCGAGAGTAGCTAGATAAGTTCGCCCGAACAAATATGTTCACGAACATACTTTTTTTTTGTAAGACGTGAAACCGCATACTGAAGTACTGAACATTGTATGACGGCAGGTTCTTGTGGATGGTCCGACAAGCACTTGTCTCATATAAAAAATAACATCTCTATACCTGAAAGTGAGGTTAATGTACAGATATAATTTTTTCTAGGACAAGTTTGTGCGTTGCGTGTATGACAAATTAATGACAGTGAATTCATCCTCACCGTAATGACTATTATATTGAAGTGGTACAAAGGAGTATACTCCGGTTTATTGTTATATATTATATTAATACTTGTATATTACAGTTACATGTATATACAGTTTTCATGCATTTGAATATCATTCTATTCTACTATATCAATAATAGCGCAGTGCAAGTGCACGGTGGACACGTCACACTTCTGTAATAATTCGAGTTTTCTTATAGAATGGATTTGAGAAGGCATTCGTAAATTCCCTCAAACAATGATTTATCATCCATGCAGGGTCATCGTTCTTGAGATAACGTCTGCATGCGCGTGCATAGATATCAATTATTTTTTTACTTGTATGTATAAACATATAACAAAACATTTTAACATTATTAATTTATCTTATTATTACAAGTATTTTATGACTATTCATTGAAAAAATAATTTATAACAAGCGATAAGGAATGTTAGTTTGCAATATAGATTGGTTAAAAACCCAAAACGAATATTACGTAAATCTAGGCGATAGCAATACACCGCAATGCCCTCACGGTCATCCGCTGTAAAAAAAAAAGTAGACTGAAACGATCAATACGATTTTGTTGTGCACGTTTTATCAACAATATATATTATTTTGAGTTATCGAAGTTAAATATACAATGACAATTATTCTATTCCAAAATATTAAACTAAGCCCCTTTCAAACAGCGGAGATTGTTTTTTGGATCCCCTAGATATATTATTAAAATAACAGAAAATTAACAAGAATACCTACATTCTATTATTTCTATGTAAGTACATTTAATATTGTACTGTGCACTTGTATAGACAGAATTAGGGTCAGGTTATAGGCAGAATTAGGGTAAGAATATAAGCAACATTAGGGTTAGGGTTAAAGATAGCATTAAGGTAAAGGTTATAGACAGAATAGGAGTTAGGGTTATTGACAGCATAAGGGTTAGGGCTAAAGACATCATTATGGTTAGGGTTATTGACAGCATTAGGGTTAGGGTTGTAGACATCATTAGGGTAAGGTTTATAAACCACATTAGGGTAAGGGTTATTAACAGCAAAAGAGTTAGGGTTACAGACAGTATAAGGGTTTGGGTATCTGGATTTTTTAAACGACGTCCCGGTTTTCTGGAGTACCAATTGAATAAAGAACATTATTTTTTGTTTATAAATGTAACATACTCGTTTTGCTATACTGTACTGATGTTTTCTGTGAAATACGAGTATGTCGGGCTCGTGTTTCTTATGTTTATATAAAAGTTACTTGCGCTTCCCACTTGAAAAATATAAACTGTATTGTATTCTTTTTCACAGGTTAAAAAACGTATCTTTCTGAACATGTTTGAATAACTATATATAGGGGTTTTGATTTTGTGTGCCGTGCATCTTTTAAATTGCACCAGTTAATTACATGTACAATGGATAAACATTTAAAACTTACATTTTGTTTGATTCAATGTGTATGATTGCAGTTCATTTCCCTTCCTAATGTCATCTGTTACCAGTTCGTGACAGGGCGTTGAGTGTAAATACGTAAAGGGTATGGTTATTTTATATAAGCTTTGGATTTTAAATAATTTGTCCACAAGCATCACTGAAGAGACATGTATTGTCGAAATGCTCATCTGGTGCAGGACAAGGGATACCGTTAATGTTAGTATAAGTTCTCAAACTAAATATATTTACCCCAAAGCGCACAATGAGAACAACTTTTTGAAAACGATAATACAAAGATATCTTACCCATTGGCGTCAAATGTACATCATTTTCTAGATTTGAGGTATTTCGGTTTATCGCGGAAACCTCTACCCACTGTTTGCCATAATTAGGGTTTCGATAAATATATAAATCTATGTAAAACAGTTTGTGAGGATTTTTTTAAGTCAGATATTTTTTCTACAAACAATTACTAAAAACTATTCACAAATCCTCTCTTAGATACACAAATAATTTATTAGAAATTGTTATTGTGCTATTGTTAACCTTATGACAAATCCAATATCCCAGCGTTATTGTTACGGCAATGTGGAAATTTTTCCAAAATTCAATATCATGATATGATACAATTGTAACAATCCTAAATAAAGAGTTTAAACAAAATGGACCGATTGACGTATTGAAAACACAAACCCAGCATAACAATATGCCGACTATGAATAATTAAAAAACAATTTTCTGAAAGTCTTAACTTCTGCGCAATTAATCATTTAAATCAAGGTTAACCTACAAAAATATCCGTTTGTGAGGGAATTTAAATAGTTCATACATGTATACCGTAAACAATGGCAGGAACGGAGAATAATGTCAAAAAAATGTAGGTGGAATATTATTATTTTATTATTATCATAATTAGTAATGATTTTCTTTAATTTTATAATTTATTTTTAAGGTTTCGTCCTAGTTTGATATAAGTAACATTAAGTCTTTTAATAAATTACATGTTTATTTGAATATTTGTCCTTGTTATTAATTCTGCACCTAAAACCTGAGCATGGTTTGTCATGACATCATTGTTCATGCACTCAGATAGTCAAAGGGTGTTTTTTTGTATTTCGTATTCTAAGTTTTAATATACATTTATAACAGTGATCACATAAGACATATATAACATTAAGTCAGTGGACAACTATATCAACGATTTTTTTTAAATGATATTGGTCTTATATACCGTTTTTTGCTATATTTGCACGTTTGTAAAATTTTTGAATCTTTTATCATGTTATCATCTAGTATAGTTGAGGATACATTAATAGTCCAAATGCGTATATGTTAAGGTAAGATTGATACCGTTAGTGTTATTAAAAAGAGAGTGTGCAGAAATTGTTCTGTCTTGTTCTGCCGATAACGTAACGTGTATCATTGATATTTAAAACAATATTTTCAAAAAGAAACAAACTACATACCGTATGTTATAAATATATTTAATTTGAAATCATTTGAATGTTGGTAATACGATCCATGTTAGCTCATTGGTCCGTTGAATAAATCCGTTCTTAAATGCTTTCAATATATGACCGTTGTAATTTAATAGAAAAGTGTATTTTTTTACAGGTTTGGATATTTCCCAAGTCTTTCGTTTTAGAATTTAATGAATTAAAATTTGTTGTACTTATTGATAATCCGTAATCCGTAATCATAGTCCGTTGGAAAATGATACATTTATTAGATGCAATAAGATGTGGGCTTAATTCAGCACCTACGAGTTCTTTTAAGCTAAAACCAATATTTTGGTTTTATATAAGTTGTTATTTTTTGTATCGTTCCAATCTAATGAGTCAAACCGATATATTTTTTATCCAGCCATGATGGGTCTTTCTGATTATTCAGGAGTGTCAGATGGTCACGGATCATGAATTGGTGGAATGTATTGGAACTGATTATCACTGTGCTTTTTTGGAAGTTTTTCGATCATTAACTGCCATCTTTTAAATCTTAATGTGTTGTATTACATTTAAAACGCTTTATTACGCAGGTCAATATACTAATGTCAGATATAAACCTCAAAAAGAGTACATATGATAACATTTGATGTTAACTACATCAAAATACTCGATAAACAAACTTTCAAGGATATATGATGAATGTTTAAGACATTGTTTTTTTACGGAAAAAATACAACAAAAGAATGAAATATGTATTAAAAATGCAAACATAGCTGATTTACTTGTTGAATCACTGTTATGTTCACATGTGCTTATTGCTTTGTGTTTATTTTTCTAAATTTGGATAAAAGTATAGGGGAAGGGTTGAGATCTGAGATCATGTTTAGCCCCCTGCATTTTGACGCCTCTGATCATTGTTAGTCTTGTATGATTTTAAGTTCATTTAAATATTTCAGAGTTTAGTATGACTTCCATTATCATTGTATCCCTTTTTGTTTAGCGGTCAGCTAAGGCACGTCCCCGGGTGTGGGATTTTCTCGCTGTATTGAAGACTCATTGGTTTTCTGCTATTTGGTCGGGTTGTTGTATTGTTTGTCATTTACTAGGCAGTGTTTTTTTGTTCTCGTTTGAACATTGTTGAATTATTTCACATTATGCTATTTGGGCCTTTTGCAATATATGATTATCTGCTCATTGTTGAAGTATATACTATGATTTCATGTATGGACTACATAAACATCATTTCAACTGTTGTTGATAGGATCATTTGGCTGTCTCGTTCTCTTTATTTGTTTGATAAAAATAGGACCCAGATATTTAAAAAAAATTGCATTACCTTTTTTATATGTTATTGGATGAATCATACGACAGCCAGATAAAAACTGTTAGGCCTATTCTGATTGAATATTATTCAAATCAAAATCTTTGAAACACAGGGTTTTACACTTATTTCTTTTAGCAACCAAATACAAGTAATAGTTACTGCTGAAGCCAATAAAGAATACAGCTTAACTGATAAGAAACTGAAATATGCAAATTATACACTAAAAGTATATGATACGTGTAATACTGATGATAAGAAACAGGAGAAGGACGGAGGAAATCAAGACACGAAAAATACGAATGTTATATGGAATGAGTTGACTGAGACTAAAGGAGAGGAAATCATAGAATGTACAAACACAGAAGACAATGACAAATTTCCAGGTCTTGTTTTAGCAGTAGTTGGAGATTGTGACAGTTATGTACCTAGGCCATGGACTACTACAGCATTTACGACTGGACTGTTAAACACTGTACATGGAGTGAACAGTAAGATTTAATTTTGATAAAGGATTTTCGCGCCCAGTTTGAATTGAAGATTCTACATTCACGCTTTGCTTACAAGGATTTGTCAGTTAGTGCTCTATTCTAACATTCTATTTGAAAGACATTTCAGAATACTCAGATTTTGTCGTAATGATACAATATAAAAAAGAAGATGTGGTATGATTGCCAATGAGACAACTATCCACAAAAGACCAAAAAGACACAAACACTAACAACTATAGGTCACCGTACGGCCTTCAACAATGAGCAAAGCCCATACCGCATAGTCAGCTATAAAAGGCCCCGATAAGACAATGTAAAACAATTCAAACGAGAAAACTAACGGCCTTATTGAAGTAAAAAAAATGAACGAAAACAAATATGTAACACATAAACAGACGACAACCACTGAATTACAGGCTCCTGACTTGGGACAGGCACATACATAAATAATGTGGCGGGGTGAAACATGTTAACGGGATCCCAACCCTCTCCTAACCTGGGACAGTGTTATAACAGTACAACATAAGAACGAACTATAAAAATCAGTTGAAAAAGGCTTAACTCATCCGATAGACAAAAATACAAATAGACGTGGCCGGGTACTTACAAGCCTTTAAACATTTAGAAGCATCAATTTTATTTGATGGTATAAAAATTCCCAGAGCATAAAATGTCGAAGTGTTTTCAGATCAGTGTAAGCAAATAAGTATACTGGGTCTGTATATAAAACAGATTGTTGTTTCGCTGAATTAATTTTTTACTTTTAATCAGACATTTAAAATACTTGTAAAATGTTCAATAATTCATTAAGTGGAAATAAATGTCCTCTTTCCTTAATGGTACTGAATGTTAGAACACACCCGCGGTTTTGATAATTAAAGTATCTACTTCTTCATACTTTTACTTTGAATTTGAAGTTTTCATATTATCTCATGATAAAGTCATGCTGATGCAAATGTGGACAATTTTCTCCTCTTTTCAAAAGCTTTATTTTTGAACCCGTCCAGGGTTTTTTACTACACCTCTTATTTCTTATTTTGTATAAAAAATTGTTTTGATATTTTGCCTATTTTCTTTTCATTCTTTTTAGTGAATATGTTTCCTTTGGTTTTAATTTGTAACCGGATTTATGACTTTTTAACAGCGGTATACTACTGTTACCTTTATTTATGGGCAATATATACCTTCTGGTAGTAAGATCTGTTAAACCTGGCTCAAAACTGAATAGTAAAACGTTCACATTAGTTCTGTACAGATGTTATGTCCTCCTTTACACTATACGCCATGGTATAAAAAGTAGCATAGTTTGAAGTGTCGTTGAACTAGTCTATACATTTACCTAGGGGTCAGTTGAAGGACGACTCCGGCTGCGGGAATTTCTCGCTGCATTGAAGACCTTTTGCATGGTGACCTTCTACTGTTGTCTGTTAAATGGTCGGGTTGTTGTCTCTTTGGTACATTCCCCATTTCCATTCTTATTTTTTTTTTAAAAAGGAGGGGTGTTTTCTGTATCGTATGCATATTGTTAACATTTCTTATATCATAGAAAGCTGGATATTCTATCGAGGAAAGAATAGTGGAGTCAGTTCTTACATAAATAAAGCATTTAAGAAAGAAACTAGCAACAGTAAGAAAGATAAGACCAACACTTCTGCACTTAATGAAACTGATTCAACAATTATCATTGCTATTCAACCAAAGAAAAATGACAAAATAGAGGTAAGCGAATCATATGTTTATTTTTTTTTAAATTATTTTAATAGTTAAAATTTTGGCGAGAAAAAGTAATTAAGAAATACGATGTGTCTAATGCGTTTTAATGTCAACAAACCACTAAATACCATTACAAACCCTTCCTTCCTCGCTGTCATTTACAACAATACCCTCTTTAAAAATAATCACAATTGTAATAACTCGCCAACAATAGTAAAGTATCTCATTTAAAACAAAAATAAATCGACAAAATCAATAGTAAAATAATGTCGGTGTCAATACTTATTGAGACTATTTAAAAAAAACAATGATCCAACTTGAAAGAGAATGTTTTTTTATTGTTTTATTAGAAATATACACGAAGATACAAGTCATGATGTACTAGTTCATTATTTATCTGTATGATTGCAATATATTAGCTTGTAATTTTGAAAAATAAAAATGGTTAATCCTAGCTGTATAGCGATATAAGACATAAAATCCTTAGTCTGTTGCTATTTCTAAATAAAGGCAACAGTAGTATACCGCTGTTCAAAACTCATAAATCCATGGACAAAAAACAAAATCGGGGTAACAAACCAAAACCGAGCGAAACGCATTAAATACAAGAGGAGAACAACGTCACAACACCAAAACGCAGCACACACAGAAACAGACCAATCATCAGACAAAACACCACGAGAATAACAAATGTAACATGAAAACCAAATACATGAATTTGGGATAGACAAGTACCGTGCCACGTCTTATCTCAATATCTCAAAAATAAGAGAAAACACAAACGACTCAACGTTAAAATGCAACACAAAGAGAAACGAACAATATTATAACAATGACCATCTTCCTGACTTGGTACAGGACACTGTTAAAGGGGAATAAAAGTGGTGGGTTGAACATGGTTTTAAGGCATGCCAAACCTCGCGCTTTAATGGCAAAGTTAAATATAACATTGAAATGACAACATAATATTACAGGACTGCAATACAAATAAATAGGAGAACATATTATACACCGAAAAACATGATTAATAGATAACAAAAAGCATCAGGTTTAAAATTCAATACGCCAAAAACGCGCCTTGTCCACACAAGACTCACCAGTGACGCCCAGATATAAAAGATCGAAAGTGAAAAAAGTACAAAGTTGTACAACAATGAAGATCAAAAGTTAAAAAGGTTTCGCAAAATACAAGTCATGATGTAATAAAACCAAAATAGCTATTTTCCGCATTCAAGTTATCGAGAACGCCCGTCCTCTTTCACCATAAAAAGGATACTTTAAGAAGTCTATATTCGAATTTTATGAAGTTGTAATTTTCTGTTCTAATATTCTACGTTGAACACCGATTTTATTTGTATTTCATCGTTTTTAGCTAACATCTTATGTTTCGTTTAGCAACAACAAACTGAAAGATGGAAATAATCACCCATTAAACCTCAATCTGCGTGATCAACAAGACAAAAAAGTGCAGCTTTTCTTTTGAAAAAAATGTCTTAAGTGATAACTTTAGCTCGAAATACAATAACATATATTGATTAATATGATTAAGATTTGTACCAAAACCTTTTCTTGTTTATTTTGTGACCACGATTTATATCTTAATTCTTTAAATTCTTACCTAATAGAAATGTAATACATTATAGGAATTATATCTAAATCTACATTTATAGCATTACTACACACCGCTAGCATACATTTTCTTTATGAAATGAAGCCTTGTGCACACCAAGAAAGTTGTCAGGTTGAAATGAGTGTGAACGCTCTAATCTACTCCAAACCGGGAACAGTGTTGTACTGTGCAACACAAGAACATACTGTAAAAATCAGTTGTAATTGGCTCACAATCAATATACTGAGGCACAAAACAATACATGTAGTCATCAAAGGTACCAGGATTATAATTTAGTACACCAGACGCGCGTTTCGTCTACATAAGACTCATCAGTGACGCTCATATAAAAAAAACACGCAAAAACGATAAACAAACAGCACTAAATAAGAAACTCTCAATTGCTGAAAGCTAGATTAAAGCAAATGACATTTAACAGAATTATCATTTTCTCTCAGACTAAGGAATCAATCAGTAGGCACCCAACGGATTTAATGCAAATGTGTCATAAACAGTCTGAGAAATGTATGTAGGATAACAATTTCTCATAACTAATACGGTAAATTAAGGTTGTAAGTTTTCCTATGGGCACCAAATGCAACCAAATGCACCCCTTTTTATAACACAAGTGTTATATTTTTGTTATGAATAACTGGTTTTTTTTTCACCAAACTCAATTAAAAACGTTTTAAAGCTTAATTTTCATTTTCGAGCACTAGTTCGTTACCGATACGGTAAAATTGTTAGTCCATTTTGATACCATCGATTCTGTGGAAATTGTTTCGGTATTGATAAAATTTAAAGCATATTCAAGTTATATAAAGATATGCTAAGGAAAACGCATAACCATAGGAAAATATCACAACGGACCAAACACATTCAGTATTTGTAAGTATGCCAATGATACGAGAATTATTGTAGAATGATTCATCTTGACGTATATTTCGGGTTTTTTTTAAATGTTTTACCTTTGTCCTATACCGGAGCATTTTATAGTCTGCTTAACCATGTTAACGGTATTGTTAAATGCTGTTTGATTGCATGCTATTGTTGATACATATCCTTTATCCGATTTTAATGTACATTCAAATTAGTGGAAATTTTTCGCTATTTTTGAATTATTTTTATTTGGTGCTTGATTATTGGTTTTTTTTTCTCTCTCTTGTTGATAATACTATTTTCATTGCAGAAACTATTGGAGGCAGGAAAACTTAATCCTCATAAAGTATTTCAATTAAACATGGCACCTGAAAAAGAAAAATGCGAATTAGTTAAAAAGAAAGAAGAATACAAGTGGTTTAACACGTACATTTCTACACTTTTAGCAGATATTTCAGAAAGATGGACTCCTTTGCTAGATGTTTTATTCGTAGATGAGGACAAACATAATAGTCAAGGTTGTTATTTACAGTAACATTCGAAGTGACTTCTCCTGTCTTTATCAATCGCTGGTTCTGATATCTACTATCTGTAACTTTTTCATTATTATTTGTATAATGTAAAGGAAAAGAATTAAGTAACATGGACTTTGTATTCGTAAAGTATATTTTGAAGCCCTTGGTTACGACTCTTTTTTTTTTAAATTTGGCAGTCAATTCAGTCGAACACTCGCAATAATTTTTGACATGTCAATACGTTTTTGACAATTTATTAATTTGCCATTTTTTTCATGTTTTTAAATATAACGAATATCTCATTCCTGAAGATTCAGTATTAATCTAGTAGCAATTGTTTCACAATTTGTTTCGTGTATACATTCAACTCTTCGTCATATCTATTTTCCTTTCATTCTTTAGTTTATTTTATACATATTCATGTATGTTTTATTTTAGCCTTAGAAATGAAAGTTCCAGTATTGCTTTTGGTAGTGGAAGGTGATATGCGAACTGTCCACCAAGTTAAAGCTACAGTTAAGAAGAATATACCAGTCCTGCTAATCAAAGGTTCTGGTAACGCAGCAGATTTAATATCGAATTATTTAGATGAACCACTTCAGAGGTGTGATTGTTATAGAGAGTTTTATAAGATATTCGTTAAAAAAGAAATTTATTAAAAAAGTGAACTCCAGTTTTTTTAGAACATTTATAATAAGGTTTAAAGACATTTGATATTTAATTGATATATACAAATCCTTTGTATTTTAAAGTTTTGCTTCAAATATTTCCTCGCTTTGCAACTAGTATTGTTTTTCGTACAATCAAACCTTGAAGTGATATTACGATAATTTAGTACGTGAAATGAAGATCATTTTGATTGTGGCGATTATAAATATAATAAGTTGACGCTTTGCGTAACGAATATCAATTTCTGCATATATATTTTTCAAACGAACTCAACAACCCAAGTTGAATTCGTACACATGTATTCAAGTGAAGATGCAGAATAAAAATTTCATGGTTTCCTACTTTGAACTCTGTCTTGTGTAATCACAGTTAAAAAATAAATTTCATGATATTTGCATCTACTTGGAAAATGAAATAGAAAAAAAAATGATACCTAAAAATCTATTTCAAATAAACTCAGTAAAACACATTCAAAGATTGGTTTGTTTATATGCCTTTCAGTGTTTCTATGTTACATAATTATTAATTATATTGATTGAAATGATTATAGCTTAATGTTGACTGATTAACCCTTGTTTTTGACATTTTTAACTACAAGTATTATGTGTTTGTCAATATAATGGAATATTATGCGAGTGTCATACAATTAAGAGGTTAAGCTATCAATAAAACCTGGTTAAATTCACCATTTTCTACAAAGAAAATGTCTATAACAAGTCACGAACATGACAGTATTCATTCGTTTGATGTGTCTGAGATTTTGATTTTGCCTCTTGCTTACTTACTTTTCGTTTTGATTTTCCTCGGAGTTCGGTATTTTTGTTATTTTACTATTTACAATCAACGTATATAACACTTTTGGAAAGGCCTGCGTATTTACTTCATGCATTATATGTATAATATACAAGAAATTGTATACTTATCTTGTTTGGGAAAGCTGAAGAAGTTATTTATAGTCAATGGAATATATAAATTTAACTAGAAAAAGGACTACATTAAATAAATTGCATTGCTTTTCAACTATCATTGAGACCAACTTATCAATATCGTCACAGAACAGCTTTGACATTTTTCATTACCATTTTAGCTTTATCTATATGAACCAATAACACCCCAAGATCATACATTGGTCACCATTTTTATTTCAGAGATCGTCTGCTAAACAAGAAGGCGCCTTTGCTATTCGGAACCTATTTTTTGAATGACCGCTTCATGAAATTAAAAAAAACGATGGAAACCATTGCAAAATTTGATCATCTGGTGAGTTTGTTTGTAGAAATGTGCATCTATTGTATAGGCTTTATAAAACACCGATGGAAAAAGCGTACTAGTATACTGTTGTAATGTTAGATATTTTCAGTTGTGGACACAGTTTTCAATCTTTCCCCTGCTTTTGAATTAGGCTTGCAACATACAACAAAACGCCATGTATTAAATTGATCTGCATCACTCAATAATCATATCTAGACATTTTCGGAGTACTTCTAAAGTTTTGATCAATTATGTCTTCTTTTTTCTGCCTTTAAACTGTGTGCATTTTGTATATTTTTATTTTGACATCTCTAGTATCGGCTTTCACTTCCGTATTCAAGGCATATTTCGAACTGTAAGTGAAATTAATCATGGTTTGATGAAGTGACGTAATTTAGAAATGAACTCTTTAAATAATGAGTTTTATATGTACGACTGTAGTATACGTAAAAATAAATGTTTAATTCTTCAGATCACGATATATGATGTTAACAACGACGAAGGTTTAAAGATGGAAGAAGCAGTAGTCGAAGCTATAATCAAGGGGTGGTCACTGCGGGATTTAAACAAGAAAAGTATCTTCTTGTCGTTTCACAATGAGAATAATGATTTTTGTTTACATTTTTTTTTATATATCATTTATCTTTTTTGCTTAACATCAAGAAGTGAATAAATACTTTATCCACAAAAAGTATACGTAAATGAAAACAAATGCAATATATATGGTTTTCTGAGCTTGTAGACCAGAACGAAAGGCGGTACATTTTGACTTTGAACGAGGAAAGAAAGTAAAACAATTAAATAATATTTATGAGATATACGTAAAATATGGACGAAAGATACCAGAGGAACAGTCAAACTCATACATCGATAATATACTGACAATGCCATGGCTGAAAATGAAAGAGACAAACAGACAAACAATAGTACACATGACCCAACAAAGAAAACTAAAGAATAAACAACACGAACCCCACCAAAAACTAGGAGTGATAAGTGAGCGAGAAAAAACCATTCCGAATATAACATAAAGAAAATATATAGGGCAACATACAGAATTTATCATATTTGAAGCTTTAAATCGCCCGGCTTCTTTAAAAGATGAGGAGAACATTATACATATACGTTTTAAATTTTCATTTACACTTCCTTCAAATAAAACAAAATAGAAAATTTGACATCGGATAAATACTGATGAAAATGCATTGCTTGACTCAAAGACATATTATAATCCTTTGACATATATGTTCAATCATGATTTGTTATATTAATGATGTAAAGAGCAGCTATAAGTATTATCAGCGGGTTTTTTTGACGGAAGAGGTTTAGTTTAAGAAAAGCTTAGTTGAAAGTCAAGCAATATTATTGTCAATTATAATCAGACTAATTTCAGTGCAATCGTAAGTTAAATTAATTTAAACAGATAAAATAAAATGAAAAGACAGATAAATTGGTTCTTTTAATTCATAGTATTGGGCTTTGAATTCCTTTCAGATGATAAAGTACATGTCGGAGAAAACGAAAAAGAATTTAATCCTGGTATGTATTGTTTTCATCGTTGATATCTTAGTGGCATTTTATAATATGAAAACGATAGTAGATATGGAACTCATTATAACAAGTAATCATAACTTGACTTGCGCATATATTATAGATTTATTTTGTTTAAGAATCATAATTGATAATAATGATTATAATACCATTTATTTTAATATATCACATACAAAGTAAAGTGCATTAACGTAAAGTCAAATACTGTAAAGCCATTAATTCTATATATACATTTCCTTTATGCGTCATTGTATACCAATGTTCTACAATGGAGAAACTAACAGTAGTAACCCCATATTTTTCGTCTTAAATTTATCTGCATATTGATAGATGTAATAGGACGTGACACGCAGTTAAATATTTTACTATGTATGAATTAGATTGCTGTAGTAGTTCTTTATTGCAGATGAGTTGTCTGTTGAATTTCTTATAGCTCAAGCCGGTAAGTGCATATCCAAATAGGTATAACCTCTGTTATGTTTTTAAAAAAATAGAAGATACCAAATATATTATCTACAATATATGTCTATTTAATAAAAATGCGTTTTCTAAATTGCATGTAACCACAAATGAAGATAAAGGCAAAATGTTAAGGGCCACCAGAGCAGCAATTATACAAGACCATAACGTTATTTGACTATCGTCAGGATATTTAAAACAATATCTCTGAATTATCATTGATATGGTTTTATCTATAAAAGAGAGACGAAAGATACCAAAGGGACAGTCAAACTCATAAATCTAAAACAAACTGACAACGCCATGGCTAAAAATGAAAAAGACAAACAGAAAAACAATAGTACACATGACACAACATAGAAAACTAAAGAATAAACAACACGAACCCCACCAAAAACTAGGGGTGATCTCAGGTGCTCCGGAAGGGTAAGCAGATCCTGCTCCACATGCGGCACCCGTCGTGTTGCTTATGTTATTACAAATCCGGTAAATAGTCTAATTCGGTAGGTCAAATTCATGAAAGGGAAGGGGATTGTAGTTACGACGTAAGGAACATATCCGATATCATTTTTGAAATGGTTATTCCATAACGGTCAACCAACTCGTGATGGCGTCCTTAAAATTGACGAATTGATGATTTCAACTTCACCATTCGGAACTCTTGATTTAATAGCTTCCTTGTGAGCAGTAACCCTCTATCAAGAAAATCATGATAGGAAATGCAAGCACGGGAATATTGTATCAATTGAGAGATATATACCCTGTATGCAGGTGCTGCTGGAATGTTGCTACTTAGAAATGGAAAGTTCCCAATTGGATAGCTGAAATCATCTCTTTTGTCGTAAAGTTTTGTCTTCAACCGACCCTCATTGTCAATTTCTAGATGTAAGTCAAGTAAATTAACTTTTTACCAAATTTAGAATTTTTGAACTTTGAGAAGCAAATAATCGTTAACTACTTTATTAAAATATTGTGTAAAAAAGTTGATTATGAGCTATGAGAGTCAAGTGGCTCGAGCATTTTTCTTTAAAAAAATCAAAGAAATATTTTTTACAATGGGTTAGCTTTCATTAGTCTTCACTATCCTATATATTAGCAACTTTTGGTTATATTTATAATTTAAAATCTTCATTGAAGGTGGAGCACGAATGCACAGTTAATCACATATATTGATGTGCCATTTGTATACAAGAGTGACATTCCTTTGTAGTATGTGCCAATTCGAAAAAAAGTTATAACAGGTTCATTTTTTTATAAATAGGTAAAGGTTTCTGATATTATTTTGAATAATTACAAAATGTTAAAATTCAATATATTTCAGTTTTTGTTATTTGTTATCAAACAAAACAAAAACATTGATGTACGAATATACTTTTATAAATGGAAAGGTTTGAAATTAGTACATACCAGTATAAAGAACCGTTCATCATTTTTGAAAAAGACTATAAATGGAATTCGAATTATTTGTCTCCCCTTCATGATAGATTGATTGGCAAGTTAACAAGAGTTATATAATATCAATCACAGAGAGGGACTAGCATGCAATTTTTAATTGAAGCCTATTTTAAAACGTTAAAACAATTTTCCTCTGTAAACGAATGTTACTTTATACAAATATAAGGACCTTGTTAGCTCAATCCACAAATTTTATAAGATATTATGAACTTTTCTTACAATAGATTAATATGCTAGATATTGTCAGTTATCTATATTATTGTGTACAAAAATCGAAAAGAGAGCAGCTACGTAAAGCATAAAATGTAGTGGTACACTAAAATCAACGAAAACAAAATGACAAACTGCCTAATTTCTTTGGGTTTTTTTTGTTCTGATTTTTTAATTTTGTATTTTGAGTTTGAATTTTAATTGTTGTTTTATTCAATAATATAATGAAAAGACCAACTATTGATGAATAAATAACTCAAGTTTTTTTTTCATAAAGTTATATATTTGTTTTGCAGACATGTTCCAACAGCCACAAGAACAGTACACAGACAAACCAAAAAAACATGAAGAACATCGAACACCAAATACTGTCACATTAAACATAGTAAATGACAAAAAAATAAGTAAGTACTTGATATATACATTATTCAACAATAAACCCTAATTGGTGTGCCTGAAATGAACTACTAAACAATACTTTTATGTATGTTTCGTCAGCTAACTACTTGTATATATTAGCGGCAATAAGTGAAATTAGGCATCACTATTCCATATTTGTTTAAACGGAAAAACAATGTTTAACAATGCAAAAATGATGGTTGAAACATGACCATATATATCTGTTAGCGGCAATAAGTGAAATTAGGCATTAAGCTTAAATCCTAGGCAATAAGCTAACGCCTAGGCATTAAGTTATTGCCTGAAATTTTCAGACATTAAGCGTATTTCCTAAACACATATGGAATAGTAGTTTCATTTGTTTCACCTTACATATAATAAATGTATTTTTATAATAGGAAAAAAATCTTCTTCATCATACATTGCATACGTTTATATTTAACGCATGAACGTTTATAAAAGTATCAATATAGAAAACAAATCTTTCCAAACAAGGGGTACATACTATTGATTTAAGATGACAAAGTTATTACATATATTGCAGATATTCAAAGTTTGATGAAAAGCTATCAACTGTCACTTTCACCTGGATCCTTGTCTTTGTACTTTTACATTGCATATCAGTTCATACAGGAAAAGAACTACGAAAACAAAGACAAAGTAAGAAATACAAATGTAAAGTAAGATATACGATCTGTTTCCATATGAAGTTTAGTCACACCCTCGACAAGATTGGAAGTATGAAACTGTTTTTAACAAATTAGACCAAACAGCAATTTATTATTCAGATATTTATGTAAATTTGATTTGCTAAGAAGCCACCCAAGTGCTATGGATAAGGTAATAAACATAGTTATCACAAAACAAAAACGTTCAGAAGTTTATTTTTTTAGAACATTAATTTTTTGCTCAACAACTTTGTACTTGTTTGGCTTTTACAAATATTTTGATATGAGCGTCACTGATGAGTCTTATGTCTTATGTAGACGAAACGCGCGTCTGGCGTATTTAAATATAATCCTGGTACCTTTTATAACTATTTGCTTATATAAGAATCAAATGCTTATATTTCATGATTTAGATTATTAAGTCACATTTCATACATGACATTCAATTTGTATGTCCTTTTTCTCTGTAAAGATTTTTTTTTTAAAATACATACAGAGATATGATGTATTATTTGTTCAGAAAGGGTTGTGAAGAAAAATTGTGAATGAAAAGATTTTTTATCAGCAAGAACCAGTTTGTCGTACATTTTAACCGCTTTACATGCCTTCGGAATTTCAAACAGTAAATACAACCGTTTTACAACACTTAATGACATATCAATAAAATACAGCATTTCATCTTTTTCACTTTTGTTTGAAGGATTTACAGTTACTCTTACTGGAAGCTATCATAGCAGATCGTGTCGATTATGTGTCAGCCATGCTACAGAATGGAGTCGAATTCAATTACAATCACTTTGAAACATTATATAATGAGGTTAGTGTAGCTTAAGGCATGTATTATTATGATCGTCAACTGTCATTAACGTATTTCTGAAATTACCAAGACGGTTGAGCAATAACGTTTAATGTTTAAATGTAAACACGTTATCAATTCCATTCGTCCCAAATGGTGTGTTTTTTTTCTGAAAGCCAAATTGTATAAAAACCAAATACGTTCAAGAGGTAAAACCCAAACAAAAAGACCTAAAAATTGCCAAATGTAAATCACAAATAAAAATCCTTAACAATATGAGTTAATTTCCTGTAATTTTACTCAAGGTTCGAATAAGGTAAACATAAAATTCAAGAATCCACAAGAAAAAGGTCACAAGGGAACTTCGTAGAAGGGTTTTATAAGTTTTTCGTATACTCACCTCTGGCGGGACTTGATGGTTCAAAATATTTACAAAACAATCCTAAAATTTAAATCACCTCATTAAAATTAAAGGGGTATAAGTTTTCCGGTTCTTTTCTTTTTATTGTATATAAATTATACATATATAGGCACATCTCGAGGGTTCATCGTCCCTTTGGAACACTTTTTAAGAGTTAAACTATTTTTTATAATTGTAAATTTTTTTTCACATCAAAAAGTCAAATCACAAAAATCTTTAACTGCTAGTAAAAAAGACAGTCTGCTGTTTGCTTTTACAATGACACACTTCTTTTTTTAAGAAATTTTCGAACAGATTAAACATAAAATTGTTTGATCTAAATAAATGAACTAGCAGAATATAAAGAGATGCGATATAAATGTAAATAAGACAATAATCAACTTGATCGAGAAGAAAATAAATGACATGGTCAACCGAAGACCAAATGACGTGGATGATCAAATGTAGTAATTGGGAGTTACGGATTGATAGAGATGACCAGGATATTGACGAACGAACGTACGAAAGCGTAACTTGACGAATCGTACGAAGCGGGAGCGGTAGTTTATACATATTAATGTATTAATCCAACATAAAATCGTCGAAGTGAAAGAAATTGCATGGGCCTTCATGTAGTATAAAGAAATGTTACCTGTATATTAGCTTACTCCAAGCATTAATAATTTAATGTTTGCTACAATAGAAAAAAGGTGCACTCGATATACAAGACTCTGTTTTAACATTTTCGGTCCTGAAAGTGTTTTGGAGGGGGTATAAAAGGGTGAAAGCATATATATCAAAGTTTATCATATTGATATAATTCATTTTTGATTTTGAATCTTGTTTTCTTTTCTGAAATTTATCTATATTCGTTAGCGTATGCCTCCAGACAGGCAAGATTAGGTTGATAACAAGGAACCCTGATCAAATAAAAGAAATTATTTTCGAAATATTTTGCATGTCTTAAAAAAGGGATGCTACAAATATAAATGTTAAAGTTAAGTACTAATATATTGATTCTTTTGATATTCCAATTGCAGTTGCATCTTTTATGGTTATTACATTTCCCGCTCATTTGATTAGTTTATTCATTATAATTGCAAATTTTTACGAACACAAATAAGTTTACAGACTGCTATTAATCAATATACCATATCATAGGATGTGCATACTGAAGAGGGTCCAATCTTTGAGTACTAAGGGATATAACACTAGAAAATTGGACCAGAGCATCCAACTCACGCACAAGATGGCCCTAAAGTACGTTTAAACTGGCTGCGTATCATATTATGGCATACAAAAAAATAGACAATATATATAATGAACTGCTATTGCTTCATGTGAAAATCGAAAATTTAGGACAAAGCTCTATTTTTTTTATTAACATGTACATGATGTAATTACCGGAATTTATAAGATATTGTGTACCTATTTTTCTACACTAAGTCAATAGGTATATTACTAAACAAAATCCTCCCATATTTTAAACGTCAAAAAATGACCTATGGACTTGTGAGGCTTATCATTGTGAAGAACCGAAATGCATTGTTTTCTCGTCGAAATTTGATGGACTGCAATATAATTCCTCCATGTAGCTAGGTGTGTAAAAGAGGATCGACCCACCCACCCACTTTTACGTGTATCTGAAATCAATTTTAATGAGTTACGATGCTAAGGTTTATATTATAAAGAGTAGAACTCCAAAGTGCAATAACACTTATAAAATAGTTTCCCAAAGTGACTTGTCTTTGGAACTTTGGCGTATCACATTTCAAAAGTCAGAGGTTGACAGGTATGATAAAAGACTACCATTTGATTTTTAGGGGTGGGTGTTTTTTTTTTGCTATGATGAAATTTGAACAAAGCAGGACATGAGTAGGGGGTAAAAAAAGAAAGGCCTATACAATGATCGACAATTCATATAAAAAAGTCAGGACAAAAATATATAAAAAGGCAGGCCCGAATAGAGTGAAAAATAAAAAGGACAGAGATTACACTAAACAAAATGCAGAGCAACATTTAACATACTAGCCTTCCAACCCCCCTCCTCCTTTTAATTTTTTTTTTTTGAACGGGTTATAAAACGATATACTTTTTATATATAAACTGATCGATGAGATTACATATAAAACTTGAATAGCCAATTAAAACGACAGATAAAGAAACAATCCCTCAACATTACATTTACATATTGTTTCAGAGCATCTAAATTATGCAATCTTATCTGTATGAGTATAGTAAAAATTGTCGGTGTACTCGAATACTCATGTGCGTGATGTACATTTCAATATGCGTTCAACAACTATATGATATCGTAACATACGTAACACTTTTGTACGTCTTTTATCGATAAATCATATAAACCATTGAAAATTAGTATATTTAATGCATTTCTCTCTATTATCGTGATTGCATCCGAAAATAATTCAAACATATTAAGCATTACATAGCAACACCTTTTTCTTTAAAGTACGTTTGAAAACATACAATTACCGCTCCTAATACGTTCGTTCGTCGAAATAGGTTCGTTCGTCAATATCCTGGTCATCTCTATTAGTACGGCTACACGGTATTATTGGCTATTGGCAAGCAAACAATTGAAGTCATACGAAAAAACTAATTGTTCAGGTCATCCAACTTCTTTCAACAAAGCGCATACAGTAAAACCAGTTTTAAAACGTTTATTAAAATATAAAGCACGTATCTACGAAACGTGATAACAAGTCATGACTGTTTATTGCTGCTTGATGCAGCATAGCTTTGTGTATTCAAGTTCTTTAAATCTTAAAGCTACCTTTTTTTCTAGCATAACGTAACAAATATAAAAATAGAAAGCTGTGGCGTGATTGCCAATAAGACAACTCTCCACAAAAGACACAATGAAATGTACGTTTACAACGATATGTCATCGTAATACATTTACCAATGAGCGAAACCAAACCTACGCAGTCAGCTTTATAAAGCCCCGAAATGACAAATGTAATACAATTCAAATGAGAAAAGTACTGCCCCCAATTATGTACAATATAAAACGTAAAACAAAATGACATTCAGCAATATACAACAGCCACTGAATTATAGGCTCCCGAATGGGACAGGAGCATACATGTACAAAATGTGGCGGGGTTTGTTGGTACCAAACATTCATTATAAACTTGTGTTGGTGTTCTTATAGTGCAACATAAACGCGCGTCGGGTGTACTAAATTATAATCATGGTAATTGTGATAACTATGAACAAACTATAAAATCGGATAAAAAGGCTTATTTCATCAGACCGACACAAAGAAGAAAATTATGTAACAAAAACACATACCTTCATTTCAGAGTCTTTAAAAAAATTAAATCAATATATATAATCTTGTGAAATGATAAATAATAAATGCTTAAAGTTTAAAGTGCCTTCCCTTGTAATGTTTATTTTTTACAGACATTGAAATGTGAAAACTGTCGAGCAAAAGACTGTCGCAAAATTCACTCCATTCACCACGTAAGTCATTTCTTAATGTACACGTCACTCTAAAGTATCTGTGGTGACCATGTGAGCAGACAGATATGATGCTAAATAGTATATTATTTCATAAGTAAAAATAGGGTTAGATTTTTCCGAGTATGATTAATTTGTAAGTATGTTTTGTCATGCTATTTCTTATTTCGTTTACATTTAATCTTTTCATGGTATTGTTTCTGACTGTAAATTCAGTTTACTAATACATTGTCTCATTTCTATCGAAAACAGTACTGCATGTATGATCTTAAAGTCTATTGTATATGGAATGTTGATTTATTTTTATCCGAATTTGGAGCTTTTATATTAATTTTTAGAATTAATAGATAACTTCAACATTGTACGAATATTGAAAACTAAACCCATTTTATGGTTTTATTTGTATAAATCTTTTTTATATGTTTACTAAGAAGTTAAATGCTCTCTAATTTGAAATGTTTGCCTCAAACTTGAGTTTTTTGCGGTTGTAACTTGATTCCATTCCGCTTTATCGAGAATGCCCTGTCATTAAAAAAATCTAAGGTTCGGTGACTATGTTGAAGACATCTACCCCATTGACCTTGAAACGTAGGATGCAAACAAGTAAAACAACAAAAATATCGAGCTCCTAAAAAAATTCCAAACGGAAATTCCTTGAGCAAATAGCAAAATCGATAGCTCAAACACATTAAACGAATGAAGAACAAGTTTCATATTATTGACTTGACTACAACTGATGCAGCTAATTCTGCCTCATATATAAAAATTAATAACACGGTCGGTTGAAATCAAAATTTAGCGACACAAGAGATTATTCCAGCTTTACAATTGTGAATTTCGATGTAGCGCATGCATATAGAGAATATATGTCCCAGTTAACACGTTATTCCAGCGATTGCATTTCTTATCTAGATAACCTTTTCAATGAATCATTAAAGCAATAGTTCCAAGTACTGAAAGCGCATTTATCTCTTTCGCAAATTTTATGTACGCCACTTAGATTTGGTTGATCTTAACGGGATATCTGTTTCAGAGATGACGACGAACATATTTATATTGTCCATATCCTGTCCTCCCTAACCAAACGTGAACATTTCTAGTAAAAAAAACGTGTTCTTGCGATTAGATATCGTTATTTAAAATACATAGATGTTTTAAATAAGCATATTACGAAAAACGAGCAACTAGTTTTCTATATGTTCAAAACGAAAATAAACATGTATATGTTGGTGTATACGTAGGAATTGTAATTGTAAGTAAATATTCTTGGTGGGGAAATTGACATGACTTGGTTTTTTTCTATAAAGAGAATAAGTGCAGGAGTTTGTGAACAAATCTGGTGTACATGCTACGGAAAACAGAAAGGTAGTACAGAGAACGGATCTACATATTGTAAAAGACATGTCGCGAGATCTCTAACAATCTGCGACAGTGGACGGCTTATGTGTCAACAGTTACTCAATTACGCCACAAGTAAGATATTATTTATTGCATGTACTAAAAGACCATTTGATTCTTCAAATAAGTTTAAGAGATATTCGGATTAAAATGAGTTGAAATTGTTTTAAAGGGAGGTCCATTAAAACTTCAATCGGATGGATGATAGATGCTATAAAGCTACAGAATAACTACTAGTAAACAATTGTCATATTACTACCTCTTTTCAGGCAAATTCATGAGCATTTTGACGATTGAACCTGATTTTATACCCAGTTTACCATACAACGTATATGATTATTATTTGTAGTGCTGTTATATTATAGAAAATAGGTAACCAACAGAATGATATTTGTTAGGTTAATTTGATTTTTATTGGGATACAGCAGCATAACGGTAACAAATACTAAATGAATGAATTTGTTGTTCACAGTACGGGAACAGAAGTCAAAATTTATCGTCACAAAAAATACTTATCAAAGGTGGTACCATTACAATTAGTGAGACAAAATATTACTCAAAATATGATTTGTTTTTTAGGCAAATCGTATTAACAGGTCAAAATAACATGAATGTACGATGACTTGAGAGTTACTGAAAGCAAGTTTAAAGCCAAACACAGTTAATAATAAAAATAAAATCATTCATCAAAGAATCACTTAAAACATATCCCAGTAATTTATTGTTCATCTCCATGGACAGTCAAAGAAGACATTAGTTGTGCAATACAAAATAAAAGTATCGACAGGGTTAAGAATGGTTAGGATTTAACATTAATATAAATATTTATCATGTTTCATAAGATACACAATCTCTAAAATGAACTTGTACTTATAGGTCCCATAAATAATTAAAAATTGTCTCTAGAAATGAGGTGGAGGAGGCTGTATTGGTGGTATATTTGAGATTCGCCCAACCTAAAAGGATATAGAAATGCGACCCAATCAGAAAAGGTTTAATTGTTAATCGAAAAAACTTTAGCAATATACCAGTATGTTAAATCAAAATATCTAGTTTATTTGACTTTTCTGATTTAACATCAGGTAAGAAAAGTAGTCCAGGAGAGATGTGCACTTGGTTCCAATTGAAAAGCAAACTACCTGCTTCAGCATACTGGTCACTTGTTCTCTAGTGGAGCATGTTTTATTTTCGAGCTATATAGGAACAAAATATACAACTTTATATTCCAAAATAATACATTTTTAGCGTATGGAATCATTTTCATGGCGGAAAGCATTACAGATTTTAACTACAATATAAGTTGTAAATGTGGCATGGCGATGTGAAGGGAAGAGAAATCGCATATATATCATATTCTAAAGAGTATTAACTTAAATGCTAAAAGTTTTATAGACATATGGAAAGGAACAATCAGTCATTGACAGGTCCAATTGACCTACAATGCTATCCATGTTTTTTCTAATTTCTCAAACTTTATTTTTTGCTGTTTCAGTAACAGAAAAAAATGAAAGAAATGAAGTTAATCTACTTGCGAGTTCAAAATAGTTTTCCGGTAAACTTAACTGGAAGTTTCCCATTTTGCTTTCGCACAGTAAAATACAAAATGAAACTCAAGTTTTCCTAAAACGTATGAAATAAATTGACATTTATATTTCTTATACCACTACGCCTATATTGTTTGTTCCAGTTTTCTTCTGTTCAAAACATTTAAATGGCATGTTTACCTTTTAAATATTTTTTACATTGTTCCCACATCGGTATAATGGAATTTGATTCGGGGCTTTCGGGGTTTTTTTTTTATACTTTTCGGGTTTTTTATTTGTAAATTTACGCTTTTCAGATTTGAAAGAAAATTCGAGATCTCAAATAGCAAGATGTAGATGTGAAATATGAATTGCCAACTGTTGGTAAATATGTTTCGATAAAGGTAACTCCCAAAATACATAATTAATGAGTTTGAACAATTTTATTTATTAACAGTAACAGGTGAAATCAGACCTGGGAAAGTACATCCACAAACACTTGACGATGAAGGTAATAATATATATAGAAATAAAACAGGGATTATCTTTCTTGATTTTCGAGTTTTCAATTTGAATTTTGAATTATGAATGATCTTTTTCGGTTTTCGTACATAGTTTATTAATTAAGCACTACTGAATATACATATACAAGATTAAGTTGTATAAGATAAGACAGTATTTCAAAGATACAAAAAAAACTCTGAACATATAAGCATGTATAATTTAAATAGCATTTTATTTACAAAGTTCATAAACTGAAAATTTTATTATTTTTTAAAACTCATCAATTTAACAAGTATTTAATACGATGCACAAGACGAGCATTAAATTTTCGTCTACATGAGACTAATCAGTGACATAAATTTTAAACCGTTCAAATTCGAAATTAATCGCATTGTTAACCTTAAAAGTAAGCAAAATAAGTCTGTAAAATGCCACGACATGGAATATGTGTTATTTTACTGCATTTATTTAACAGTAAAATGACAGATATTCCAAGTCGTGGCATTTTACAGACTTGACTCGACATGAATATATGTATTGTCAGTAATCCTGTCTGGAACTTATAAGGTGTTATCCCATTTACGATATTGAAGAAGAACAATAATTCTTGCTCTATTACTGTTGTGGACGTTTCATCTCCGCGTGTATTATCAGTCCATTTCTCAGCACTCTCAAATATGGCGATGATCATTGTGTTTTTAGTAAAGGATAAGTTCAATTTTGTCAGTGAATATAATAATAAAAGATCTTCAGACTTATCTTAATTTCATAGATACGATTAAAGTCACCAGTGTTTATCAATTTTGCAGGTATTTACTTATATCGTTTTGAATTTACTCAACAATATTGCAGGTTATTTTCATGATCTGTTGGCATGGGCTTTGTTCACAAACAGGGTAGAAATAGCAGGAGTGTTTTGGTCAAAGTGCAAAAACCAATTACGTAAGTTATATGTTCGTATTCTTTAAATATATATAAGAATATGTGGTATGAGTAAACCATTAAAGGTCAAAGTACAGTCTTTAAAGTGACCATTGGCTTACACCGAAAACCAAAACACAATACATAAAGAGCCCAAACAAATTACTAGTGTAAAATCATGCGAATGTAAAAACCAACGGTCAAATCTATATAAAAACGAGAAACAAACGAGAAACACTTATGAACCACATCACCAAACGACAACATCTGAACATCAGGTTCTACAGTTCATGTTGGGTATGGTACAAAATCAATTCATTATTAAACAAAATAGCATAAGGTTTCCATTTAGGTTCTTAAGCAATACAAAAATGCTAATTTGGTTAACAAAACAAAAGAAAATAGGTTAAGCTCTTTACCGTTCCAGAATGTTACAAATGTTTTGATGAATTTATAGACTTAAATTTAAAAAACTAAAACCAAGATGAAATCAGAAAACAGAAAACAACCAGTGTAGAGGTCCTTGTTTAGTGATAAGCAATATGACATTTGTTACACGCGCTGGTTTTTTTCTCACTTCCGATATATGAATTAGCAAAAAATATATTGATGAACAGTAAATAGAAATCGATGTAAAAGACAAGTTCATGTACAAAGTATTGTTTTGCATTTATTCAATCTAGTTTGTACTTTAATGATACAGACTTTATTGTCCTCTTCTTTTCCACAGACAAATGGTAAGAACATGTTTGCAGCTTCTTAGTTAAATAGTTGTTTGTTTTGGTTATGATTGCGATTGTGAAACAGTAATGATTGCTGTCTATTTTTATAATTTTACCTAGTATGTCTCTTTTGTTCTCGCATCGTTATTAATATATAATGCGACTGTCATACAAATGTGAGGTTTATCGCTTTAAAACCAGGTTCAATCCACCATCTTCTACATTTGAAAATGTCTGTACGAAGTCAGGAATATGACAGTTGTTGTCCATTTCTTTTGTGTATTTTACCGTTTTATTTTGCCGTTTCATAAGGGACTTTCCAATTTGAATTTTCCTCGGAGCTCAGTACTTTTGTGATTTTACTTTTTAACAGAAATTAGATGGGAGCTTTTTTATTATCATATGAATAAATAAATAAAAGACAGATAGGGAAATAAGAAAAACAATCGAAAGATCCTCTAAATGAAATAACCTTTTTAGGTCAAATTCAGTATTATAGTTTTGATATCAACGCATCCTTACACTATGCAGCATTTGCATGTGCTTAATTTTTTATCATCACATGTGGCATTTGTTCAATATAGAAAAACTATCATGTAGGTTACCACGAAAAGCAATTGAAATATAACATTAATCTTTAAACACAATGTTTTTGGTGTGATATAATGTTATATAACATGTAATACGATATAGAATGTATTTGAATTACAGTAACAGCGGTGATGGCTAGTAGTATACTGAAAAATATGGCGAACAAAGCAACATCAGCAAAGGACAGGCAACTCTACAAAGAACTCCTAGACCATTCAAGGTTGTTAAAATGTTTTCGAATGTATAACTATAACATTACCCTCAATATATCTTTACAACTATCAAATTAAATGCGTCCAAGTCGCCTATCTGCATTTTTTTTTATATACAATATAGATACCGGGTATAATTACCTTATATTTTATATTTTCTAATAGACATTCCGAGGCAATAAACTTTAAAAAGCTGAAAAGAGCCAGTCAATATATCAGATTTAAAACGTGACTTCAGTTTGAATTATTTAAAGTAAAAAAAATACATTGTACACGTTCATTCATATGAAGTTATCAATGCGGAACCTTCAAATTGCCTTTGAAGCTTTTGTTAAAAATGCACTATTTTCGAACTGACGAACTTCCAATTAATTTTGCTTCATATATGTTATCAGATAACCCTGTATTACACCTTGTTCACGTTTTTAGACGCCACTGTACTTTTTTTCAAGAAAAAATGAGTCCAAATCACAAGAAATCAAAGTGGTGGATGTGAATTATAAACAAACACTATAGTGTTTACCATTTGTCCCTTTAGCATAAGTTCATTTTAGATTTTGTATTAACTATTCCGTTCATGAAAATATTAGGTACTCTACTAGCATTTGCTTTGGGAATTTGAATGACACACAGTTGACCAGTAAATGCATTATCAGAGGACTGTGCAATTGAAACAAACTAAAAAGACTTCAAACGTAAATGTAATGAAAGTAACCACTCAGATTTAGCTACTTACAGGTTATGTTAAATTTATCTTCAACAGCTATCACTTAAATTATGCATTATTTGTACAATTTATTTCTAATTTACAAGATTGATCGTTTATATAAATATACAGCGTTAATTTCCATTGTTTAACGAGAGCGTACATTTTAAATGAATAAAATGAATGAAAACTACGGTTCCTAGTTTGTGCATTGTGATAAAAAGTTCGTATGTATAATTACTTTCATTTGCTTTCATTTGTTTCTTACTCTGTCTTGTATTGTTCTCGTCGTACTATTGCAAATATTCAATTTCATGACTGCATGTTTCTATCAGTTTACCATAGTGATATCACATGGTAAGGTTAGAAATTAATGGTGAACCCTAGTTTTAAGATCCGATTTTCGATTAACAGTGGTAAGGTAATCGTTGCAAAAAATCCTGCTCCATCTTTTGTGAAAGACGGTTTAACTTTGAATTGTTGCGAGGTTTATGTTCTATGTTGAAGCAGTTGTAATATAGTGACCTGAAATACAAGTACTGTTCTATTGAGTTTAGATACATGTCTTCCGTTTCTGTCCCTGACCTATGTTTGCTGTATTCGGCATGTGTAGTGCATCATGCCATTAGACATTGATACGTTATGAAATTTCGTGCAGGACTGCTTAGTGGTTGTTTTTTTTTTGGCATGGAACTCTTGACCAGACTATGACTTTTTGACTCTTGACCTATGCAGTGTGGGTGTATCATCATGATACAGTGTGTTCCTTTGTATATTACCCTGACCAGGAAGTATAATTCTAAATTGACCTTGCTTCTGAATATGTAGCATGAAGATGTATTGTCATAAGATGGTGAGTCTTGTGGCACGAGAAACTTTATATGATCTTGACCTTTGCCCTCATTGTACAACTTGTATATTCTGTTTGAAGTATATGGAGAATCGTCTGATTGCACTCATATCTAATATTTTTATATCGATATTAAATATTTAGATATATTTGTATATTTTTAATTGTAAGATCGGTTTTATGTATTGGAGTTTGAACTAGACTGTACACATTTTGTTAAGGGGCCATCTGAAGTCCGCCGCCGGGCGAGGGATTTTCTCACTTTGTTAAAAACCCATTGGTAACCTTTGACTGCTTTTTGCTTTTTTGTCATGGTACTGTCTCTTAAACACATTTCACATTTCCATTCTCAATTTTTGATATGAAGAATGTTTTGATCAAATGAAAACTAAATCTTTTTATTGCTGTGAAAATTAGAAAGAATATTTACTGCTCTAGTAGCACCATGTACTGCAAGTTGTGATAGATTGATAATTCAAAATGGTTCAATCATTTTACCTTGGATTTCATTTGATGGACATGTTGATATGGATAGTCTGTTTAAGCATCTTAAAAATCACATGAAGGTATACGCATATCAATAAACTGAACTCAGTGCGAAGAACCTTTAAAGTACACTTAGACAAAGAGCTCAATCTAATGAAACACTTTTTTATGCTGGTCACTGTCTGTTATCAAACTGCACCGCAATCCTAAAAAAAATATGCAAGTTAATTTTAATAGAAGTAGAGGCCAAAGGAAGTAAATCAACCGTTTACTGAAATAAATGTACAATATGTCTATGGGCCACATATGCCCCCCCTGATTGTGAAAAGAAAACACAAGTAAACTCCACATATAGAAACAGGATTCACGTAATTTTGACTGTTAAGTGACCATAAGCATTGTGTATAAGTTTCAAAACATTTGGTTGAGGCAAACTAAAGTTAAAGAACAGAAACAACAGATTAAGCATGATCTTTCCTATCTTTAGTCTACGTGTTGATATCTGTATCATTAGTACTAGTACCAACTTCTTATATCTAATAACTCTTGAACAGTAACACCACCCAATATCGAACTTGATAGAGCTGTGTTATGGGGTAATACGCATTACGTATAAGGTTTATAAAATTTGATTGAGTCAAACTTATTTAAAAGAACGAAAACGCAAATTCAGCATTTTCTATGTTTTTAAAGGAACATGATAACTCGTTGAAGGGTAAAAGTGACGCTACCAAGTTTCAAATTCATTTTTTTGTATGTGGAAATAACAATTGTCCCAGGTTAGGGAGATGGTGAAGACCACGCTAACATGTTCAACCCCGCCCTATTTAGTATGCATGTGCCAGTCGCAGGTCAGTGGCCTATACATTTGTCCATTGCTTTCCTCGTTTGAATTTCGTTTTATCGTGTTTTTTTCTATGTTGTGATGTTATAATAATGTTTCATACGGCTGTAAATGTTTGCACCTGTCCTAAGTCAGGAATCTGATGTACAGTAGTTATGGTTTGTTTGTGAAATTTATACGTTTTTCTCGTTACTCGTTTTTTTATTTAGATAAGACCGTTGGTTTTCTCCATTGAATTGTTTTACACTAGTAGTTTTTGGGCCCTTTATAGCTTGTGGTTCGGTGAGAGCCAAGGCTCCGTATGAAGGCCGTACATTGACCCTATAATGGTTTACTTTTATAAATTGTTATTTAGATATAGAGATTTGTCTCATTGGCACTCATACAACATCTTCTATACCTATTTGCTCATTGTTGAAAGCCGTATGGTGACATATAGTTGTTAATTTCTGTGTTTCCTGGTCTCTTGTGGAGAGTTCTTCTTTGGCACTCATGCCACATGAGGTGAAGGGTGGGGATCCTCCTAGCATGTTTAATCCGCCGCATTCTGTTTGTATGTACCTGTCCCAAGTCAGGAGACTCTAATTCATGAATTGTCGTTTGTTTATGTGTTACATATTTGTTTTTGTTCATTTTTTGTACATAATTTGTCCGTTTCTTTTCTCGGTGCTTTTTATAACTGACTATGCGGTACGGACTTTGCTCATTGTCGAATGCCGTAGGGTGACTTATAGCTGTTAATTTCTGTATCATTTAGTCTTTTGTGGAGTGTTCTTATTGGCACTCATGACACATCTTCTTTTTATTTTGTGTATAAGTTTTGTAGTATTTGGTTGAGGTTAAAAGTTAAAACAGCGGAACCCTTTTTTTTTTACGTTCGGGACGAACGGACTAGAGTAACTCCGCAGTTTATGTTCCTTTACTATGGTACCAACACAGAAGTTCTGACTAGTGTGCTGGTGCTACGCATTCCACCAGCACTGTCATTAACACATACACACACAATTTTATTATAAAAATATTCAATCTTCATTTTGATTTGATTCTTTTTGGCCTATAATGATTATATGCATGCCTTAATTTCACAAGTAGTATCAAATTTGACAAATTTATTGTACATATACATTTTTGTTATATTTTATAACTTATTTTTTCAATTAAACTTAAATTGATCATCACTTTCTTTTTATATGTCTTTTAAGATTCCGTTTTGAACAACACGATTTGTTACATATTATATACTTCACACGTATATCTATCAAATCTGATATTATTACAAAGCAGCTATTAAATAAAATGCATTCGAACTTTAAATGTGCATTTAAATATATATGCAAGTCGTCAACTGGTGAAGTGGCTAGATGCATATATCGTTGGCCAATTGAACGATTTTGTTGTTTTAAAACGTCTAGAAATATTAAAGGAAATAAATAAAAACAGAACGACTGAATTAAATAAAATAATGTTCGATATCATGAACCATTTCGATATATTTTTAAAATCTAAACGATGCTTTATTTTTATCTGGTTTAAAATAAATACCTTACAGCTTCTTTAACCGTCGATCCTTAAATGTTTAATGTTATAAAACAATTTTAGCGTCTTTGACCTACTTTACCTTTTTATTCGGATACTTGTGGTTATCTTCTTCAAGTTCAACGGGCACATTAGAATAATCTAGAAAAGAACCCAGATGGAACCAGGAATTCGGTTTGCTATAACCAAACAACCCGGATTTTGAACCAGTTACCATGGTTTCGAACCAAAGAACCAAGGTTCAGAACCAAACAACCCAGATGGAACCAGGGTTTAGAACCAGAGTGTCCGGATAGAACCTTATTGCATTCGGAATTCTCAGGACTTTTTATACCTTCAACGTATTTTCAAAATCATTTATTTATTTAGTATATTTACAAGTTTGATCGTTTATATCAATATACAATGTTATTTCCATTGTTTTATGCAATGCAGGTCTACATAAAACATTAATGCTGCAGCTGATTTAATTAGTTTATTTAAATAAATCATAAAAAAAACTTCGGTTTCTTAATAGTACAATCTGAATAAAATTCGGATCTGTCATAATTTTCAGTCGTATAGTTCTGGACAAAATATTCAATTTCATGATGTTTGATGTATAATGTGTCTCCCCTAGTTCCACATAGTGCTGTCCAATGGTAAGGTTTATGATGGTAAATCCCAGTCACAGGTATTTTAATGAACCGTGTCCCACATTCTTAAACATGCACATGTGAGGGTATAGTTACGTATAATTTCTATACCGTTTTCATTTATTGACATTACTCCACGGATTGATTCTCAGTAAACGTCATTTTCCCCCAAAAATAATCGGCTGAAACCTTTGCTAAAAACCATCTTAAACTTGCAGTGTTGTGATAGTTTTTGCTCTTTGTTAAAGGCCTTGTTGTGATTTTGAAATGAAGAACACAATTAAAGCGTATCGCTGTGATGTGAGATATATGCCCCGTGTTCATGATCTGATTTCTTGTCATGGATTGATTCCCTATCTGCATACATCTGCATGTGCCATGTCAGCAGTATGTAGCTCACGTTAAATATTTTAAATATTTTCTTTTTTTTTGTTTTCTGGTGGATATCTTTATTATTGAGAGATAATCATTTCTACTCCGGTAACATGAATTTCTGTATTCGTCCCATTATCATGTCATTGGTCTGTATTCTTTATTTTTGTTTAATTACTCTCTTTAAATTTCTTTAAACTTAACCACCCTATTAGCCTCATTTTTTTATATTGGGGTATTAAAGCGTATAGTATGCATTTACAGTTTAAGATGCCATAAATAAATTAATATAACATCTGACACTACAAATTCTGTTAATAAGATATTTATTTAGGCGCTCCATATAAATAACATGATAAGAATCAATCAAGGTCATATGGACAGGTTACTCTGACATTTTTTCTATAAATAGAGAATCAGGTGAAAGCTGCATAGTTTCTGATTATAGGACATTAATGACGGCCAGGTCAAAAATGTTCCATAATTAGTAAAGATTGAATCAAGTGCATTTGGTTACTATATATGCAATTATTCTAAAAATAGTAAAATCACGTGACGGCCGCGTGGAGTCGGCATGCACAAAGTGTGATAGATATTAATCGGAACCAAATTGCGTTCGGAAATTCTCTTGATTTTTTATTACTTTAACGTATTCCAATTCATTTATTTATTTAGTGTATTGATATAATATATAATATAATTTACAGTACTTTCTGGAAAACTTCTTGGAATCAGGAAACTTGAATTTAAACTTTTTGTGAACAAATCCTTCATGCTAATGTCAGTATTGAGTGGCAAAAGGCAGCAGATGCGCATTTAAACATCAATGCCTCTTCCGTAATGCTTGGAACAAAATATTTAAAATTGCAAAACCTAATATGTATTTGTAAAATAAGTATGAGTCAAACAATACATTTTTTTGCTAACGTAATTGCTAAAGGGCTTGTGATACCATTAGAGAAATAGAGTCCACCAGCAAAGATATCGACATCTGACCCCCATAAGAAAAAACATTTGAAAGGATATGTTAATCTTTTCTTGTTCTCCTATTAGATTATTTGAGGTAAGAGTAGTTCATATGCAGAGCTCATTGTATGACGAGATTGAATATGATGCTATGTCGCTGATGGAAAAGAAGGATGAAGTATGGGGAATACATGTTTCGCCAATGACATGTGCATATGAACACAATATGATAGAAGTTATTGGTCATCCATGCATTCAACGACATATCAACAGAATATGGTACAATGAACAGATATTTTCCTCTGTCGGTACTTCTGAGGCAGCAGCAAAGTTTCGGGACTGGTTTGGGGTAGGACTTCTTGTTTTTGTGTTGATAGTATTCTTTTACAAAAAATGTCAAATTATGATTTTTCTGTTGATGCTCTTGTAAATAATAGCTATCGAAATTATGAACTATACCTTAAATGATATTTCAGAAAACACAAAACATATAAACTTATTTTGAAACGAGATATCTTTTCATATTTGTATCGATATTGTCCTACTAAACATCCATATCTATATCATTATAATGACGCATTTTGAAATGAATAAAATGATTTATTTTTTTTCAGAATGTGTGTTTCTTAAATGGTCGTAAGCGATTTATCCAGGCATGGTTTTCTCCATTGATGAAGTTTGTAATTCATTATGTAAGCTAACTAATAATCATTCATATTTATATTTAGTTTTATTTACTGGTAATTAAAAACTCTTTTTGTTGAGAAAAATAGGAAGTCTCAATAAAAGTCCACAATACTTTGAAGTTGTTTGGTATTGATGATTTAAAACACACATTTTTTAACAGTTCATAAATTTTAAACAAATGAAAAGACTTAAGTGTTTACCTTTTTAGACGTATATTATAAATGTCCATGTTCCAAAAAGACTTATTTTGTTTATTCCTTTAAAAAACCAAATTCTTTAAAAGATTTAGTATAAGGATTTTTTTTCTGACGGCTCTTTCTTTTGCAAAAAAACAACCTCGGACGAGTTTCAATGGCATGCCTGGTTTAATTCATTGCATACAATATTGACAGTAGAAGGTCGTTATTTTCCCTGATCAAAATTCAAACAGTTTACTAAAACAATTATCTTTTTGATAGTTATTCTGCGTCTACTGTGCGATGTTGAAAATTGAGGTTTTAATAATTCAATTTTGAATCTTTAATAGAGTGAGAAACATACCTTTCCAGCTTTTTATTTTTTCTGAAATTCCAGAAAAAGGAACTATCGTGTACATTTTTCGTGCTCAATGCACATGCTGATTTTCATTATTTCAAATGAATAACTATTGTGTATCAATAAAAGGGAACATCTCCCTACTTTGTTTTGGGTAGTTTAGTTTAAACATATTTATTTATAGTGGATTGGGAAACAAGGATTGCAACTAATATTAGTCCCTTTCCACTTTGCGGGTGCGAGTGCTGCCTTGTAGCGGCATTAGCCTACTCTTTTTTGAAATCTACAAGGTTGTCTTAACACGGGTCAGCCATTTATCGTCCCCTTCCGACGGACTTTCGTCGTATTTTGGTTAATAAAACGACTAGCTTTTGTATAACGTTCCAAATCTCATTTTGTAAGGAAAAAGTCATATAATGCATATTGATGTCATTCTGGTCTTATATTATATTTAACACAGCTTGAGTTGTCAGGATTTGCTAAATAAAGAATGTGCACCTTGAAATAAGCATTACCTGTATCAAAATGAAAGAACGGGAAAAATTCGCATGTATGTTTATCATCCCTGAATTATACACTCTTGGTGAATAGTTTAGGCGAATAGAAGATGATTACATTGAATTTAAATAAAGGGAATTGCGTATTAAAACAGGAATTTCCGATATTTTACAGATTTTTCTGATGGCATTAATTATAGGGTTCAGTGCTTTTGTTCTTACTGACCTAAAAATAATATCCGGTATCAGTGATATTGGAATTTATGAATGGCTACTTTATTTGTGGCTATTCGCAGATCTTCAGGAGGAGTTTTGGTTTCCGGTGAGTATTATGGTTATTAATTTTTTAGTCGTCCAATGTAATTGTATAAATAATGTTATATAGCTAGACAGTTCAACAATGTTCACGGGTTTAAGGTATCATAACTCTGCAATAAAGTTTTTAGAGTATTTAGGAATCTACCTGTCTGATTCAAAATTTGTACTATATTTTATCATTCAATGCAAACATCTTTACGTGAAGGATTTTTCGTTCTTTTATCTTTTTGTCTTTACTTTTCACTTTAAGATTCTAATATACAAATATGAAAATAGGAATGATATGCCTGTACATCGATATTCATAAGTCGAGTGTCGATCCACCTTTGCATGTATATTATAACTGTAGTACGACATTTCTTTAAATTATGATAAATAGAGAGAATCTCCATATAGCAAATGATATGCAAGAGCAGATAGATTTATTGTCATTAAATTACGATTAAAACCAATGTTTTGCGTTATTGTCTATCATAGATATTTGAATATTTGCAAAGAAAATATGATTGACAAGTCAAAATCTACAGTTATATGAAATACTATATCGGTCATCACCTAATATGTTATATTTGCCGGAACTCTACACATCAAGGATATATCAACGCAACCGCGGAAGGTATACATATACATGTTTATTCACCAGTGCATGTATATGATCTATGCATTTTGAACATGGACCTGCTTTGTCTTTGAACACGTGAATATTAGCATTTTATCAGTGGTAAAGAAACATGTTTATCCCGAAGACGACTGCATTTGCACATCAACTGGAAATTCTTCCCGTCGGTAGAGAATTGGTATGGCGGATGGTGGTAACATCTAATTGGCTTGACAAATAAAAATTCAAGAATATTTTGGTAGAGCCTGCTCACGGCGAATAATCTTAGAAAACCATACGGAGATTGAAACACAAATGTATTATCTCCTACTTACATATATTTCTTCCGATATAGGTGAACCCAAACCATTGACCCCATCTCATCTTTTACGCAACGCGAATATTCAAAAACTTTATACAATCACAGCAAACACACTTTTTGAGAGAAAAAGACTTGCATTACACGACTGCGCAAAACGTTGGTCCAACGAATATCTTCCCAGATTATCATACAGCCTCAGGAAAACATAATGAATACGTTAAGATTGGTGATGTAATTCAAACAGAATATGAATCGCCACGACGTTTTTGAGATTATAATGTAGAGAAGACGTTATTAAATGACGTGATAAACTTATCTGGGAAACTAAAGTATGGACCTGTTAGAGGATTAGTTACCACACGACCTATCATATGTAATGTGAAGTTAGATAACCCATATTTCAGCCAATACTTACATTTCATATATCCCAGTGAACTTGAAATTAAGGATACTATTGATACTAGAAGGACTGCTTCATAGCTTGATCTTTTCCTCAATATTGACGCAGATGGATGACTTCACACGAAAATCAATGATAAACGGGACGATTTCAACATCCCATTTATCAATTTCCCATTTCTCAGCAGTAACATACCCTCTACTCCTTCGTATGGTATTTAAATATCACAATTGATACGTTATTCCCGGGCTTGTTCACACAATACGGATTTCATGTATAGGAGTGTGCTCCTTAAGCAGAAACTGCTCCAACAAAGTTATGAAGAGGACAGATTAAAATTGACGCTCCGTAAATTTTAACGGACACCATCACGAATTGGTGGATCCATACGATGTGTCTTTGACCAAACGAGCTAAGGACATTTTTACCACATGGGAGATTGTGGTTTGTTATTTCGTCGTCTTATCTTGTAATTACCAAAACGTGGTTTATTCCCGATTGTGACTGTTTTGCTGAGTGTGAATTTGCATTACTATAAGACGTGTTACGGTACTTATCTATCCCAAATTCATGTATTTAGTTTAAGTGTTTAAGTGTTTAATGTTATATTTGTAATTCTCATCGGATTTTGTCAAATGTAACGACGTCTTTTTTATTATATGCATGTGTTATGGTAAAGAAAATTAATCACCGCCTTCATTTATTAGATTTCATTTTGTTCAACGTAATCTGTACGATGCTTTACGTTTGAAGTTAGATTCAAAACAAACCGGACATATTTATGTTTTACATATTTCTATTTCGTTCATTTTTTTACATAAATAAGGCCGTTAGTTTTCTCGTTTGAATTGTTTTACATTATCTTATCGGGGCTTTTTATAGCTGACTGTGCGGTATGGGCGTTGCTCATTGTTGAAGGCCATACGGTAACCTATAGTTGTTAATGTTTGTGTCACTTTGGTCTTTTGTGGATAGTTGTCTCATTGGCAATCATACCACATCTTCTTTTTATATAGCTATATAACTAGTTAATTGCTACCTTAATTAGTTTGCTATTAATAAGTATTGAAATGTGCATTGTTATTAAATGTAATATTAGTATTTAGTTCAAATATATTCTTAAATCCATCCTATTCTATCTTATTCATTCAAATGTGACTTTATTTTTCTTTTTTTTGATGATCTGTTTTACAAATTCAAATGTGACGTCATTTTTTTTTGGTCATTTTTTACAATTTCAAATATGACGTCACTTGGCGTTGAGGTTTAAACATTATTCGGATGTGTCTTTTTTTTTGTGATGCACTTTGTCGGGTTATTAAATGTATTTCGGTTGTTTCCTGTAATTAGTCAATACTTCAGTTTTGTCATATATCTTTTGTATAGTCATTTTATAAAATTTACTGTTTGCAAAAATATAAATTATTCTAAAGAATAGGGATGTTCTGGTACCTAACAGAAAATCCTGGCCGTTTTTGGCCCAAATTTTTTGAACTTTTGGTCCTCAATGCTGTTCATCTTTGTACTTGTTTCAGCTTTCAAACTTTTGTATCTGGGCGTCACTAGTAAGTCGTGTGTGGACAAATGGCACTTCTGGCGTATTGAAATATTAAACTTGTTGCATTTTGTTAGCTATTATCCGTGTGATTTTTTGTCAATTGTGTTCTCCTATTTATTTATATTGTAGTCCTGTAATGTTGTGTTGTCATTTTAATGTTAAATTTCAAATGGACATAAGAAAGGGAGGTTTGGCATGCCACAAAATCAGGTTCAACCCACCATTTTTTCCTTTAAAAATGTCCTGTACCAAGTCAGGAATATGGCTATTGTTATATTATAGTTCGTTTCTCTGTGTGTTACATTTGAAAGTTGTGTTTCCGTTGTGTCGTTTTTTTTTTTTTTATGTTATATTTGTTATTCTCATAGGATTGTGTCTAATGCTTAGTCTGTTTCTGTGTATGTTACATTTTAATGTTGTGTCGTTGTTCTCCTCTTATATTTAATGCGTCCTCAACCCGATTTTGTTTTTTGTCCAAGGATTTATGAGTTTTAAACAGCGGTATACTACTGTTGCCTTTATTTATGTTCCTTAAAACTAGTTACTGATTAATAAAAGACTTTTAAGTAAATCTTGTTGAGGACAGTTAACGAAATGTATAATCTTACGAACACTTTCAATTTGATTTATTAATAGAACCATCATTGTTTCTATTATTTATCATTTCTTTTGAGACCCCCAAAATGTAATGGGTCAAGATACTTTAGAGCATTATTTTATTTAATTTGTCCCTCACTTTCGCGCCAGTAATACTATTGTAATGTAACAGATTGCTAAAGTTACGTATCTACGATTCATAGAATCAGAACAAGATATTTAAATGTTTTTACGTACGCAAACAAGATAAATTAAGCAAAATAGACGAATTTACTGATTTTCAATTTGAATTGAAAAATAGTCCTGTAGCTTCTTCTCCTTTACCTATTACAAATTATCACTTATCCTGAAATATTTATAGTCCGGATTTAAATGGCTCGTGAACAATTAATATCAGTTGGTGCTCCCAAAATTGTTAGAATGAGTATTGTTTAATTATTTTGTGCGATTCCACTTTTGTCTTCTTTTGGTTGGTATTGTATTTTTCATGAATATACGAACTTATTGCATCAGTTAACTTATTTGTTATTTACTAATCAACCTCCTCCTTTTTTCTGATTTTTGTAGTTTACATATTTCTTATTTATAAAAATTTGCTTGAACAATTGTCGCAGCTTTTAAATGGTCCTTTCGCGTGTACCAGGTGTACAGCATATTTAAACGAATGTATGTTCAAACAGTAACAAAAATCAAAGCCTACAATCAAAAGCAACTGTGGACTGATGATAGATGGCAACATATTTTGTAAATGAATATTTCCGAATGGACAGAAAGTATTTAAATAATGCCATTGTACTTATCTAATTTTTTTTCAGATTTTGATAAGACCACGTATGTTTAGACGTCGGAAGCATACATATTGGTTTAAAATGAAAAGATTTCTTTTCAATGTTTGGAATATTCTAACGTTTTTGTCACATGTAGTTTTAATTCAAGCAATATGGGTAAGATTTTTCACCTCATCCGTCTACCATAGGGCATCACTAAGACTTTACAGCCTTGGTTTGTTTTTGATGTATATGAGATTTCTACAGTGCATGATCGTACACAGTTACTTTGGACCTAAAATCATCATGATTGGTGAAATGGTAAGATGTTTAAATATACATTTATTTTCGTGGGTACCAATGAAAATTATATATTTTCGTTGATATTTGATGTTGTGGTTTTACAAAGTCTGTATACACGCCCATAGAACTGACTGCTCTGTTGAATATTCAAAAGTGGTTGTTCGCCTTCATAAAGTCCACGATAAAGTTGTTCCCACGAATTGTTACTGATTCTAATATGACGTGATTTTTTCGCTTTGTGGATAAACCAATGTTCTAAATCCAATAAAATTTGTTTGCACATGCGTACATTGACTTCTTTAGAATAATGAATTTTATCAAATTATCATGCACTAAATATATTTCTTAACTTTGAAACACTTTCAAACTCTTAAATTGTGTACATGATGTTACTAATTCATTTGTTATGACCGTAATGTGTTGTATTCCGAAATTGACTATTTGACCTAGATACGACAACCGTTCGTGCTGGCTGTTCAAACTCCTTCCTCTTAAAAATCACAGTGCCAGCCGTTTGCTTCTTTACAAACAAAAAGGGAGGTTCATGGAAGAGCTTACACAAACGCTTTTACAATATACTTATCGGACATAGAAATCACATTAATTGTCCTACTCATAATCGAAATAGTTGATTCAAGCTATACTTTATTGTAGTTTTAACATGGGTAGGCATTACATTCGTGTTATTTTAGCCATCACTATCGCTCGGGCAAAAATAATCACGAATATAATGCCTACCCATGTTAAAACTACAATAAAGTATAGCTTGCATAAATTATTTCTTAAGTATTCACAGTTTTAGTTTTTAGTTTAATAGTGTCTCTGAACATTCTTCTGACATGATGCTACAATCACATTTTAATTGAACAGTCTATATTTTTTTAAATTGTGATGGAATATTTTATGGGAACTTGTGTGATATTAATTAATAGCAGACAATGTTGCATACAAGTGTAAATATGTTTATATAATATACAGTTTATCGGTCTTTTAAATGAAAATATAAGAGGAGAAGATATAGGACACTCCAAATATATATGACAGATTTAAATTCTTATTGGAAACAGGCACATTATAATGACTACCAATGTCGTTTTCAGGAGTTAAAATGACTATGTCATAATTTTCAATGAAACCTAGCTTCCGGTTATTATATTTTCTCACAAATTACGGTTAAAGATATAATATATCATGAGTTTATTTTAATCAACAGTAATCTATGCAATTCGTTGAAAATATGTTATTTGTTTTGGCCATTTATCTTTATGAAAATTTATATTTGTCTTTTTGTATACATACTGGAAAGAAATATACCGATTTATATATATGAACTGTCATTTATTACAAAGAAACTTTATATAAAAAACGCATAATTATCGTATATCGAAATCATTTCATTTTTGTCAAGTTCAAATTCAGATATGTTTATTGGAATTAGCTTCTACTTATGTTTTTTTACTTAATTTTTGTAGCTTCTGGAGTTGTTTAAATTTGTCTGGATTTTGATAATATTCATGATGTGTACAGGTGTGTTGTATCATGCCAACATGTATCCCAGTCATTATGACATGTGGTCACCAAAAGGTGTGCAGTACTGGCGAATCTGGAAAATAATAGCATTGCCTTACTGGCAAATTTACGGAGAGCTTTTTTTGGAAGATCTTCAAGGTATGATTATATCAAAATATCAAGCATTGTTGTATGTGAAATAAAGATTGAAATATTGGTTTACCTATGTTCAAAGCTTAACAATTCATTCGGAATATACCAAACGAAAACCAAAACCGGAGTCATCACATGCAACAAAATATTAATAATCATACATACATGTTGGACGTGTACGGATTGATAATTTAGTCTTAGATGCATGCTTTTTTATTAGTTGTTAGTGCCTTTGAACTAGCTGTCAGATAACTGCGAGTACTCGCAGATATGTTACAAGTGTCTTTTAGTTGTGGGGATGTACAAGTACACGTTAACGTCCACTTGTATTTTGGTCTTTCTGATGAGTTAAGCCTTTTCCAACTAATTTTTATAGTTCGTTCTTTCTGTTGTACTGTTATACCACTGTCCTAGTTAATTGGAGAGTTGGGATCCCGCTTACATGTTTAACCCCGCCACATTATGTATGCATGTGCCTGTCCAAAATCAGGAGCCTGTAATTCAGTGATTATGTTTAACATATTTGTTTTACTTTTAATTTTTTTAATATAAAATAAAATAAGGCCGTTAGTTTTCTCGTTTGAATTGTTTTACATTGTCATTAAAAGGCCTTTTATAGCTGACTTTGCGGTATGAGCTTTGCTCATTGTTGACGGCCGTACGGTGACCTATAGTTGTTAATTTAAGTGTCATTTTAGTCTCTTGTGAACAGTTGTCCATTGGTAATCATAACACATCTTCTTTTTTATATATACAAGATTGTCATTGATAATCCCCGAGGGTATCACCATCCATGAACATACTGATTTTATGTTACAAAACAATCAAATCAAAATTAATACCAAAATATGCCATCTTTTATGATCTGACAACATTGCCATAATAACATCCCTTCGAAATAAGTCTGTTAGCTTTTGAGGTGAATGCCGACATTATTGTGCTTTGTAAAGAAGATTATCATAAAAGATTGGATGTGAAATATCTGAACGTATAAGATGTCGGCATGTTGATTTATAGTTACGAATGATATCCTTGATTGTACTTGAAAATGCTCTGAATAGTTTTTAACAGTACACACTATGTGTTTCTAAAATATGTTTCTTCATTACATTAACTAAAATTGAGAATGGAAATGGGGAATGTGTCAAAGAGACAACAACCCGACCAAATAAAAAAACAACAGCAGAAGGTCACCAACAGGTCTTCAATGTAGCGAGAAATTCCCGCACCCGGAGACTATTGATGTCAAAATAAGGAGGTGTGATATGATTTCCATTGGGACAACTATCAACTAAAGTTCAAATGAAGTTGATGTTAGCAATTTTAGGCATTCAATATATAACAAGAGGCTTCACAACGACAGCAAACCAGATTTATTAACATTTATTTGTGTCCTGGCAATATCACAAGAACCATTACTGATGATTAGTGAAGGTGAAAATCGTCAATATCAAATTTGACCTCCATTCCTGTCATCAGTATCAACATATTAAAATTTGAAAAGCTTAGATTGAATGGTTCGTGAGCAAATGCAACAACGTGAATGGAAACACAATTTTACGATCTTTCAAGAACCATAATTCCTGAACGGTAAAAGTCAAAATCATCATTATTGAACTTGACCTCCATTTAGTCATCAGTAACAACATATTAAAATTTGAAAAGCTTTGGTTGAATGGTTCATGAGAAAATGCACGGACACGACTGTAAACACCATTTTTCAATCTTTCAAGAACCATAACTCCTGAACGGTAAAAGTCAAAATCGTCATTATTGAACTTGACCTCCATTTAGTCATCAGTAACAACATATTAAAATTTGGGAAGCTTTGGTTGAACGGTTCATAAGTTAATGCACGGACAACATTTGATTGCCGCCCGACCGCCGAGCATCCCCAAATCAATAACCGACATTTTTGTCACAAAAATCCGGTTAAAAATCATCGGGATAAATTCGCTTGAAAACGGTTGAATATCGACGCTTCCTGAACAATATATCTGATTGTTGTCGTGAATAAAGAAAAAATTTTACCAAATTTTAATTAAAGTTTGAATTTCCATTCACGATTCATAGGATCTTGATCAGACTTTTGATAAATTTTAATCGGGAATGGTCCTGTCATGGACGGCAGTAAAAATCGTGAATGTGTGATCCCAGCTTAAGACGGGTTTTAGTCATTTAATTGATGAAATGAAAATACACATACAATTCAATTTCAATTCTTTATTACTTTTATATCAGTGCAATAAATACAAATACATTTTTATAGCACAACATGACATAATACATCAGTGAAGCAAATAAATATCAAGTATTGACCAATAACAGTTCGGTCATATGATTACATGTAGGTGCATGAACAAGAATTTACACAAATAACGCAAATTACCCAAGTCTTTTACATTTTCAGTGCCGGGAAAATGCACTAATTTGAACGACGATGGAAGTCTATAATAAGAAGGTTTAATAATCCTTAGGTCTCTATATCATTCACATTGTAAAACAAATGGAATTCATCTTCAATGATATTCAAAGTACAAAGAGTACACTTTCTATCTAACCTATTTACTCTATGATAACGGCCTACCTAAACAAACAAATTATGAGAAGACATTCTAAGGCGAGTTAAATACACTCTAAAATTCACATGTTTAAATGGATAATTATGTAAAGGTGTAATACCACCATTGATTTTTCCCTATTAGTCTTTGTTAAATTGGCACTTTTAAAAAAAATGTACAGTATTTACCTTTATTTCAACCAAAGAAATACTTTGCATGTGTAAAGTTTAATCCTTTCCAGTGATACAGTGAAAATTTCACACTACATTTCATTGCATATAAGAAAATAATCATCACCGGAAGTAAACAACCCAATTTTTACACTATTATTTACTGGTTACTTGCTTTGGTACCTATGTAACCTTAACGTTCCAAAATATTTTATAAGACCATCAAATAAAAAAAGAATGATGCATTCAGACATCCAACATAGATATTTACGACTCAGAAAAATTTAAGTGCATTGAAATGCAGGGTTAATTTTCTACAACTGTCAAATTCAAGGGAATATTTTTTTAGGCCTACTTTCGTATGCAACCGGATGTGGCGTACCATGATTTGGTGGTATTACACCTAAACATACATTATTGACAATATATACTGAACGACTTTAGAAACGCAACACTAGATTATTTTTGTGTTATTTTTAAATGAATGTGTCACCATCAAAAGCGATGACTGCCTGTCACAAACGCCAAAATCATTGTCAGAAAGGTCAACAAATTCTGTCTAACATGTTTTGGGTTCTGTTTTACACCTTCTGATTTTGCATTTGTTCAACCTATTAATTGGTTTTGGCAATCATAGGGTTAGAACTTGAGGGCTTTAAAGGATTTCTTTCAGTCGATACTTAGGCAATTCAGTTGATTAGAAACATTTATGGCATGAATCTGTACTCAATGGCACTCGACAATTTGATTAGCAGTTGACGTTGTGGCCGTTAACATGTCTGGCAAATGACGTTGCATAATCAAATTCTGTTGACGTTTCATTGTCACCTCACGTTGATCTGTTCATTGATGGCCAGCAACAAATCTTGCCTACCTGTATCGTTGTCGGAAGGACAGTAAGACGAGTTCTGAAGTCATACAGTATGGTTGTAGCACGATTATGTTTTCATGTTTGCAGTATTCTTAAGGGCTAATTTAGGTTTTTGTTTCTCAGTCTTGGCTAAATGGAGATGCAACATTTTTAAACTTATTTAAGTGAGGCAAAGGATTGAAAGAACTCTTTCACAAAGCAAAAAAAATGAAACAATCTTTCATGGGTTAAAAATTTCGCTTTAAGAAATTCGTGCGACTTAAAAATTCGGTATGTTCAATAACCACAGGTTAGTATTTTTTTTAAGGAAAAAGAAGAATGATAAGCATGAAAAGTAGTTGGGAGAGAATCAAACAAGATTTGGTTAAAAAAATCAACAAAATGAGTGTTGCGTTTCTAAAGTCGTTCAGTATATTTATATAAATAAACCTTAGATGAAACGTTCAGTTGATCATTCAAAGTCTGTTGTGCTTGATCATATATCCTTGTTTTTACAAATAATAATAAATTTGTATCAATAATCAAATTGTCTTGGTTATACCAGATTTCATTTAAACCTAAGTTAAATAATAAGTGGTGTAGTTGATAAATCCAACTGCTTCTAATATTACATAAATTATACAGTTGTTCCCTGTAGCAGTTTTTAAGAATACAGTTGCTTGTGGATAACCAGTACTTCACTATTTTGTACATTCTAGAATATATCAAAGGATATCTACCCAATTCAAAATAAACCATAACATTTGTTGTACACTGTTTGACACCTAACATATGTTTGCAAAAATCAAGTTGTTTTTTTCCAATATTTGGAGCTTTATGGAAGCCCCATATTTCACAACCATATAATATAATACTGCTAATGGAAGTATCAAATAAATTCAAATATGTAAAAACATTCAAATACAATGACGAAACCTCTGACTTTAAGCCAAATACAGTCTTTTACAAAACCTCCGTTTCTAAATACAATAAGTGTTGTTATGGCAATATTTATAGTCAAACCCCATGTACAAGTATATAATAATAATGTGTCTAACATATCTTGCAAGCCAATAACTGAATCAGAAAATAAAATCATGTCATCAGCGCACATAACTGTCCCATTTCAAAGTCATTTACATATGACGAAAATAGTATAGGAGAAAGAACTCCCCCTTGCATAAGACCAACTGAACTTGTAAACTGCTCAGAATAAAAACCATCCACTTTCACACATACTTTAACTGTAGAATAAATTGATTTTAAAACAGACAGTAATTTGCCTGTTATACCAACTCTTGATAGTGTTGACCATAAGTTAAGTCTGGTTACAGAGTCAAATGCCTATGTGTAGTCAACGAAACAGCAATATAAAGGAGTAGGTCCGGTAAGGACCGATTTTGGCCTCAAATTTCATTTTCATCTGACCAAAGATTTTGACCACTTTTTAAACACTTAAGTGTCTATTATATATGTTTCGATTAATTTATGTGAAAGTTTTTAACTTATTTCGTCATTAAAAACGATCCGATTCAAGCTCAAATATGAAAAATCTACCAAATATGCGAAAAAATGTCACTTTTCAGATGGTTTTTGTCAAAAACGAAAGTGGCCGCATCCGTGTTCATCCTCAACCTTTATATATGTTATGTATTATCATCAAATACAACTTCCATTTCAATATTTTGGATGAACATGAATGCGGCCACTTTCGTTTTACATGGAAACCGTCTAAAATTTAAGTAAAATGCTGGAATTGTTAAGATTTTAGTAATTTAGCATGAATTTATGGTGCTACATGTAGTACCCAATATATGTGCATTGTATTGTCAAAAAAAGCCCATATTTATGTAGCAGAACCATTTTACTATCCAATAAATAACTAAAAGTTTACATTTTAACAATTTTGTAAGACTGCCATATTTTGGGGTCAAAAAATGGTCTTACCAGACCTACTCCTTTTACGTTTTTTCTTGAAACGTGTTTTCCGAACGAGTGTCAACAAATAATAAATTGTATCAACAGTGCAGCTACCAGGGCGAAATCCAAATTGCGCATCTGTAATAATATCATTATTCTCAGACCATTTTATTAGTCTTGAATTTATAATAGATGTAAACAGTTTCGCTAAATTACTGAAAAAACTGATTCCACGATAGTTCGCTGGATCGGACGAGTCGCCTTTTAAAAAAAAAACAGGAATTAACACTGCGAGTGCCCAGGATTTCGGAAAATGTCCTAATGCTAATATCTTATTGAATATTTCCTCTAGGAATGGTAGCAGAATATCCTTAAATTCAATTAACAACTCGTTAAATGTATCATCAATACCATGACTTTTACCACGTTTAAGGTTAGAAATACACTTCAGAATTTCATCTTGTGTAATAATTCGATCAAGTTCATCATATGTTGTGTCGGAAACGGTCTCTGGAGGATCGACTGTCACATGTGACCAAATTTCTAAAAATGTTCGAAGAATTCTGAAAGTGACACATCAGAAGTTTGAGCTCTCTTCTTTTGAAACAGTTTATGATATTTCTTTGGGTCGCTTTTACGCAATGTAGCTATCAGTATCATATCACCCTCTTGACGCTTATTTTTTCGTTTTAGTTTATTTTCTAAACGCTTGTATTGTCTTTTAGACATAATTAACATTTGATGATTTTCAACATTTTTGTCTCTTTTAAATGCATACATAGAATATAGATAGATGAAGTTTTTTACACTCGTAGTTAAACCATGTTTTGTCATCTTTATATCGGGTCGTCTTACTACGGGTACGTTCACAAGTATTATTTGATTTATGTGAATTACAAAAGAATGGTGAACTAATGTCCATCAAATTGAAGGTAAACGATTCAACATAATTGTCAACACCCTCTTGGGATTTCTCAATATCAGAAAATACTATCTGGCTAAGTGAACCACTGTTTAAAGTTAAAGACTCATAACACTAATCTTTTAGCTCTTCCTTCCATCGGTAACTATTATATGAGTTCTTTGGTGTACCACTGTTACGCGTAGGCTCTTGTGAATCGTACAATTTGCACCGCAAGCGAACATGTAGAGGCGCGTGGTCACTAAAAGAAGTAAAGTTACAAACAATAAACTGGTATATAATGTTCAAACAATCATATGGAGCCAATAAGTAGTCCACAACGCTCATTCCCCGGGAACACCAAAATGTATAGTCATTAGCTTAGCCATCCTTATGCCGACCGTTCAAAATACGTAGACCAGTGCTTTTACACAGATTTAACAATTTTAACCCGAACTCATTAGTACTTTGATCTGGATTTCTTCTTACTGGTAGATTTGTGTCACTTAAATACCCAAATATATGGTTAAAACAATCAAAAATGGGGCCACATACGTACATTGTCATTTATTATAAAATCATTAACTATAGCAGTTCTTGCATTCATATCACCTAGTAAAAATACTTTTGAAGTTTCTGATGAATATTTTTCAACAGAATTTGACAAATCATAGAATAAATCACAATTATACATTTTATAATAACTTGAATAGGCAGAAGGCAAATATTATATACACATCCAATAAAAAAATCAAACCCACTAGTTGATATATCCATTGACACCTTGCGCCATATAATTGTATCGTTCTGAATATCAACTACTTCAACACATTTTGAAAAACAGTTTGTTATTAACAAAAATAGTCCACAGCCTTGTTTATATTTACTTTTTAGTAATGGGATAGGCTTACAAATATAACCAACTACAATACCATCAAATGACTTATCAATCCAACAATGAGACAAAATAACAATATCATATGTTTTAATGTAAGATAAAAAAAAAATGGCTCATTAAGTTTATCATGTAAACCACCATTAATGTTCCAATACAAAAAGTTAATAAAGGAGATGCTTCTCGATGTGTCTTAATCTGGACCTGTGTGCATATCTGCTAACACTTCAAAGCGGGATCCACTAGACGAGCCATCACTCACTGAAGATTTACTAGGTTTTATACTTGAAACACTCGGTGTTTGTTCGGCCACTGACAACCCTGGACCCGACGGTGTATACGACATTCTATCACCTGACTGATCACGACGTGTAATTTTGACTTGTTCGTTTGATTTGACGTCAGTCTGATAACCATCAATAAAAAGTTTATATTTATTTAACGAAACTCTTTTACCTGCCTCCTTTGCTTTTTTTATACACAGGAAATAATAGTTTACGTTTTTCATGTACATTATAGCTTTCAGAAAGTGTTCAGAAATTAAAATGGTTGACTCTTTTAATTTTCGAGAGTTTTGACGTACAGTGTCCCTTTGTTGACGTTTTAGTGAATTTTACAGTTATGTGGCGCGGCTTACACATATTTCGAGTCGACTTACTCACGAATGTCTTTCCCATCCTAAAGGCAGATGCTATTTATACAATATAACACTAATATTAAATCGCGGGATATATTGGTTGGGAGGAATAATAATTTCGATTACGGTACAGGTGGATAGGTAGTTTAAATATTTATAGTCGAAATTAAGTATTAAAGGGATAATTCGCGATTTTTAACTGTTCATCTTATTATGTTCATAATACCATAATAAACATATTCACCAAGTTTTATTTCGATACGAAAAGTAATAAAGAAGAAAATTGGGGAATTATTAATTTTAATTTTTCAAACTTCCTGACTTATGTGACGTAGTTTAAGTCTTTGAGCATGCCGGGAGTGAAATTAATCTCATTTAAGTCTTGTTCGCTAACCATCTATAACACTATTTAAAGCGCATCTATGGAACGCCACGACTGCCTTATGTTAATAATCAGCATTATACGCAGTGTTCACAGCATTATATGAAGTGATCACAGCATTATATGTAGTGCTCACAACATTATATGAAGTGATCACAGCATTATATGCAGTGCTCACAGCATTATATGCAGTGTTCACAACATTATATGAAGTGCTCACAACATTATATTAAGTGCTCACAACATTATATTAAGTGTTCACAACATTATACGTTTTTTGTTGTATGATGAGATTGATGTATGATGAGATTTATGAATGATGAGATCATTCGGTAAACTTCGTTTTTTTAGCGGAAATTACCGAATCCATAATTGGTAAATTACGGTAATGCCCAGCAAACAAATTTAAAAAGTTATTAAAATCATGTTATCATAAGGTAGCATACAATATTTAAAACTGATTGAAATAAGTAAGGAAAAGATGAAACTGAGAGGTGAATGATTGAAGTAGTTCTGTTCGTCGTAAGAAATACGAATGGCAAAATGTAAGTTAAATAATAAAAAGTTTATTTAATGAAATATCGAAGGAAAATTTGTATGATATATTCTCGAGTTCATTTCCTACTGAAGAAATTTAGCAAGGTGCCACTTTATAGTCCGTACTCAGTTTTAAAAAGCTTAATTACCTTTTAAATAAAACAGTCAGCTTTCTATAACACATAGGTGCCATATTACGCTAGCTTATATATGTCATGATAGAGTCATTTTTGGCATCGATTTTCAGAATTTGGCATTTTTACATGAATAAGTATCTAACAGATATGGAAAATGCAGTTTAAAGCATTTCACTGTAGGTGTTAAACATAACTTTACATCAATTATTCCATTTTTTACAAGCTTTTTAGCACGGCAAGTACTAAGATTGTCTTCTAAATATGATCAGCAGTCTTATATAGAAATTTAAACTTTCATAGAAAAATTAACCCTTTCAAGACCCTGTTTAACATTTTCATTTAAAGTTATCAGCTCTTATGAAAATTGAGTTTGTGGGGATGAATAAAACGTTTACTACGTTTGTTCGTCAGTTTGCACGGTACATACATGTATATATATAAAAGTGGTATGCTTGCCAATGAAACAACTTTCCACAAGAGACAAAATGACATCACAGAAATTATAAACAGCTAAACGGCCACAGTACGACCTTCAACAATGAGGAAAGCCCATACCGGATAGTCAGCTATAGAAGGCCCCGAAATGATAAACGAAAAATATTCCTAAGTTATGTACAAACAAACGATCGAAAAACTAACATGTATATAACACATTAATTAACAAACGACAACCACTGAAATAAAGGCTCCTCCTGACTTGGGACGGCCACATATATGCAAAATGTGGCGGGTTTTAACATGTTAGCGGGATGTTGGTATCCTCGCTCTAACCTGTGACAGTGGCGTAACAGAACAACATAAGAACGAACTATGAAAATCAGTTGTAAAAGGCTTGTTAGTTTTCTCGTTTGAATTGTTTTACATGGTCGTATCGGGGCCTTTTATAGCTGACTATGCGGTATGGGCTTTGCTCATTGTTGAAGGCCGTACAGTGACCTATAGTTGTTAATGTTTGTGTCATTTTGGTATTTTGTGGATAGTTGTCTCATTGGCAATCATACCACATCTTCTTTTTTATATTAACTCATTAGATGGGTACAAATATAAATACATATGATCTAACAAGAAAATAGAGTGAACGTGCATGTGGGCGGGTACTTGTATATCCCAACAATAAAAAGACACTATAAGTACTGATCTGAGAGTATATATAACTAATATAGTACCATGCTGTTGATTAAAAATAACATCACTCCAGACCCTTTTGTTTTCCACATAATTAATATTGCCAATAATTAAGAAGTTCCGGGTCGAATCGATACCAATAATATATTCACCTGTTAACTATTACATTATCTGTACGTTCCGCATCTGACAGGAGTACCACGAAACGCTGTATTTAAGATTTTGCTATATACACGCACAAGGATAATAGTTACGCTGAACGGTGCCCACTGGTCACCCTATAAATAGTACTCTTCTGTGTAGTAATATTGTAGTTCTAAAAATAGAAAGCTAAAAATAGACAATTCTTCTTTCTTTTTAGCAATACACCATATATCTAGAGCCTCTCATCGTCTGTATTATCTGTAAGTAAAATTAACATACTGAGCAATTGAGTACAATTAATAACACAAACTTCAGTTTAATTAAGTCAATTAAAGCAAAATATTTGTATCATCCATTTTGCATTATTTGTCATTTGTTATGACACGTTTTTTAAATGTTCGAATCACAGACTAGAAGGAAATCTTTTTTTTTTCAGAAGTCAACGGAAAATGTAGATAAGAGTGGTATGTATGCATTTAACGTATTGTATCAAACATTTAATATGATGGCAACATGCACTATGTTTATATAAAGCTGCAACTATTAATTATTTTGAACATTAAACTTGCAATCGTTTCTGGTAAAATGGCTACTTAGGCTTGATTGAACAAATCAATTTTCTGTTTCATGATTACCTTACACAAATATTTAATTTGATTACATGCGGTCATCTTAACCAGAAATGGGATTTGTTAACCTCTGTTGGCCTTAATATGCTAGAATGGGGTAACATCTGGTCACCTTATTCATATATAGGATTTGGTGACCTCTGGTCACCTTATGTAAATATTAGATTTGGTGATCTCTGGTCACCTTATGTTAATATTGGATTTGGTTACCTCTGGTCATCTTATGTAGATTTCAGATTTGGTTATCTCTGGTAATAAACATTTACATACAACTAGTTGATGTTTTTCATATCATTTGTAGAAAGTTTGAGACAATCAAAGAAAGAGACAAATGAAGAAGAACCGGTTTAATATACATTATTGGTTCAACAAGAATATAGAATATTATTACATTGAGTTTAATATGCCTATAAAACTTAACACAATGAACATTTTTTTGATGATCATCTACAAACAAATCTAAGAAAAATACTTGATCTTTCAAATATTGCCAAGGCCATGGACAGTTGATAATTTAGACAATTTCTACTTATCCTCATCAGACACTTTTGGAAAAATAAAATTGAATTTACTAATACAATTATCATATGTTTATCTTCTTTTTTCAGAAGTCGTCAGAAAATGTAGATGGGAGTGGTATGTATGCATTTAATTAATTGTATTAAACCTTTAATATAATGGAAACATACACAGTGTTTATATAATGCTGCAACTATTCAACTATTATTCTTTTTGAACTTAGTAATTGCAATCGTTTCTGGTAAAATGGCCATTCAGGCTTGATTGAACGAATAATTTTTTGTTTATTGATTACCTTACACAAATATTTATTTTGATTACATGTGGTCATCTTAACCAGAAATGGGATTTGATAACCTCTAGTGGCCTTAGCATGCTAGAATGGGGAAACTTCTGGCCCCCTTATTCAAATATTGGATTTGGTGACCTCTAGTCACCTTTTGATAATATTGGATTTGGTGACCTCTGGTCACCTTATGTTAATATTGGTTTTGGTTACTTCTTGTCACCTTTTTCATATATTAGATTTGGTGACCTCTGGTCCCCTAATGTTAATATTGGATTTGGTAATCTCTGGTCACCTTATGTTTATATTGGATTTGGTTATCTCTGGTCACCTTATGTTTGTATTGGATTTGGTTACCTCTGGTCACCTTATTTTTATTCTAGCTTTGGTTACCTCTGGTCACCTTATGTTGATAACAGATTTGGTGACTTCTGGTCACCTTTTGTTAATATTTGATTTGGTTATCTCTGGTCACCTTATGTTACAGAATATTATTACATGAAGTTTAATATGCCTATAAAACTTAACACAATGAACATTATCTTTCATGATCATCTACAAACAAATCTAAGGAAAATCCTTGATCTTTCAAATATTGCCAAGGCCATGGACAGTAGATAATTTAGTCAATTTCTACTTATCCTCATCAGACACTTTTGGATAAATGAAATTGAATTTACTTATACAATTATCATATGTTTATTAATTTTTTTTCAGAAGTCGTCAGAAAATGAAGACGGGAGTGGTATGTATGCATTTAATTTATTGTATTAAACCTTTAATATGATGGAAACATACACAGTGTTTATATAATGCTGCAACTATTCAACTATTATTCATTTTGAACTTAATAATTGCAATTGTTTCTGGTAAAATGGCCACTCAGGCTTGATTGAACGAATCATTTTTTGTTTATTGATTACCTTACACAAATATGTATTTTGATTACATGTGGTCATCTTAACCAGAAATGGGATTTGATAACCTCTAGTGGCCTTAGCATGCTAGAATGGGGAAACTTCTGGCCCCCTTTTTCATATATTGGATTTGGTGACCTCTGGTCACCTTTTGATAATATTGGATTTGGTGACCTCTGGTCACTTTGTGTTAATATTGGATTTGGTTACTTTTTGTGACCTTTTTCATATATTAGATTTGGTGACCTCTGGTCCCCTAATGTTAATATTGGATTTGGTAATCTCTGGTCACCTTATGTTTATATTGGATTTGGTTATATCTGGTCACCTTATGTTTGTATTGGAAAAAGTAAAATCACAAAAATACTGAACTCAGAGGAAAATCAATTTGGAAAGTCCATAATCACATGGCAAAATCAAAAAACAAAACGCATCAAAAACGAATGAACAAGAACTGTCATATTCCTGACTTGGTACAGGCATTTTCAAATGTAGAAAAATGGTGGATAAAACCTGGTTCTATAGCTACAATCTAATGTTTGTATTGGATTTGGTTACCTCTGGTCACCTTATGTTTATTCTAGCTTTGGTTACCTCTGGTCACCTTATGTTAATATTAGAGTTGGTGACTTCTGGTCACCTTATGTTAATATTTGATTTGGTTATCTCTGGTCACCTTATGTTATAGAATATTATTACATGAAGTTTAATATGCCTATAAAACTTAACACAATGAACATTATCTTTCATGATCATCTACAAACAAATCTAAGGAAAATCCTTGATCTTTCAAATATTGCCAAGGCCATGGACAATTGATAATTTAGTCAATTTCTACTTATCCTCATCAGACACTTTTGGATAAATGAAATTGAATTTACTTATACAATTATCATATGTTTAATTTTTTTTTCAGAAGTCGTCAGAAAATGTAGATGGGAGTGGTATGTACGCATTTAATTTATTGTATTAAACCTTTAACATGATGGAAACATACACAGTGTTTATATAATGCTGCAACTATTCAACTATTATTCATTTTGAACTTAATAATTGCAATCGTTTCTGGTAAAATGGCCACTCAGGCTTGATTGAACGAATCATTTTTTGTTTATTGATTACCTTACACAGATATTTATTTTGATTACATGTGGTCATCTTAACCAGAAATGGGATTTGATAACCTCTAGTGGCCTTAGCATGCTAGAATGGAGAAACTTCTGGCCCCCTTATTCATATATTGGATTTGGTGACCTCTGGTCACCTTGTGTTAATATTGGATTTGGTTACCTCTGGTCACCTTATTCATATATAAGATTTGGTGACCTCTGGTCACCTTATGTTAATATTGGATTTGGTTATCTCTGGTCACCTTATGTTAATATTGGATTTGATGATCTCTGGTGTCACCTTATGTTAATATTGGATTTGGTTATCTCTGGTCACCTTATGTTAATATTGGATTTGATGATCTCTGGTGTCACCTTATGTTAATATTGGATTTGGTTATCTCTGGTCACCTTCTGTTTATATTTGATTTGGTAACCTCTGGTCACCTTTTGTTAATTCTAGCTTTGGTTACCTCTAGTATTTTTGGTGACCTCTGGTCACCTTATGTTAATATTGGATTAGGTTACTTCTTGTCACCTTATTCATATATTAGATTTGGTGACCTCTCGTCACCTAATGTTAATATTAGATTTGATAATCTCTGGTCACCTTAATATGTTTATATTGGATTTGGTTATCTCTGGTCACCTTATGTTTATATTGGATTTGGTTATTTGGTCACCTTATGTTTATTCTAGCTTTGGTTACCTCTGGTCAGCGTATGTAAATATTAGATTTGGTGACCTCTGGTCACCTAATGTTAATATTGGATTTGGTAATCTCTGGTCACCTTAGTATGTTATATTGGATTTGGTTACCTCTGGTCACCTTATGTTTATATTGGATTTGGTTACCTCTGGTCACCTTATGTTTATTCTAGCTTTGGTTACCTCTGGTCACCTTATGTTTATATTAGATTTGGTGACTTCTGGTCACCTAATGTCAATATTGGATTTGGTAATCTCTGGTCACCTTAATATGTTTATATTGGATTTGGTTATCTCTGGTCACCTTTTGTTTATATTGGATTTTTTGTTTATATTGGATTTGGTTACCGATGGTCACTTCATGTTTATTCTGGCTTTGGTTACCTCTGGTCACCTTATGTTAATATTAGATTTGGTGACCTCTGGTCACCTTATGTTAATATTGGATTTGGTTACAAATGTATATCTAGTCACCTTATGTCATAGAATATTATCATATATTCAGTACAAAATACAGCTATTTTGTATATCTAATAAAGGTTCTTTTTTCCAGTCTGTATCACCTACCCTGTATCGCATACCCCGTATCGCATGGCTAAACCCGAATCGCATACCCCGTATCGCATGGTAAAACCCGTATCGCATACCTTTTTTTTTTTTTTTTTTTTTTAACTAAAGTCAGTTTTTTGGGGGTTTTTTTTGCTTAAGAATTTTTTTTCTAAAATAGGTAAGTTTTTGGAATTACGTCATTGTTTGGTATGTAACGTCACGTACATCAAGTTTTCATATTGTATGTGACGTCACGAATATCAAGTTTTTACAACATATTTTTTGGCACACTCAATGCAACTATAAAAAATACAAAACACTTAAATGTATACAATAATAAACAAAATATTTTCAAAACAGCAGATTGTAAGGTAACCTAGGTGCTTCGTATAAATAATTGAGCAGTTATTTTAAAGCTTTGAAACAAGACAAAAGCAGAACTGAAAGTAACCCAGTGCTATGGATCAGAAAACAGTTCATATACTATAATATTCTTCTGTTGAAATATATGATAAAGCGTATAATACATGGCAAAATCCGTATCACATGCCGTATCACCCTCGACCAATTTCAGCCCTCGGGCCTAAAGGCCCTCGGGCTGATATTGATGTCTCGGGATGATACGACATATGATACGGATTTTGCCATGTATTATTCTCTATTTATTACATGAAGTTTGATATGCCTATAAAACTTAACACAATGAAAATTATCTTTCATGATCATCTACAAACAAATCTAAGGAAAATCCTTGACCTTGAGTCATGATCAGTTTTTGAACTTTTGGATTTTCTGCTTGGAAACAGCGGTTGTTGCTTTCGCTTTCTTGTTGTTTTGGAAAAGTTGGTTGTCTTACAAATATGTTATGCCGTTGTGATTGCTTGTAAAATAGTCTTCTTTTTTTCACGTCAATTATCAGGAAATTATCATTGTTTACATATATATTGATTTCCTCATTTTTTCTTTTAATAGCCTGGTCGGTTGTTTCTTTGTCTTCCTTTAATTGTTGTCTTGTTTCATCAATTAGGGTAGACTCTATGTCAGGTGATGAAAATACCATTTTTTGCTACCATCACACAAATACAATGTATACCATGGCTATTGGCAAAACATGTACATTTAAATGAGGTCAAATAAACAACTTATACATTTCCCAATCTGGACAAAACCTCTAGATCTGCGCCTTACAGTGAGGTCGATGTTCCTTTTAGACGCAATCAATTCAGCTAAATGAACAAGCTTACACATTCCTAAAAAATAGGAGAGAATGGAACATAAATAACTGCATTGTACCTTTATGGTTTATTTTCAATTGTACAAACTTCAAACAAAACCACTAATGAACATTCAGTAAAGATTAACTTAAATTAAATTGCATTGTTTTAGAAAAATTGATGAGTCAAATGATTATTTGCACTTGTATAACCTGATGACGGTTATTAACGCCTTGTTGGAAGACAAAAACAACCAAACCCGAGGGGACTCTAATCCCAAAAGACATTCACAACAACAGTAAAAAAATAAAATAATAAACAACACGAATTCCACTAAAAACCTGAAGTAGAATTAAATGCTCCAGAAGGCTAAGCATTTGTGGGACCATATACGGCACCCGCGAAATTAATAATCTTGATTCCAACAATTCTTACTTGATGGTGTACTTTTAAACATTGTTGAACTGACTTCAGATAAAAAAAAAACATACCTCTTGTTGTTGCAGCTGGACGATTGCACACTACATTGACAATGTCCACATTATAAATCGTCCCAAATGCTGTCTGTGATGGAACAGTGCATTATGTGGATGAAGTCCATTGCACCGTTTGTTCAAATTCTGCCTTGAGCATATTCTCTGCTGTCAATTTACTTTTGTCTTCCCTTTGTCCTCCCATATTTTTCAGGCGACTAATTTTTGCGAGTTCATCTAGATAGCTAAAATAACGATGTTTTTTTTTTATTTGAAAACATAATTCAAAGATCTATTAATAAATTATTTCTTAAAAAATTGAATTCACAGTATTTAATATTCAATGTAATTGCATCTTTAATTAAAATTATCTTTCTAATTTCAGACGATTCAAGTGAACGATAAGAAGAACAGGATTGTGACAAATTTAAACTTACTTACTCATAAAACATATTTACATTTCCATGGAGTAGGATTATTAAGTCCTCACTCTGATATTGGCATACCCACCAAGGGAATGGTAATTAATGCCCAAGAAAAACCTAAAAAATGACAAAATGTTAATGACTTTGAATTTATGATTTATGTTTGAATGAACAAATAGAAGGTACATAAAATTTGAATGTGCATACATTTGAATGTTATTAGTAGCATTATATATTTCTTTTAATGTTTTCATACACATCAGGTTTTGCTAGACTACATTTTTCATTTTGTCTGCTTTTATGTAATTATCGACTTGCATTGACGATTATGATTCTTGTATTAAATTTGCATATCCCTATCATGAAAGAACGGCAATAATCTCTCCGTATAGTTAAAAAATTGTATAGTTTATATCATTTTAAGTCTTACGTTACCCACGAAGAAGTAGGATTTAGACAAAGTGTAACACTTTTTATACTTCAGGTCATAAAAACAGAGACAGTTCAGAAATTTATCCCCAAAATAAAATATAATTAGTTACTATTATCAAATAGATAATAATTAGATGATGCTTATAACGAGATAACCAATTCCAATAAAGATTTATTAATTACGCATTGTGACCAGAGGTTACCAAAGCCAATATTTTTGAACGGTGACCGGAGGTTACTAAAATTAATATCTGTGTATGCTGACCAAAGGTAACCCCATTCCACTAAAGGGTGACCAGTAGCAACTTAAGTTAATATATGTATACGATGCCCGGAGGTAATCTCATTCAATAATATGAAAGGGTTACCCAATTCGATATCTGTGTAGGGTGACCAGAGGTAACCACATTCAATATCTTTTAAGTTGACAAAAGATATTCATTATTTATGAATTGTAACCAAATGTAACATAAGCCAATTTATTGTAGGGTGACCAAAGGTAACCATTTTCAATATGTTGTGTAAAATGACCAGAGGTCACCATAGCCAATATTTATGTGGGTGACCAGAGGTTACCATGTTTAAAATATATGTAGGGTGACCAGAGGTAACCATAGTCAATATCTGTTTAGGGTGACCAGAGGTAACCTTATTCAATATCTGTGTAGGGGGACCAGAGGTAACCTTATTCAATATCTGTGTAGGGGGACCAGAGGTAACCATATTCACAATTTTGGTAGGGTGACCAGAGTCAATATATGTGTTGGGTGACCAGAGGTAACCATATTCAATATCTATGTATGGTTACAAGAGCTAACCACATTCAACATCTTGGTAGTGTGACCAGAGATTACCAAATTAAACATATAAGTAGGGTTAATAAAGGTACCTACATTCAATATTCATGAATTGTGTCTAAAGAAAAATATTTTTTTTATCTGTGGTCCGAGGTAACCACATTCCAAAAAAGCCAAGTGCTATATATATTTGTTGACAATGTTAGATATATGTGTACAGCGACCAAAAGTTACTATATCAATTATAAAAGTAGCGCAAAAAGCGTGAATCGAGATATCCGATGCTAACCAAATTCATTTTTTGTGAATTGTTATCATAGGTAACATTAGTCAATTTATTGAATGTTGACCAAAGGTAACCATTTTCAAGATATGTGTAGGATGACCAGAGGTAACCATAGCCAATATCTGTGTGGGTGACCAGAGGTAACCATTTTCAAAATATGTGTAGAGTGACCAGAGATAATCACATTCAATATCTTTTTAGGTGACCAAAGATAACCATATGCAATATCGTTGTAAGGTTTAGTTTAAACATATTTATTTATAGTGGATTGGGAAACAAGTTTTGCAACTTATATTAATCCCTTTCGACTTTGCGGGTGCGAGTGCTGCCTTGTAGCGGCATTAGCCTACTCTTTTTCGAAATCTACAAGGGTGTCTTTAACGTGCAAGAGATATGGCTCTCTCTTAACACGGGTCAGCCATTTATCGTCCCCTTCCGACGGACTTTCATCGTTTCCTTAAGACCATACTCGCAAATGATGTCAAGGGAGAGCCGAAAATTGAGTTCCTGAAATTTTCATCCCAAACGGGAATCGAACCAGGAACCTTTGTGTTAGTAGTTGTAAGGTGACCAGAGGTAACCTGATTCAAAAGGGTGACCAGAGGTAACCATATTCAAAATTTTGGTTGGGTGACCAGAGGTCACCATATTCAATATCTTTGTAGGGTGACCAGAGGTAACCATATTCAATATCTTTGTAGGGTGACCATAGTCAATATATGTATAGGATGACCAGAGGTAAGCACATTCGATATCTGTAATGGTTTACCAGAGGTTACCTTTTTCAATATTTGTGTAGATTAATCAGAGGCTACAACGTTCAATATATGAGTAGGGTGACCGACGTTTACAAAATTAAATATTTAAGTAGGCTAAATATAGGTAACCAAATTCAATATGTATGCACGGTGACTAGAGATAACCAAATTTTAAATTTGTGTATGATAAGAGGTAACCAAATTCAACATATGTGAAGGGTGACCAGAGGTAACCCCATTCAGTTTATGTGTAGGGTCACTTGAGGTTTTTAAAGTTCATATATGTATAGGGTGACCAGAGGTCAACAAATTCAATATTTTAGTAAAACATGTATAATTAATTATATAAAAACTCTTCCACAGTCATCAGTACACTTTCATTATTACCCGACTTACAAAAGAACTCACACGATAGGAGCGTTCAAGGCATCTTACTCACTCACATGATTAAGAAGATTCCTGTTGTTCCTTACTTTTAATGTTGTTGTAAATGTCTTTTGGTATATCTGTTTACTCCTTGGTTTTGATTGTTTTTGTCTTAGTAGGGTGACCAGAGATTACCAAAATCAAGACCTATGACAAACGGTAGTAAAAGCCAGTATATACGGTTTTTTTTACCTCACGTAACTCAATTAAAAGTATGTGAAAGGTGTCCAGATATTTATAACCGTGATCATTATCTGTGAAGAATGGCAAGTTTATAACTAATTCAAAAATCTGTGTAGGGTGAACAGAGGTTTCCATATTCAATATATGTGTTGGGTGACCAGAGGTAACAATATGCAATATCTTTGTAGGATGACTAGAGGTAACTTTATTCAATATCTGTGTAGAGTGACCAGAAATAACCATATTCAACGTTTTGGCAGGGTGACCAGAGGTCACCATATTCAATATCTATGTAAGGAGACCAGGCGTAACCATATTCAACATCATTGTATGGTGACTAGGGTTAACCATATTCAACATCTTGGTAGCGTCACCATATATTACCAAATTAAACATCTAAGTAGGGTTATTAAAGGTAACTTAATTCAATATTTATGCATAGTGTCTAAAGATAAAAAACTGAATATATGTGTAGGGTGACCAGAGGTCACCACCATTATTTATGCAAAAGGTGACAAGGATGTAAAAAAAATCAATATATGAGAAGGCTTGCCGGGGTGACCAGAAGTTACCAAATTCAATATCTTTTAATGTTTAAGAGAATTTAATACATGTGTTGGGTGACCACAGGTAACCAATTTCAATATACATGTATGTGTAGGGTGACCAGAGGTCACCACAGTTAATATCTGAAACGTGACAGGATGTAACAAAATTCAATATCTGTTTAGGGTGGCAAGGTTGATCATGACCAGAGGTTACAAAATTCAGTATCTTATTAATTGTAGGTAAATTCAACATATGTAAAGGGTGATCAGAGGTTACCACAATTAATTATAAAAAAAGTGACAAGATCTTACGAAATTCAATATCTGTGAAGGGTTGCCGGGGTGACCAGAAGTAACCAATTCAATATCTTATAATTTTTAAGGGAATTCAATACATGTGTTGGGTGACCACAGGTAACCAAATGCAATATATGTGTAGGGTGACCAGAGGTCACCACAATTAATTATAAAAAAGGTGACAAGATCTAACGAAATTCAATATCTGTGAACGGTTGCCGGGTTGACCAGAGGTAACCAATTCAATATCTTATAATTTTTAAGGGAATTCAATACATGTGTTGGGTGACCACAGGTAATCAAATGCAATATGATGTTTAGGGTGACCAGAGGTCAACACAGTTAATAATCTAAATTAAGGCAACAGTAGTATACCGCTGTTCAAAACTCATAAATCCATGGACAAAAAACAAAATCGGGGTAAAAAACTAAAACCGAGGGAAACGCATTAAATGTATGAGGAGGAGAACGACACAACACTGAAATGTAACACACACAGAAACGGACCAAGCATCAGACAAAATCCCACGAGAATAACAAATATAACATCAAAGTCAAATACATGAATTTGGGATAGACAAGTACCGTGACACGTCTTATCGCAATGTGAATTTACACTCAAAAATAAAAGAAAACAAACGACAAAATGTCAAAATGTAACACACACAGAAACGAACAATAATATAACAATGGCCATCTTCCTGACTTGGTACAGGACATTTTTAAAAGGGAAAAAAATGGTGGGTTGAACCTGGTTTTGTGGCATGCCTAACCTCGCACTTTAATGGCCATGTTGAATATAACATTGAAATAACAACATAATATTACAGGACTACAATCCAAATAAACAAGAGAACATATTAGACAAAGAAACACATGATTAATAGATAACAAAAAGCATCAGGTTTAAAATTGAATACGCCTCAAACGCGCCTCGTCCCCACAAGACTCACCAGTGACGTCCAGATATAAAAGATCGAAAGTGAAAAAAAGTACAAAGTTGTACAGCACTGGAGATCAAAAGTTAAAAAAGGTTGTGTCAAATACGGCTATGCTTTTACGCTTGGGATAAGAACATTCTTATTATTTAGAACAATTAATGCTATTGCAAACAGTAAGTTTTATCAAATGAATATAAAAGAGATATACATAATGAAACTGAAGTATTAACTAATTACAGAAAACTAAACCCGAATACATAATGCTAAGACCAACACAGAATAGACACACCCGACTCAGTCCAGGCCTCAACGCAATAAATCATGAAAACGTGACAGGATGTAACAACATTCAATATCTGTTTAGGGTGGCAAGGTTTACCAGAGATTACCAAAGTTCAGCATCTTATTATTTGTAGGTATATTCAATATATGTAAAGGGTGATCAGAGGTTACCAAATTCAATATATGTAAAGGGTGATCAGAGGTTACCAAATTCAATATATGTAAAGGGTGAACAGAGGTTACCAAATTCAATATATGTGTAGGGTGACCATGTCACTCGCTTTAAGATATTAATAGAGTAAAGGGTGAATCTTCTATGCATTTTCAATTGTTTCTTTTGAGTGAATCATTATGATTATTGATTATTCGGTATTTTCTTTACTTTTTGTATCTCTCTCAACAGTATCCTTTGAATTATGGTTATTCCGGAACTTTGCATTAAGCTAATATCCGTATTATATAGCAGCAATTATAAACTGTGTATCCCCTTAGTAACGTACTTTCACTTTAAACCGGAAATCATGTACTATTTTTTGTCGCGTATAGACTCAATTTTAACCGTTTCTGTTCAGGTGACCAGTGGGCACCGTTCAGCGTAACTATTATCCTTGTGCTATATACACGGGTCGTAATCACAGGGTTGAAACTACTTAATTCAATCATTGTCACATTGTTCCCGATTGTAGTACTTTAATCAGTATGACTTTCTAAGATGACAATACGAATAATAAAAATCTGGACTTAAAATAAGGCGTATAGGTACAGCAAGTACAGTTTTCAATTTGTTAGACGTAAAACAGCGAATCAAAGATTCAATTTTATTCATAACTCATAAAGGACAAAACTGTTGATTAGAAAATACTCCTTTCCAGAGACTTTTGTTTTCCAAACAAAATCAATAATACCAATATTAAATTGACAAGTTCCACGTCGACGGGTTCAAACAGAAAGATGTTAAAAGCAGAGAAAACTTCATCTTATAATCGGCATGACTTTATCAGATGACAATACCAATACTAAAATAAGGTTTACGCATAGTTATATTCTTTAATTCAGTCACAGACCCGCGATATCACGGATGTGTTCTAGTAAATATATATACATATTAAGTTGTGAATATGGTGAAACTAATCCTCAAAATAAGTTTAAAATGCCCTGGTGTGGAATAAACTTGGGTTAAATTGATCATACTTCTTAATTTACTTATTTCAATCCGTTTTTAATATTCTATACTGCCTTAATGATCACATATATAATAATAACTGTTTAAATTTGTTTGCTGGGCATTAATTTACCGTAATTTACCAATTATGGATTCGGTAATTTCCGCTAAAAAACGAAGTTTACCGAATGATCTCATCATTCATAAATCTCATCATACATCAATCTCATCATACATCAAAAACGTATAATGTTGTGAACACTTAATATAATGTTGTGAGCACTTAATATAATGTTGTGAGCACTTAATATAATGTTGTGAGCACTTAATATAATGTTGTGAGCACTTCATATAATGTTGTGAACACTGCATATAATGCTGTGAGCACTGCATATAATGCTGTGATCACTTCATATAATGTTGTGAGCACTACATATAATGCTGTGATCACTTCATATAATGCTGTGAACACTGCGTATAATGCTGATTATTAACATAAGGCAGTCGTGGCGTTCCATACGCATCGACGACTTTTTGTGTAGCTATTAACCAACGAAAAGTAAGTGATAGCCATGCAACTTTTAAAATTATATTGTAGGATTTATGTGTGGATTTTTTATACGAATTCTAGTAATTAAAGTAAATAATACAATAGAACATTTTTATGATTTTTTTCTTCAAACACTAATTTAAACAAACATATGAAACTGACACGATCGATAGTGTATTAAAAAATACATCTTTGTATTTTTGCGTCATTCCAGCAAACATTTTCACTTACTTGTACTGTGGAAATAAAATGTGTATTAATTTGTGACACTTAGTCACTTAGACACTTGGTGCGAAAGGTGTAAGATATACCTACTTAACAATTTATCTTTTACGATCTCGGACCAGAAATTCATAGATATATACACTGCGCTCTGATGCTCATTGCACCTATAAAGTCCTCAAAATCTATCATCAATCCTTACCGGAAAATATGGCTACTACACACATCAAAGGTGGATCTATAAGATTATAAAGAATCGGAAAAAACAAATTCCTGCTACTTTTGGTCTCATTATTCCGACTTACATACTAGTATATATCATACAAATAGCGTTGAGAGCAACTTGACTCTTTCTAAGGTCAAACACTTGGATAGACTGAGATCGGTTCATACATGCTTTACAAGTACCCTTGCTGAATCACAATACACATAATAGAAAGGAGTACATGCTTTATATAGTACACATCATTGACGGGTCCAGGGGGGCCGGGGTTGGGCCCCTTTTCCTGCCGATCAATGCATTTGAATGGGTAGATCCACCACTGCACAACATTGTACTCTAAAATGCTTATGTCATGCAAAAAAGAGAACATTAAGATAATTCGAGAAAACAGTTGTGTGTTCTCAGAAATAAAATATTGTTTTTCACAGGCGACAACAATGGTGTCAATGGAAACTGTACATTTGAAACTTCTGTATGGGAAGATCATCCGGGGACGTATGAACGTTGTGTTGATTACGATTGGGCGGTAATCGTCATTGCTGCCTTTTACATGCTGATCACGAACTTACTGTTGGTTAACCTGATTATTGCCTTGTTCACGTAAATATTACTCTTTATTGTTTTACTTCTAATTAATTATATATGATATAAAAAAGAAGATGTGGTATGATTGCCAACGAGACAACTATCCACAAAAGAATAAAATGACACAAACATTAACAACTATAGGTCACCGTACGGCCTTCAACAATGAGCAAAGCCCATACCGCATTGTCAGCTATAAAAGGCTCCGATAAGACAATGTAAAACAATTCAAACGAGAAAACTAACGGCCTTATTTATGTAAAAAAAATAAAGGAAACAAAAATATGTAACACATAAACAAACGACAACCGCTGAATTACAGGTACGCTGTTTCTGTAATACTTTTACTGGTGTATTATTAATGGGTCATGAGCGACGATATCGACCAAAAATAATATATGATTATTCGAGATGGCTTGTAAAACTAAAATTTGTTGGCTCAGCCGCATTATTGGCCACAGCTTTTCTATTATTATTAATTTTAATATTTACACAGAGATAGATTCAAAGATATATATTGTTAAACAAGATAGGTCTTACGATATGTATATTGTTCAACAAGATAGGTCTTACGATATATATTGTTAAACAAGATAGATCTTACTATATATATTGTTCAACAAGATATATTCAAAGATATGTATAACTGTTCAACTAGATGGATTCATAGATAACTCGTGTTTTGCATAGATCATTTCTTGCTTACCTCTGGCAATCTACAGATAATTAGATAGATTCATAGATAACTCATTTTTGCCATTGATTGTTTTTGTTTCAAATGCTCATAAAAGCGGAATTTTGAAATGATATTTTGGTATTAGCAGTCAGTTTGATTCAGTGTTGTCACAATAAATTGACAAAACATCACTGATGAATTATTACTTCCAAGTCTATATTTAAACCTCATTTGGATATTTAGGCCTGCGACCTGTGGTTTTACTTTTATTGGAAATTGGTTGCGCATGTGAAATGATTGCAACTTTTAACTTTGAAAATCATTAGTAAGAATTTCGCTAGTTGAATCAACCCACCAAAAATAAGTATTTTACAGAATGCGCATGTTAGCAGATGAATCTTTATGTTTAGATCTATGAAATTTGATTAAAAAAAACAAATAAGAAAATCGACATTGTACTGTTTCATGTGCTGACCTGTTCAGTTAGGATTCTACTTCGTCAAAATTATCTCCCTATTACGCCAGTTCATTTTCACAATCGTAGAAATGGAAGCCATGTAGGGATGACGCGCGGCCAATTTTGCTCTTTGAAACCGATAAATTTATCCACATTGCACTATTACGATCCTTATCTGTCAGTTGTATTTTAAAAGACAAATGTATCAACTAGCTAATGAGCATCAGTTAATGATCTTGTCTGCATTGATTCAACTTAAAAATATTGTCTGATCGGTTGTCAGGTGGAATTTCGAAAATTCATAAACATTTAAACAAAAATCTAATTAAATATTTCGTGGAGGGCAGACTAGATTTTTTTTAGTGGTTGAAGACAATAAACCCTAGTTATCACACACAAGAAATCATAATTTTTCAAAGATATGCATTTTCATCATCCAACTTGAAAGACTGTCGTCAAGTACTGTCAGTAAAAAAAATAGCTATTCGAACACACCTTCTCTGTTTTTGTGATTCATTAAATAGGTATTTCACTTGACCCATATATTTCATCTTTAAGTACTGTGACTTTTGTATGTAATAAAGTCAACCTGAAGCTTTGATAAATAAAAATGATAGAATCTGAAGCGAGACGATGTATGAGATAGTGTTGCTTTGTACGATAGCAAGACAAAATATTCAACTCAAACACGCCCTACCATAAAAAGGTGCACTCGATTTTCTCTTTTCGATACATTTTTTACCCTTTTTTGGAATTTTTTCTTGAGTCACATAATGGAAAGGCAGACACGAAAATTGCTGAACTGAGAGATTGATACGTTTTCCGTCCGTGGTAATTTTGTTTTTAATCGGAGGTTATGCATTTTCTACATCCAACTTGAAAGATACGCATGTCGTCGACTTGATATCTAATTGTTGTACTAATAACTATGTAGTTACTGTAGATAAATTGAAAACTTATGCAAATGGTGTTTTTAAAATAAAACACTTCGTAATTCAGAAGAAAATTATAATTTTGTTCGTTTCTATTAACTTTTAATTTGTTTGCCACTATAGTAAACATTACAGTAGGCATTTATCGCCTTCTCTAACAAAGAGCTTCGATTCTTTTGTTCTATTTCAACCTGGTTTCCGACTGTGTTTGTAAATGTAATTTATGTTTACCTTTTTGATTAACGTGGGTCACATGTCATCAACAATTTACTAGGATCATAGCGATAGTTTATAAATGGTGTCTAGTCAATAGTACACACGAAATGTTGGTATTCTTATATCATTCAATACATTGTGTATTATTTTTTCCTCTTTACGTAAACATACCAGCGATTGTTTAGTGGTTTGGAGAACTGTGATGTAGTGGTTAATGCATCGGACTACTATTATATACACAAAGGTTCCTTATTCGATCATTGTTTCGGGTGAAAATATCAGGGACTGAATTTTTGGCTCTCCCTAGACGCCATTTGAAAGTGTAATGTTGAGAAAACGATGATAGTCAGTCAGAAGGGTACGATAAATGGCTGACCCGTGTTTAGAGAGAGACATACGTCTTGCACGTAAAATACATCTCTGTAGATTTCGTAAAAGAGCAGGCTAATGCCACTATAAGACAGCACTCGCACCCGCAAAGTGGAAAGGGAGTAGGATATGGTACTACACAAAATGTAAAGAGAAAATATTTTTGCTTTATTGAGTATTTCCAAAAGAGTAAATCACTGTTTATATCGACATGTTATTTTTTTCAGTTCTCGTTTTGAAGAAGTGCAAAAGGACTCTGACAAACTGTCGAAATTCTGGAGATACTCAGTAATAACGCAATATAGAAACCGACATCCTGTTCCATTGAATCTGTTATTTCTACCATGGAGAATATGGAGAAACTGTTGCAAACAGCAGTGTGATTGTAGGAAAGAAGGTATGTTATATGTGATTCCTATTGTCATTTCATTCACACACAAAAACACCAAAAACACAATCGCTTAATAAACAATATGACGTTACGCACGGTATATACTACTTATAATTGAACAGATATATCATGTTATGGAGGGGTATTTTTCACAAATACCCCTCCATAGCATGATACAATGTATATCTGTTCAATAATAAGTAGTAAAACGTCTTGCCAAAGAAACAGTTCAATTTCGACTGATGTGATTCATTTGTTGCAATCGGAACAACTCGGCCTTTCTGGTTGCACGAAGAAATAACGCTAAATTGTACTGGTAGCGAGAATGACCGAGTAGTTACGATTGTCATTTTTTGGTAACCGCATTATTTGTTTGATAATTTGACCGTACAAGGAGATTTCATAATTAAACCACGTCCCCTACTGGTTCAAATTATGACCTTTATTCCCTGAAAGATTTTTAAAACTATTATAGTTTTGTTGAAAAAAGGAGATACTACATTTGTAACCGTACATAGTAAGCAAATATTTATGAAAAAGGACCAATGTGAATTTGAGTTTAGAGACCTGAATATATCACTGATATGTATATTTAGCATCGCAGCGATATAGCCTTTTTGTGCTAATGCGGCGTAAAGCAACCAACAATCAATCAATGTATATTTAGCTTACTCGGCCGTGGTGGTGATTTATGAAAACATATTACAAAAAGATATATATGAAGCTAATTTGAAACAGACATGTTAAATGCCAAATTAACGACATAAGCTTAAAAAATGCTGCATCCGGTATGAAACTGGTATTTTACTTCACTTTGTTTTCATGAGATTGAAATACTTTCAGATGTTAAAACAGTGAATCAAGAAACACAGAATCTACATGCTGTAAAATGTCTGTACATTGAGTCCACGAAGACGAAGTAGGAACTAACGTTTTATGACAAACAAATAGATGTAAAGGGAATAACATTGATATGTAAACCGTTGTACAAATGTTAGAACACGAATTTAAAAACCTGAATAGTTTTTCTTTAGAAGTTAATCCCTGCATATATAAATAAGAGGAGTGTATCGGAATACCTTTTACAGCCGATTGCATTGAGAGTGTAGGTAAAGGTAATATATTTGATTAGCTTGCTTGCGAGCTTAACTGCGAAGTCATTATTAGTTAAGGTATACTACCTTCCTTTTGAAGTAGTAAGTAGTCTAGTCTTACAGACATATATATTGTTTATCTGTCAGACTAAGTCTATACTTTAAGGAGGGTAGTGTATCTAACATAATATTGGTTTCACGATTCATCTAACAAGCAAGCTAACCAAACATATATCTTTTCCCTACACACTCACTGCAATCGGCTGAAACTTCCACTCCCATTCTACGGCTATCTGTTGGTAGAGAAAACATTTCACATGTTCACATGTTCACTTTTCCTTTTTTTTATTAACTTTTCATTTAGTAATTTCATTCAAATTCTATGACATTATGTATCTTCGAACATTAAGTTTACTAATATAATAGATGCAGTTTTAAATCAATGGTTGGCATTTAAGCGCATTGAGAAGGCATTTTAGTAAAAAAAAAATCAGACGTTTTAGCGCGAAAGTATAATCCATTTTAGCGCAAGATGTGTAACCATTTTAGCGAAAATTAAATTTAACCCATTTTCATTAAGAAACGACTGTCATAATCTTTTCCTTCTATGAAAAAAAAGCATAAAAAAATTGGTGCACACTGACTTGACAACCTGCGTAGCGGGTTATTTTAAAGTGGGCTCCAATTTTTTGGTTATTTCGTAAAAGGGGTACGGTTTTTGTATATTTTGTATTTATCAGTGTGTAATTTTGAATCAGGTGTTTTATTTTTAAATTTCATTGAGTGATTTTTATAAACAGTGTGTGATTTTTTTTTCCAGTATTTCCGTGTGTATTTTGTTAGAAATAAAGCATATACATAGTTTTTACAAGAAGTGATTACCCTTAAATGTCATACATGTAACGATACCATTGTCATAAATATATAAAGCTTCTGCAGAAAATAAAGAAATTATACTCTTAGGAGATTTTAATATAAACTATTCACAAATAAATCATACAGTTGTCGGAAATCAAAAATGGAAGGACTGTATTAATTTGTATGGTTTACAACAAATTGTACATAAACCGACAAGAGTAACAAATAAATGTGAAACTACCATAGACCATATATATACGACCGATGTAGACCATATTATAGAAGTAAATGTGCCTAGTTATGCTGTCAGTGATCATTATCCTGTTTGTGTAACAAGAAAACTTAACCCAAAAATATCAAAAATGGAGCACTTGTCCATAGAATATAGATCATTTAAACAATTTGATAAAAATAAATTTATTGAAAATTTAACAAATACTCCTTTTCATCTTATTGAATCGATTGGAGATGTTGATGAAGCAGCTAATTATTGGTACAATCTATTTCTAAGCACTCTAGAGAAACATGCTCCTAAGAAAATTAAAAGGGTAAAAAATATCCAACAACCAGAGTGGTGGACTTCTGATATAAATAGCGCTAGACACCAAAGAGATCATTTTCACAGAATTAATGATATATGTAATTATAAGATTTGGCGTAATAAGGTTACATTTTTAGTAGAACAGGCAAAGAAAAAGTATTTTCAAAATGCTATTTCAAATTGTAAAGATAGTAAAACTATTTGGAAGTATGTCAAAAGTCTTAATCCTAAAAAAATACATAATAATATCACGCATTTAGAATATAAAAATAATGTAATTCAAAATGATGTTGATATAGCAAATACATTTAATTTGCATTTCACAAATATTGCTGAAGATTTAGTTGATAACAAATTATGTAATAGTGATGATAGTGCCAATTTTGATGCACTCAATAAATTTGTAAAATCAAAGTTACAAAGGGGTAGTGAAAAATTCATTATACCAGAAATGAGTATTTTAGATGTAAATATGTATTTAAAAAAACTTGACAAGTCGAAAGCAACTGGTTTAGATGATGTCGGACCAAATATTTTGAGTATGTGCAGCGATGTCATAGCACCAGCTTTGACATATATATTTAATCTAAGTATCAAATGTGGTAAATTTCCAAGTATTTTTAAAACTGCAAGAGTATGCCCAATTTTTAAAAGTGGCGATGCCTGTAATCCTGATAATTATAGACCAATAGCAGTTTTGCCTTGTCTCTCTAAAATCATAGAACGACATATAGCTAATAGTTTGTATATATTTTTGAATAGCAATGACCTTCTTAATACTACACAGTCAGGTTTCAGACCTAAGTATTCGTGTACTACTGCACTTACTAAATTAGTAGATGAATGGTTAGCAAATATAGATAATGGAGAGATAAACGGAGTTATATTTTTAGATTTAAAGAAAGCTTTTGATCTGGTTAATCATATAATTTTATTGAAAAAACTTGAATATTATAATGTTTCAAATAGTACACTAGACTGGTTTAAGTCATACTTGTCTGACCGAAGCCAACAAGTTAAGGTCAATAACGTCATGTCTAATACTAAATGCATAAAAACTGGTGTACCACAAGGTTCTATCCTGGGCCCTCTGTTATTTATTTTATATATCAATGATTTACCACTTAATATAGAACATTCATTAATAGATTTATATGCAGATGATTCTACATTACATTGTAGAGGTAATGATGTAATTCAGATAGCTTCTAACCTTCAAAATGATATTCATGTTATTGAAAACTGGTGTTTGCAAAATTGTATGAAATTAAATGCCAAAAAGTGTAAATCAATGATTATTGGTTCAAAACAAAGGCTTTGTTTAACTGGAAACAGTTTAGATATAAATATTTCAAATGAACAAATAGAAAATGTAGATTGTGAAAAACTACTTGGTTTATATATTGACAAAAACTTAAATTGGAATCAGCAAATAGATAAAATGTCAATTACTATATCAAATAGAATCAACTTATTACAAAAGATAAGAAAATATTTACCTATGCATATACGTATTATCTATTTTAATGCTTATATTCTGCCATTATTTGATTATTGTTGCAATATATGGGGAAGTTGTTGTGAAAGTAAAATAAATAAACTTAATAAATTATTAAAGAAATCTGCTAGGGTTATAGTAGAAGCTGACATAATGACATCATCCAGTTTATTGTTTAAAAGTTTACACTGGTTAAATGTGGAAAAACGAATTCAATACCAAAAGGCAATACTTGTATTTAAATCAGTTAATGGCATGGTTCCTAACTATTTAGAAGAAAATTTTCATTTTACCAATAATCAAAACTATAACTTACGTTCAGCTGATGAAAAACTATTAAATCTTCCAAAACCAAAAACAAATTTTTTAAAGAAAACATTTACATATTCAGGTTCTCAAATATGGAACAGTTTACCAAATGAAATCAAAATGAGTGATACACTTGTATCTTTTAAAACAAAATGTTACAAATTTTTCATCAATTGTGCAAATTAATATGCATTTTCATTATTATTTCAATACAATTGTATATTGTGTATAATATAACTTTAGTATACTGTTTGTATTTATAACTATGTTATTATTATTTTGAGGACTCTCAGGAAGATTAGTTTTAACTAATGGGATCATCCTCTTAAAATAAAGATTATTTATTTTATTTATTTATTTATGTCACATATTTTTGATTTGGAGATACATCATGGTTTGTCCTTTTCTTCAGTGTTTTTCGTTTCATGTTTGTTGTTAGAAGCGTTATTACATTATACTGACGTATTTGAATATTTTTATAAATAAAGTAAGTTATAACGATTATGTGTTAGTTAATATCTTTTTTGAGGCTGTAGTCTACTATTTTATAGTAGAATAAGTATTCAGTGAAGTGATCGAAAACAAACAAAGGCAGATGCCCAACCAAGAAACAGTACAAGAAACTATAGATTTTTATTCTTTCAATTTAGCTAATAAATCAGGAGTTGTGTATATGATCAAAAACCAGACGAAAGAGAAAATTAAATAAGAACGCGTGTTGTGTTCAAATGTACCTTTCAAGCACGGGAAACTTTTGAAGGTCTTCATACTACAGCAATAGACTGTGTCAATAAAATAATAACGTATTATTTATTATCCTTTATTTTACCACACAAATTTTCTTTACTCCTGTTATTTTAAATGAAATAAAAGAAATTGTAATTTATCTAGAATATGATATTTCGTAGTTTAGTTGTCCGTTATATATATATGCGAAAAGGAAAAGGATCACTCAAATATTTGTTGCACCTTATATTTGTTGGGGTTCGTGTTGTTTATTCTTTGGTTTTCTATGTTGTGTCATGTGTACTATTGTTTGTCTGTTTGTCTTTTTCCTTTTAGCCATGGCGTTGTCAGTTTGTTTTAGATATATGAGTTTGACTGTCCCTTTGGTATCTTTCGTCCCTCTTTTATACATTTTAATCTATATTTGTGTTCCTTCGAATCAAAATCGTTTTTTTACTTATACTTTTTTCTCTACTTGTTCAGAGTTATCTCTCTTTATCCGTTGCGTATTTAAGAAAATTTTGGTTGAATGTCAATAAAAGTGAAAGTTTAAAAAAAAAAAAAATACATCTACGTAATTTTGCTATCTGGTGGGTAGTTGTCTAATTGTCAATCGTAAAATATCTTAAAAAAATATTTTATTTTATTTATTTATTCTATTATTGCAGATCGATCATTTATCGATTGGTTTTTTGTGTGTAATGTTCACAAAAAAGTATATATATATCATACAAAAAAATAAGGAAATGTGGGTTGATAGCCAATGATACACGTTTACCTACGAAGCATAGACCCGCACTCGTTCCAAATATGACAGACATAAACAAACATCAACTATAGATTAACAGGCTCCTGACTTATGACAGACAAATAATTACGAATGTGGCAGGGTTAAACACCTGGGACAGTTGTGTAACAGCAAAACATAGAATACGTAGTTGCAAATGTCTAACCTCAATAGATCAGCACGAAGCACACAAAAAAACTAACATAAAAAAGAGAAACATGTATAGCACCGATAAAAGAGTACTCACAGTAACTGAGAGCTAGTTTAGGGCCAATTACAACTTATAAACAAAATTTAATCTTGTCTTCCTTCAAAACTTGTGAATAAATCAAAACGGAAAACAAGCAACATTTTTTTATTCTCGTTATCTTTTTTAGATATGAGCCAAATAACTTCAAGATAGATAACTCGTACAAAATTTCGTTTTGAAAGGGCATGTCACATTTTCATTTAAAATTAAGAAATTATTGGGACCGTTTAATTGTTTGTAATTTGTCACTAACAAACTTTTGTCCATGGTTGATCATAACTTGATATTTCTGCTACAAGATATAAAAAATAAGCTAAAACAACATTTTGTAAACGTAAAGCACTTGGAAAATATTTGGTTGTTTACATAATGTCCAAAGGAAAGTTACATGCTGTTCAGGACGAGCATACAAGATTCAACCAGGATGAGAAAAAGGAGGGTATTTGGGTTACTAGGATTTCTAAATAAGGCTATGTTATATCAAGGTTATAAATACATTTTGTAGTATAACCCACTTTCTCTATAACCTTCGGAAAGCTATTGTTCAAGGAACTGTAACTTGAAGAAACATGGTACAAGAAAGACACGAGGTTACGGAAAAATCTTTTAATTTCGACTGGACTCAGCTGCATATTTCTCATCCCACACAATTTAGATGTCGCAATTTTCAATGTGAGTCGCGTTCATAAATCTTTACAACAGTTCTTTTATTGATAGAAAAATCGTACCTTATCTAAACACGATTTTAAATCAAAATTGCATCTGGAGTAACTGCTAGCTAAGAAAGAAAGTTTACCACAGTATCATAACACATTACGTCTTTCTCCACTTTTCATAAACTCGGAAGGGAAGCGATAAATGTAACATGATTCTGTATCACAACTAGATAAAGTAACCTAGGTTCCTTTTAATAATAAAGAGAAATTGTTATCTTTCTAACAGTTTAATTTCAAATATTCATAAAGAAACTTATTTGGTGTGAAATATATATTTTGTGTTTGGATTCATTTGTTGTTATTTGCTTATGTCCAGTGACAATAAGTTCATGGTTTTTCATGACTAGAGTAAATTGACAATGACTTCAACTCGTAGAGATTTGTATACACACTAGATGAGTTATTTAGGATAAATGGCTTAGTATACTAGAATTATCACGATAGATCTATACACCCTCTCCACAATATGCATCGAATTAACTTTCCATTTCCAACAATTATCGCAACTTCTCTAATTCAATACATTCCACGTAAAATCAACCGAACCTATGATTTGCATTATAGTTCAAGGGCTGAGTACTTGTGGTACTATTTCTATACATCAAGCAACCCTGTGAGTTTGCATCTCAAAGATACACCGTGTATCATCAGTACAGCGGATAACCATGCGGGGCGTGATCGTTTTTTACCAGACACACTTGGTTAGTACCTATATCCGCGGTACCGTTGATACCACTTCGAAAACACTAAAGAATGTATATTTAATCTTTGTCCCAATAAAAATTTCATAATAGAAACCAGGGGGCCTCGGTGGCCGAGTGGTCTAAGTAGTTACTACTGTAATCACTAGCCAGTTAACACAGAGGTTGTGAGTTCGAACCCTGCTCATGCTGTTGCATTCGACTCCAATCTTAATGGAATAGCATTGTCAGTTTTCCTATCGAACGTCGGAGGTTTTCTCCGGGCTTCCTCAACCAATAAAAATTGGCCGCCACAAAATAGCATGATGCGGTGCTTTAAAGTGCCGTTAAAACACTACAAATCAAATCTTAATAGAAACCAATCGGTTGATCCTCACGCTTAGTAACATTGTAGTGATGGAATAGTAAATCTGGTTCATCTTTCCAACAGAGTGAGTCTGCTGCTTTATTCTTATAGTTGACGTGTTATTTTCCAAATTATAACTTGGTTTTAACTTTTTTTATTACTGATAGGTGTGTTTAAAAGTAATAAAATTACAGCACTCGTCTTCCTTTTAAATCCTTGTCTTTGAATTTAAGCAAAGTAAAATAAAAGTGCATGATTCATTACTCTAAACTCTGCTTAACATCATTGAACAAAGGTATTTATTATGGATAACAACCCCTTTTCTTTCTTTTACTTTGATTTTGTTTTTTTTTTTTCTTTTTGTTGAGCTGCTTTCTGTGATTATTTGTCTTCAAAGTTTTATGATATGATTATTTTTTGCACGCTTTCTAAACATGTATATTCTGCTCTTTTAAAATGAATTTAACAAAATTTTGTTTTAATTGGCCTTTTGAAAAGGTCACAATGGGGACCATTCAAAACAATGATTTTAAAAAGATGTGCATACTATATGTCGAACAACGCTGATACGTTAGACATAACACTTGAGTCAATCAAAAGATTGAGCTAAAACGTCTACGCTAGATTCGTTCATTAGACGAAATATTCTAGATAAGGGAAATCTACTTGCTGCACCTCTCCTTTATTCTTGTATATAAAAATAATTTTGAAACAAAAGGTTGTATCAACTATTTCGATTAGACGAAGAAATATTGTCAATTGCTGGGCAAAAAAAAACGACGAAAATCCAAAATAATCCACCAGATTCTACGAGGAAAATCAAACACTGGGTTACACGATCTCCCACAAACTCTGGAGTAAGCGGAGGTGCCAGCTAATCCACGGCTTATGAATCCTAAAATGTTCGGTAAACCGGAAGTAGAACATCGAGGAAACTGTAACCTGTCACAGGGTAACGATAAGCCACTTGATTTGTTTCTTATACCGATATTATACCAAGACAATTTGCCTAATTTTTAATACGAAGAAGCTTGTTACGGGCAAACAGGAAGTAAAAGTTCGAAAGGTCTGAACAAAATATTAATAATATAGCATTATCAAATAAAGCTATGTGTTCTGGATTTTCTATCTGTGTTGAAGACCCATTGATGGCTTTTGGGCTGTTTTCCGCCGTTTGATCGTTTTGTTGTCTCTTTGGCACTTCCACATTTCCATTTTCAAGTTTATGACTACATTGTAACAGTTGGTGAGAAAATGTGACACTAAATGTATTAGGCTCGTATGAATGGACGGACAAATTTAAATCCGTATACCATTTTCCTTTTGAAATATTTCATTAGGTCCTAGGGAATAATTTAATCGTTTATTCAAACATTAAAATTGAGACGAAATGCACCCACAGGGACGGATTTAGGCGGGGGCGTGGAGGGCGTGCCCCCCCCCCCCTAAAATTTGCAAAGCATGGATTTACTCCAACATATTTAAGTATCAGAAGAGACCATTACATCTTTCTTAACATTCAAAGTATATAAAACAGTCAGTTTAACAGAATCAACGTGATTACTAATCAACTGACCTACGCTTTATTAAATTTAAAGTTCTATAAATTATTTCAAAGGAAAGCTGCGTTTGATGACAAATACAATAGGTTTTTTTTAGAAGTTAAAGTAAAAACTAATGTTGCATTGTATTTCCGGTTTTTATAATAAATTTCTTTGATAATCGAAGTTCCAAAACATCCCTTACTCACTTTCACAATGTCATCATGACACGGTCAAGAAACTATCGGCAGATGAGATTCTTTCATAATGGTCCGAGAACACAATTAATTCGTAGTGCATTTCTTTTAGAACATGAATGAAAATAAAAAAAATTCTACCTGCGCTTTCTTAAAGAAACTTTAACAGTGTGTTGTACCACAGGCGCTTGGGTCTATGATACAGATTTTTTTTTTTTTTTTTTTTTTTTAGTAAAATATTCAATTTTCTATATTTATAATACATATCTATCACTTCTGTGCATGTCTCACCTAGTTTCGAGTGATTTAAACGACCCAAAGAAAATACCAAATTTTACTATCCATACTAAGAAATTTTGATTCTTAGTATGGATAGTAAAATTTGGTATTTTCTCTGGGTCGTTTAAATCACTCGAAACTAGGTGAGACATGCACAGAAGTGATAGATATGTATTATAAATATAAAAAATTGAATATTTTAATAAAAAAAAAAAAAAAAAAAAATCTGTATCATAGACCCAAGCGCCTGTGAATAAAACATGTAAATATAAAATAAGATTTTTAAGAAATAAAAACATTACAAGCACTGCAACCATGACAAATTGCTATTTAACGAAAAAGTAACCTAAACTGTTTCCCGTCACTTGTCGTCTGCTAAACTTAATGTTTCAGGAGGAAGAAAGATTGTAAAAGAAAAACATTATCTTTAAAGATTCGTACGACTTTCTTCCTTATAACTTTTCTCCATACAAGGTTTTTGTCTAAACTTAGGTTTGTCGTCTGCATCAAAGTGAATAGGAAATCAAAGCCAACTGCTGGTCTTTGGTCGCCATGCATTATACAAGATGAAAGAATCACTTCAAACGAATAATACGTTGTCGAGTAATTAAAGCTTCATTTACTCTCTTCTTTTAATGTTTTATTCTTTTTTATCTAATACCACAAAAGTATTTGTGACAAAGAAAAGTGGTTTTCATATCAACATGGCATTAGTTTCCAATAATGATTTTTTTTTATAAGTCTGGAAGAATATTGCAAAAAGATATTTTGCAATTAAAATGATATGTGTACTCTTTTCTTATGTCACGTTGTGTCTACCGTGATCTTTCCTATGCACTATTAATAATTGAATTTTGGAACCAAACCGTGCTTCCTCATAAACAAAACTGAAAATAATTTAGTTTTATTGAATAAGTGATATGAAATTATGAGCAATGTATATGATGAATTTTTAGAGTAGAAATCAAACAACGAGTCTCTAAATTGTGTATGTCCAACAAACAAACATAATTGGTCAAGGCTGGCATAAAACAGCGATTATAATTAAGTTGGAAGCCAAAAGTGATGAAACTAAAAATATAACTGTGAGATCTGAGACAAGGTAGATCTGAGACAAGCAATCTTGTTGAATAATTAGTAATGCTATAGAGCATTTGTCAAATTACCCCTTTGTTTGCATATTTGATTTACAAAATTGCTCAAATCTTGAATAATTTTTACCACGACCCATCGACCTCCCTACCCCCCCCCCCCCCCCATCTTGAAACATAGAATAATTTGTTGCCCTCTTTATTTTCCCAACAATTTTCAATGCTCTTCCTTAATTTACCACTACCCCAGTTTTCACATGACCGGTCCCTATAATACCACTTATAAACATATCTTGTTCAAGAAAATAATACGACAATAGTTTGCTTGAAGTTATATGTCCGTTTTATGATTAGCCTTCTTTGAAGGATTCCGTATAAGTATTACTTAATGTGACCAGACTAAACGCGTTTATAAAACCCTGGTTAACATATCCCCTATCCGTTTGTTCTATCAATTCTTCTGTCGCAATAAAGGCACGACAAATTAATTATTTTGATCAGCATGAAAATTTAAAAAAAAAAAAAAAGTTGGCTTTTACCGCAAACCGATGAAAACCTTTGTGCATAAGTCACATCAACACGCCAGTATGTCACAAAGCAGAGAGCTCAAAAGCAAAGCTTTGTATAACTTTTGTTCGGCTGTTAAACGCACGCAAAGTGAACATCAACGATTCAGGACTTTCCTTTTTGTCTTCCTTTGAAGATCGCGTATTAACGAATTCGATACATTTTTTTCAGGAAAAGTCGTTTTTGACCAACGATCGAAATATAATTTCAAAGAAGCGTATTAGTAGAATACAAGCTTACTTCTTTTGAAGTAGTTGTTTAATCTCTTTGTTACAAGTTGTCTCTTTGATTCATGTTCCTTTGAAAACGATTATGAAATGAATAGGAAAGAAGTTCAAAAACAATACGCGTTTAATCATCAAATTATAATTATAAAACCGTCTATTTATGGATAAACAACCCCATTAGCTCTATTATCTTTTCTAAGATTTCATGTTTTCAAAAATACTCAAACAAAATAGTTTTGGAGCCTTTAGAGAAACTGTTTGATCTTCTGAAGCTTCTAATGGATGTATATCTGAAGCATCACTTTTTAGTGAAAATGTTAGCTTTCTGATCTTTTTTGAAAAAAGATAAAATGTCATTTGAAATCAAAAACCGACGTCTAAAGAGATGAGCAAAGGAACAAATTAGCCATTAAACTATATCTGACATGTCACATAAAGTCGTGTAGAAGGTATCATGTCTATATAAAATGGAAAATGTTTTAAACGAATTTTATTGACACTGCAAACCGTCACTGCAAGGGACAAGATATAATTTGTGTGTGGACGTACATTAAAAAAGTATTCGCAATGTTTCACCTCATTACAGATTATTATACAATTTGATATAGATGTGCCAATAGCTTTTTAAAGGACATCTATGTAAGATGTTACACTGATTTAGCAAAATACTGTACTGTACAGCAGACGTTAGAAAGAAGAGTATACTATTAAGATATCATTTAAATTTAGAATTATTTTTTTTAGAAAACTCCATATAAGATTAGTATATGATACTAAACTATATAGTGAAACAAGTACTATCTCAAAAAAGAACATTGACGCACTTAAATTGGGGTACATGTGTATGTTTAAAACAATATTGGTCATATACACATTTAATTGTGCTAAAGGAGCTTAAATTAGGGACAAAATTAGAAAAAATAAAAATAAAAAAAGATAAAATATAGTAAAATAGGAATAATATTTATATAATAAAAGTTACCCCTTTAGTACCGATACAAGTGAAAGATTGCCGTACATATTTAAAAAAAAAAAAAAAAAAAAAAAAAAAAAAAAAGAGAATACAGGAGCCAGACTACAGAAAACTGATTGACCAAAAGAAATAAAAAATAGAGACAATAGGTTATACAAATAAAATAATGGTTTGCTAAATTAAAGAATAGAGAAAATAGAATGATCGGCAAATTGAATAAAGAAGTGAGAATATAAAAAATAGCCCAAAAGGTTAAACAATAAAGACCTTAAAAACACCAGCTCCTCATCCGGACTCTCATGGATTCGTTCCCTAATCTTCTGATAAGCCCATGGTAAATATTTTCTAATTTTGAAAAAATACTCAGTTTAAAATACTATTGCTATAAGACAGGATGTTTCATTGCATTGAGTGTGATACAGGGGTAAATTCAGTAAAAAATCTCCCATTGACTTTAATGCTAATCTATGTGTGGAAATTTTATACCTGATTTACCTTTAGAAATTAAAATCTTTCATATATCATTCATGAAAGTACAAATGTAGCCCTATCTTTTGCAACAATAAAAACATAGGGTCATGCGGCATTTTTTGGCATTCACATGGCCTTGTTTACAAACAATGTAGTTTCGCACTGAATTCCTACACTGACCCCCATTACTGTTCAACCCTGTAGGGAAAAAAATTAGTACATTCAGCATTTATTTTTTTATTTTTTTAAACTCTAGTTTTGATCCATCTACCAAAAAATATTTATTACAAACATTATTTACCAATCAGAAGAGCACATGACTTCACTTTTAGACAGAAAGCTCTCCCCTAAATGGGCGGTCCCTGATGAAGTATATTTTTTTACTGAATTTACCCCTACAATATTTCTCCTTTCTCTCTTATGATTATTTGACGATTAACAGACAAATTATACGATAAGGAGTTTTCTCATTGTTAAATGTCGTACGCATGATTTAATTGCTTACATCAATTTCATTTTAACTTTAGTAGATAGCTGTTTCATTGGCAATCATACCTCATCTTCATATTTTAATATTGATCCTTCAATGATCTGCAAAACATACGTTTATGCCTATATGGCATGTATATTGAAAACTTTCCCTTGTTGCCCATCTCGATAAACAAGACGTATTTTGAAGACATGGTATTTCAATAGTTTGGTATCATTTTAAGTCATAGGATACCTGGGACTATTATACCGCGTTAGTATAATAGTCCCAGAGGCTACCAAATGGAAAATATTACAATTGCGTCGCAGAAAAAAAATGGAAAAAATATTTATCAGTCTGAATCAATTTTTATGGTAGACTTTTATTTAAATGCACTAAATTAACAATTATCCCAAAGTTAAAACAAATTATTAACAGCTAATAATTTCAACTTAAATAAAAATAGAAACAGATATCTGACATCTTTTAAAATATTTCCAGAGCACACAGACTAGCTAACACTCATAGTTGTAAATTGTAAATTATTAGAGATTTTAATTTTAATTTTATTTTATGAAATATTTTTAATATTCTCCGTTATTTTTTGGCGAACCTGTATCAGTATTCGATGATGTTTAAACCATATTTTCACAAAGGACCTATTAGCACTACGATCGGAAGGAACACATTCTGAGGATAGATTGCTGCTCAACACCCAGTGTCAAATTAATATACACACAGTTCTGATTCCTTGGTGATTTTTTTTATAAAAAAATGTATACAAACTATTTTTCACGTAGTTAATTCAAATGAGTAATAAAATATATCTTTATGCGCCAGATTCAGAGATAAATGTGGTCGACATTTAAGTAATCATTGTTGCTTCGCAACACGGAGCGGAGCTATCAGTTTCAGTCGAAATACACGCCATCTTGAATAAATTACTTATCACGTGTAGATTCTGATTGGTTGCATAAAATGAGGCTGAGATACAGCATCAGCTATTTGCTAAAATGAGATTAAGAATTACAAACTTTTCTCGTTCAGGATAAGACAGCAAATTCCGGAAAATTAACTATGTGTATTTCAGTTCCGATCAACTGTTCGTGTTATTATATATATGCATACATTTCACAGATAAATTCAATATTGAAATATCAATTATATTATTAATGCGTGTTTTATTGCTTTGTTACTCTGCAATTTGCACGATTTGCTTTGCTAAAAAATGTTCCTATACAATGTTTACAAAATCCATTATCTGTATTTTATAACTGATTACAACATAGGCACACCTCCAGACAGGCGCATCTGAAGAGTCATGTCTAAATCTATAATTGTTTTCAAGTCAATTTTCAACAAGATTTTTTTAACCATGGGTGCATAACGCATTCTCTTAATTCTATATCAATCAATATCTAAAAATACCAGATATCCAATACTAATTTAACAACCACATGCACACATATAACCTTGAATTAGCGTAGAGCGATGCAGTCCATAGCTATTTTTAGAAAGCTTAAACTTGTTCATTTTAAATTTCGATTTCCTTGACATTTCTACCCTTTGGGAACACATCCTTCACTTATTTTCAAGAAGAAAAAAGCTGCGGATTTTTGCAAAAAGATTTTTGAATTTTTGCAAAAAGATTTTTGAATCTTTGCAAAAAGGTTTGGAGTATCTTACTCAAATCGTATACTCTCCACTTGTGTATCGATTTTATGGAAATAGTTAAGTTTTATAATTATTGTTCATTGTTGATTTTTTAAAGCGGTATTTTTACTGTAAATTAATCCAATTCAAAAAATATATTCCTTCTTGAAAATTAAAACAAATAACATAGAATACCAACTCATTTAAAAAAGGGTCTTTGTACTCGTTTTCAAGATTATAATTTTACTCCATCGAAAATTATCTTTTCCCAAGATGATGAAACTTCTGTTTTTATGTATAATTTCATCCAAATGTACAAAACAAAAACAAATTCAGATAAGATATTATTATGTATACTTATACTTGTCTTATGAAAAGAGATCTGCCTGAGACGGAGAGGGTTATTCGTATGTAAACTTTTGACATTGGGAGGTTGAGCATAGTTTACACTTGCGCATGATAAGATTTGGGTTCTGAGTCGAATTAAAGCGGGTTGGAATGTTTATTGGTTTACTTACTAACCCAACTTTTCGAGTTATAGTTTTTTTTTTAAATGTCTTTGTCAAAAATAGCTTGTTGTCGTCAATATGATGATATTTAGAATAATTAATATTAAGTAAAAAGGAAAAAAGAGAAATATACAAAGGTAATAAGCATTAAGTTTTAATTAAGACAAAGCTTTTTTTGCTTTTGAAGTGATCGGCCACAACAGAAAAGATTATTTCACAATCTTTGAAGTTTTTCGTGTCAAATAGCATAAAAGGATATTCCTAGTTTTTCATTATATTTTATGCCATAAATTCTTTTGTTGTATGTTTATATCTGTTTCAAAGAAAAACAGATGACGACGGTCAAAGGTATTGGAAGACAATAGGGATCTTTATTTGAAATTATTGATGAAGATCAAAAACGATACAGTCATTTGATGTCTTTTTATAATGATTGAATATAAGGAGATTTAAGGGAAAAGATGTCTGTTCTTCTGGTATTATATATAATAAAACATTATTAAGTCATTTTGCTAATTTTTTTATTTATTTTGACATCAACCATCTTTAGATCGCGGGGCATTTTTTATAATTCCACTCTGGATTGTCTGTTTTATCTTTGATTTGCTGTCAAAAAAAGACATATCGACAATGCTGCACACAGTTTCTGGGGAGTGAAGCACAGCCGTATTCAGCTTTGTAAAAGTTCAAAGCACAAGGCGACAGTGGTTTAACAAATTCTGTACACATTTTAATACTCCTTCTAGTTGTAAATTCAGGGTAATATTATACATTTATTTCCCATGTCTGAGGGAGATATTAAGATTTGTTCAACCAAGAAAAATCATATTTCACGATAGCATCGGCTTGAGTAACGGTTCTGCTAATTGTTTGGGTATAAACGGTTATGTTTATTGTGTCTTTTTGTATCGGGATGTATAAGTATCCGGCCACGTCCACTTGTATTTTTTGTCTATCTGAAGAGTTAAGCCTTTTACAACTGATTTTATAGTTCGTTCTTATGTTGTACTGTTATACCACTGACCCAGGTTAGGGGGAGGATTGGGATCCCGCTAACATGTTTAACCCCGCCACAGTATTTATGTATGTGCCTGTCCTAAGTCAGGAGCCTGTAATTCAGTGGTTGTCGTTTGTTTAAGTGTTACATATTTGTTTTTCGTTCATTTTTTTTACATTAATAAGGCCGTTAGTTTTCTCGTTTGAATTGTTTTACAGTGTCTTATCAGGGCCTTTTATAGCTGACTATGCTGTATCGGCTTTGCTCATTATTGAGGGCCGTACGGTGACCTATAGTTGTTAATGTTTGTGTCATTTTGGTCTTTTGTGAAAAGTTGTCTCATTGGCAATCATACCACATCTTGGGTAAGGGTTATGCTAATTGTTCGAGTAAGGGTTGCGCAAATTGTTTGGGTAATGTTTATGCTAATTGTTTGGGTAAGGGTTATGCTAATTGTTTTTGGTAAGGGGAATGTTAATTGTTTGGGTAAGGGTTATGCTAATTGTTTTGGTAATTGTTATGCTTATTGTTTGGGTAAGAGTTATGATAATTTTTTCGGTTTAGCGTTGTTGGGTAAATGTTGTGACCTTTTAGATTATAGCTCTTCATCATTTATATTAGCTTTGGATTTCAAATATTTTGGCCACGAGCATCACTGAAGAGACATGTATTGTCGAAATGCGCATCTTGTGCAGGAAAATTAGTACCGTTAATTTTATTGTGAATAATGTTATCTTCAGCAACATTGGTAAAGGTAGGATTATAGACTGCATAATGGTTATTCACAGCATAAGGATTAGGATTATAGATAGCAGTAGGATTAGGATTATATTTAGCAGTAGGGTTAGGGTTACAGACGGCTTAAGGGTTAAGGTTAAAGACGTTTATGTAGTCTAAAACTCAATGGCGCAAACGTATTATTCGCGCGCATAAGTTTTTATTAACACAACAAGACTAATATTAGGCGCATGATAATTTCTCCCTCAATTATCATGTTAGCAAGGAAATAGATATACATGTATATATATCTCAAAATACCAAAGGACATGTCACAATCACAAATAAAGTAAGAACACATATATAAGGATTGGGGTAAAAGACAGCATAAGGGTTATGGCTAAAGACCACATTTTGATAAGGGTTATGGTAAGGTTTATAGACAGCATTATTATTATTAGAGTAAATAACAGCATTGCAGTTAGGGTTAAAATCAGCACACGGGTTAGGTTTTTAGACAGTTTTAGGGTTAGGATAAAATGCAATATGATTAGGGTTATATCTACCATACGGTTATGCATATATTCAGCATTGTGGTTAGGGTTGTAAACAGCATTAAGGTTAGGATTATTGGCAGCATTAGGGTTAGGGATATATACAGCATAAGGGTTAGAGTTATAAACAGCATTAGGGTTAGGGTTATTGACAGCATTACGGTTAGGGTTATAAACAGAATTAGGGTTAGGGTTATTGACATCATTAGGGTTAGGGTTTATAGACAGCATTAGGGTTAGGGTTATAAGCAACATAAGGTCTAGGTTTATATATATCATTAGGGTTAGGTTAATAGACAGCATATGGGTTAGGTTATAGATAGTATTAAAACCAGGTTCAACCCACCATTTTTATTCCCCTTTAAAAATGTCCTGTACCAAGTCAGGAAGATGGCCATTGTTATATTATTGTTCGTTTCTGTGTGTGTTGCATTTTAATGTTGTGTCGTTTGTTTTCTCTTATTTTTGAGATATTAATAAGATAAGACGTAGCGCGGTACTTGTTTATCCCAAATTCATGTATTTGGTTTAGATGTTATATTTGTTATTCTCGTGGGATTTTGTCTAATGCTTAGTCCGTTTCTGTGTGTTGCGTTTCGGTGTTGTGTCGTTGTTCTCCTCTTATATTTAATGCGTTTCCCTCGGTTTTAGTTTGTTACCCCAATTTGTTTTTTGTCCATGGATTTACGAGTTTTGAACAACGGTATACTACTGTTGCCTTTATTTATCAGACACATTAGGGTTAGGGTTATAGACATCATTAGGGTTATGGTTATAGACAGCATTAGGGTTAGGGTTATAAGCAACATAAGGTCTAGGGTTATATACATCATTAGGGTTAGGGTTATAGACAGCATATGGGTTAGGGTTATAGATAATATTAGGAATAAAGTTATAGGCAGTATTAGGGTTAGGGTTAAGGTTATAGACAGTATAGGAGTAAGGTTTATAGACAGTATAGGAGTAAGGGTTATATACAGTATAGGAGTTAGGTTTATAGACATCATTAGGGTTAGGGTTAAACACATCATTAGGGTTATGGTTATAGACATCATTAGGGTTAGGGTTAAACACATCATTAGGGTTAGGGTTATAGACATCATTAGGGTTATGGTTATAGACATCATTAGGGTTATGGTTATAGACATCATTAGGGTTAAGGTTATATATATCATTAGGGTTAGGGTAATAGACATCATTAGGGTTAGGTTAATAAACAGCATAAAGGTTAGGGTTATAGACATAATTAGGGTTAGGGTTATAAGCAACATTAGGGTTAGGGTTATAGATATCATTAGGGTTAGGATAATAGGCAGCATTAGGGTTAGAAATATAGGCAATATTAGAGTAAGGGTTATAAGCAACATAAGGGTTAGGCTTATAGGCAGCATTAGGGTTAGGGTTATAGAAATCATTAGGGTTGGGGTTATAGACAGCATTAGGTTTAGGGTTATAAGCAACATTCGGGTTTGGGTTATAGAGTCATTAGGGTTAGGGTTATAGACATCATTAGGATTAGGGTAAAAGACAACATTAGGGTTAGGGTTATATGCATCATTAGTATAAGGAACATTAGGGTTAGGGTTATTGACAACATTAGGTTTAGGGTTAAGAATACCTTTTTGTTCAATAAACTGAATGTGACTTTTACCCTTTGTTATACTGATTATTTCAAGCATTTCTGTCAAGTTTTGTCATAATCAGTTCAATAGTTGGAGAAAAATCTAGTTTATTGAAAGACGACATCTACAGCGATTCAAGCAACATTTCTTCGACAAATCCGAACCAAGCCGCATCAAGATAGAATAGAGTGTGGACAAATAAATGATCAAATATCTATCTTATCTGCCTACAAACAGTTGAAAATGAACCACAAGATGATTTTAGGAAGATAAAATACCACTTATAAACCTCTTTGTCGTCTTTATAAGGTCTCTTTGGGTCAATTCATACCTCTCATTTCCTCAAAATTTCAACTTTTCAGGCCAATAAATAAAAATATTGGGGTAACTTTCACTCATTTATGGTAGAAATGGTATAAGAAATGAGTAATTGAAGCATTTTAGCAGAATGAACAATCCATATAAAAGTTTACTGTCTCCATGGAGGTTTCAATAAGTCCTTACGTACAAATTGAATTTACGCCGCGTTCCAAAGAGGGACATAAAAGGCTTCTCTTTTAGTGAATAACTTGTCGTTACACCATTAAAAATAATTTCATCTACTTATAACTATATATTTATTCAAGCATTATCTAGGAAAATGTTATATCATAGCAAAATATAACAACCTCAAAAAAAATATATGCACTTAGTATGGCTTGTTCTGAATATTCATGGTATAGTCCTATTTCAAGACAATTTTCTCATAAAATGTGTTTTGGAGACTCAATCCACTCAGAATATTTCATTTTTTGTATTATTTCACTTAAATAGCAAGAAATTTTAACACAGGAGATTACTCACAAGGCCATAGGTGCATGTACAGCTTCCCATATTAGGTGTATAACCACCATTGACTTTCCCCTATTAGTCTTTGTTAAATTTGAACTTTTCAAAAAATTGTGCAGAATTTATCTTTGTTTCAATAAAGAAATACTTGGCATGAGTAAAGTTTTATCCTGTCCACTTCTATGGAAAAAGTTTCACATAACATTTCATTGCATATAAGAAAATAACCATCATTGGAAGTTAACCAATCAAATTTCTCCCCTTATTACATCTGTGTACAAGGTTTAGTCACCATGTAACCTCAAGATTACAAACTTTTCTGTAGAAATCACAAATAAAAAATAATGGTGTTTTGAAATACCCAAGACATATGTTTATGACACAGAAATAGTTTTACTGCAATAAAATGTAGGATTAATTACCTACAACGGTCAAATTCAAGGGAATATTTTTTTAGACCTACTTTCGTATGCAACCGGATGTGACGTACCATGATTTGGTGGTATCACACCTATAGGCAGCATCAGGATTAAGGTTTTAGAAATCATTATGGTTGGGGTTATAGACATCACTAGGGTTAGGAATATAGACTTCATTAGGGTTAGGGTTATAGGCAGCATAAGGGTTGAGTTATAAGCAGCATTAGCTTTAGGGTTATAAGCAACATTATGGTTAGGGTTATAGACAACATTAGGGTTAGGGTTATAGGCATCATTACGGTTAGGGTTGTAGAAATCATTAGGGTTTGGGTTATTTACATCATTAAGGTTAGGGTTATAGAGATCATTAGAGTTAGGGTTATAGAGAGTATAAGGATTAAGGTTATAGGCAGCATAAGGTTTAGGGTTACTAGCAACATTCGGGTTAGGGTTAGGATAATAAACATCATAAGGGTTAGTGTTTTAAAAAGCATTAGGGTTAGAGTTATAAGCAACATTAGGGTTAGGGTTATAGACATCATTAGGGTTAGAGTTATAAGCAACATTAGGGTTAGGGTTATAGACATCATTAGGGTTAAGGTTATAGACATTATTAGCGTTGGGGTTATAGACATCATTAGGTAAGGGTTATAAACAGTCTAAAGGTTTGGGTTATAGGCAGTAATAAGGTTAGGGTAATAGACAGTATTAGGGTTAGGATTATAAACAGTATTAGGGTTAGGATTATAAACAGCATTATGGTAAGGGTAATATACATCATTAGATTAAGGGTTATAGGCAGCATTACGGTTAGGTTTATATAAATCAATAGGGTTGGGGTTATAGACATCATTAGGGTTAGGGTTATCAACAGTATTAGGGTTTGATTTATAGGCAGCAATAGGGTTAGGGTTATATACAGTATAAGAATTGGGGTTATAGGCAGAATTAGGGTTAGGATTATAGTCAGTATTAGGGTTAGGGTTTTATACATCATTAGGGTTAGGGTTATAGACATCATTAGGGTTAGGGTTATAGAAAGTATAAGGATTAAGGTTATAGGCATCATTAGGTTTAGGGTTATATGCAACATTAGGGTTAGGGTTATAGACATCATTAGGGTTAGTGTAATAGACATTATTAGCGTTAGGGTTATAAACATCATTGGGGTTAGGGTTATAAACAGCATTATGGTTAGGGTTATAGACATCATATGGGTTAGGGTTATAAGTAACCTTAAAGTTAGTGTTATAGACATCATTAGGGTTAGGGTTAAAGACATCATTAGGGTTAAGGTTATAGACATCATTAGGGTTAGGGTTAAAGACATCATTAGGGTTAAGGTTATAGGCAGCATAAGGGTAAGGGTTATAAGCATCATTAGGGTTAGGGTTATAGACATCATTATGGATAGGGTTATAGCTAGAGAGTAGAAGGTTTAAGGTTAAAGGCAGCATTATGTTTAGGGTTATACGCAACATTAGGGTTAGGATTATTGACATCATTAGGGTTAGGGTAATAGACATTATTAGGGTTAGGGTTATAGAGAGTAGAAGGGTTAAGGTTAAAGGCAGCATTATGTTTAGGGTTATACGCAACATTAGGGTTAGGATTATTGACATCATTAGGGTTAGGGTAATAGACATTATTAGGGTAAGGGTTATAAACATTATTAAGGTTAGGGTTAAAGACATCATATGGGTTAGGGTTATAAGCAACCTTCAAGTTAGTGTTATAGACATCATTAGGGTTAGGGTTAAAGACATCATTAGGGTTAAGGTTATAGGCAGCATTAGGGTTAGGGTTATAAGCAACTTTAGGTTAAGGCTCAAAGACAGCATAAGGGTTAGGGTTGTATACATCATAAGGGTAAGGGTTATAGACAGCATTATGATTAGTTTCCTTGACATCATAATGGTTAGGGCTATTGACATCATTATGGATAGGGTTATAGGCAGCATTAGGGTTAGAGTTATAGACATGATTAGGGTTAGGGTTATAGAGAGTAGAAGGGTTAAGGTTGTAGGCAGCATTAGGTTTAGGGTTATACGCAACATAAGGGTTAAGGTTAAAGACATCATTAGGGTTAGGGTTATAGAAATCTTTAGGGTTGGGGTAATAAACATCATTCAGGTAAAGGTTAGAGACAACATAAGATTAGTGTTTTAAACAGTGTTAGAGTGAGGGTTATAGGCAGCACTAGGGTTAGGGCTATTGCCATCATTAGGGTTAGGATTATAAATATCATTAGGGTTAGCGTTATAGGAAGCATTAGGTGTAGGGTTATACGCAACATTAGGGTTAGGGTTATAGACATCATATGGGTTAGGGTTATAGAAATCATTAGGGTTGGGGTTATAGATATCATTAAGATAAGGATTATAGGCAGCATTAGGGTTAGGGTTATAGACATCATACAGGTTAAGTGTTATAAGCAACATTAGAGTTCGGATTATAGACGGTATAAGGGTTAGGGTTATAGACATTATCAGGGTTAGGGTAATAGACAGCATTAGGGTTAGGGTAATAGACATCATTAGGGTTAGGGTTGTAAATAGGATTAGGGTTAGGGTTAAAGGCAGTAATAGGGTTAGGGTAATAGACAGTATTAGGGTTAGGGTTATCGACATCATTAGGGTTAAGGTTATATACATATCATTAGGGTTTTGGTTATAAACATCATTAGGTTTAGGGTTATAGACATCATTAAAGTTCGGGTTATAGGCAGCATAAGGGGTAGGGTTATAAGCAGCACAAGGGTTAGGCTTATAAGCAACATTAGGGTTAGGGTTATAGAAAACAATAGGGTTAGGGTTATAGGCAGCATTACGGTTAGGTTTATAGAAATCATTAGGGTTGGGGTTATGGACATCATTAGGGTTAGGGTTATCAACAGTATTAGGGTTTGATTTATAGGCAGCAATAGGGTTAGGGTTATATACAGTATAAGAGTTAGAGTTATAGGCAGAATTAGGGTTAGGATTATAGTCAGTATTAGGGTTAGGGTTATAGACATCATTAGGGTTAGGGTTATAGACATCATTAGGGTTAGGGTTATAGAGAGTATAAGGATTAAGGTTATAGGCAGCATAAGGTTAAGGGTTATAAGCAACATAAGGGTTAGGGTTATAGACATCATTAGGGTTAGTGTAATAGACATTATTAGGGTTAGGGTTATAAACAGCATTATGGATAGGGTTATAGACATCATATGGGTTAGGGTTATTAGTAACCTTAAAGTTAGTATTATAGACATCATTAGGGTTAGGGTTAAAGACATCATTAGGGTTAAGGTTATAGGCAGCATTAGGGTTAGGGTTATAAGCAACTTTATGATAAGGGTTATAGGCAGTATAAGGGTAAGGGTTAAAGCCATCATTAGGGTCAAGGTTATAGGCAGCATTAGGGTAAGGCTCAAAGACAGCATTAGGGTTAGGATTGTAGACATCATTAGGGTAAGGGTTATAGACAGCATTATGATTAGTTTTATAGACATCATAATGGTAAGGGTTATTGACATCATTAGGGATAGGGTTATAGGCAGCATAAGGGTTAGGGTTATAGACATGATTAGGGTTAGGGTTATAGAAAGTATAAGGGTTAAGGTTGTAGGCAGCATTAGGTTTAGGATTATACGCATCATTAGGGTTAGGGTGATAGACATCATTAGGGTTAGGGTTATAGAAATCTTTAGGGTTGGGGTAATAGACATCATTAAGGTTAGGGTTAGAGACAACATTAGAGTTAGGGTTATAAACAGTATTAGGGTAAAGGTTATAGGCAGCACTAGGGTAAGGGCTATAGCCATCATTAGGGTTAGGATAATAGACATCATAGGGTTAGGGTTATAGACAACATTAGGGTTTGGGTAATATGCAGCATTAGGGTAAGGATTTTACACAGTTTAAGGGTTAGGGTTATAAAAAGCATTAGGGTTAGGGTTATAGACATCATAAGGGTCAAGGTTATAGACAACATTTGGGTTAGGGTAATGTGCAGCATTAGGGTAAGGGTAATAGAGATTATAAGGGTTAAGGTTGTAGGAAGCATTAGGTGTAGAGTTATACGCAACATTAGGGTTAGGGTTATAGACATCATTAGTGTTACGATTATAGAAATAATTAGGGTTGGGGGTATAGATATCAGTAAGGTAAAGGTTGTAGACAGTATTAGGATTAGGATTATAGGCAGCATTATGGTTAGGGTTATAAGCAACATTAGGGTTAGGGATATAGACATCATATGGGTTAGGGTTATAGACATCATACGGGTTAGGGTTATAGGCAGCATTAGGTTAAGGGTTAAAAGCAACATTAGGGTTAGGATTATAGACAGTATAAGGGTTTGGGTTATTGACAGTAATAGGGTTAGGGTAATAGACAGCATTTGGGTTAGGGTAATAGACATCATTAGGGTAAGGGGTTGTAAATAGGATTAGGGTTTAGGTAAAAGGCAGCAATAGAGTTAGGGTAATAGACATCATTAGGGTTAGGGTAGAAGACATTATTTGGGTTTGGGTTATATGCACCATAAGGGTTAGGGTTATAAAAAACATTAGGATTGGTTATAGGCAGCATACGATTTAGAGTTATAGAAATCATTAGGGTTTGGGTTATAGACATCATTAGGGTTAGGGTTAAAAACAGTTTAAAGGTTTGGGTTATAGGCAGCAATAGGGTAAGGGTAATTGACAGTATTAGACTTAAGATTGTAAACAGCATTAGGGTTAGGGTTAAAGACATCATTAGGGTTAGGATTATAGACAGTATTAGGGTTAGGGGTATAGGCAGCATTACGGTAAGAGTTATAGAAAGCATTAGGGTTCGGAATATAGACATCATTAGGATTAGGGTTATAAACAGTATTAGGGTTTGATTTATAGGCAGCAAAAGGATAAGGGTTATAGACAGTATAAGAGTTAGAGTTATAGGCAGTATACGGGTTAGGATTATAGACAGTATTAGGCTAAGTTTTATAGATATTATTAGGGTTAGGTTTATAGACATCATTAGGGTTAGGGTAATAGAGAGTATAAGGATTAGGGTTATAGGCAGCATTAGTTTAAGGGTTATAAGCAACATTAGGGTAAGGGTTATAGACATCATTAGGGTTAGGGTTATAGACATTATTAGGGTTAGGGTTATAAACAGCATTAGGGTTAAGGTAATAGACATTATTAGGGTTAGGTTTTAGGCAGTATGAGGGTTAGGGTTATTGACATCCTTAGGTTTAGGGTTATAGTCATCATTAGGGTTAGGGTTATAGAGAGTATAAGGGTTAGGGTTATAGGCAGCATTAGGTTAAGGGTTACAAGCAACACTAGTGTTAGGGTTATAGACATCATAAGGATTAGGGTTATAGACAGTATTAGGGTTACGTTAATAGACATCATTAGGGTTAGGTTTGTTAGCAGCATTAGGGTTAGGGTAATAGGCAGCAATAGGGTAAGTGTTATAGACAGTATTAGGGTTAGGGTTTTAAACAGCATAAGGGTTAGGGTTATAGGCAGCAATAGGGTTAGGATAACAGACAGTATTAGGGTTAGGTTAAAGACATCATTTGGGTTAGAGTTATAGACATTAATAGGGTTAGGGTTAAAGACATTATCAGGGTTAGGCTTAAAAACAACATTAGGGTTAGGGTTATAGACATCATTAGGGTTAAGGTTATAGACATCATTAGGGTTAGGGAAATAGACATCATTTGGGTTAGGGTTATATGCAGCATAAGGGTTAGTGTTATAAGGAACATTAGGGTTAGGGTTATTGACAACATTAAGGTTAGGGTTATAGGCAGCATAAGGGTTAGGGTTATAGAAATCATTAAGGTTTGGGTTATAGACATCATTAGGGTTAGGTTTAAAAACAGTATAAAGGTTTGGGTTATAGACAGCAATAGGGTAAGGGTAATTGACAGTATTAGACTTAAGGTTGTAAATAGCATAACGGTTAAGGTTATAGACATCATAAGGGTTAGGATTATAGACAGTTTTAGGGTTAGGGGTATAGGCAGCATTACGATAAGAGTTATAGAAAGCATTAGGGTTGGGGTTATAGACATCATTAGGGTTAGGGTTATAAACAGTATTAGGGTTTGAGTTATAGGCAGCAAAAGGATAAGGATTCTAGACAGTATAAGGGTTAGGGTTATAGGCAGTATACGGGTTAGGATTATATACAGTATTAGGGTAAGGTTTATAGATATTATTAGGGTTAGGGTTGTATACATCATTAGGGTTAGGGTTATAGACAGCATTAGATTAAGGGTTATAAGCAACATTAGGGTTAGGGTTATACACATCATTAGGGTTAGGGTTATAGAAATTATTAGGGTTAGGGTTAAAGGCAGCATTTGGTTAAGGGTTGTACACATCATTAGGGTTAGGGTTATAAACAGCATTAGGGTTAAGGTAATAGAAATTATTAGAGTTAGGGTTATAGACATCATTAGGATAAGGGTTGTACACATCATTAGGGTTAGGGTTATAGACATCATTAGGATAAGAGTTGTACACATCATTAGGGTTAGGGTTATAAACAGCATTATGGTTAAGGTAATAGAAATTATTAGAGTTAGGGTTATAGACATCATTAGGATAAGGGTTGTACACATCATTAGGGTTAGGGTTATAGACAGCATTAGGGTTAAGGTTGTAGAGAGTATAAGGGTTAGGGTTATAGGCAGCATTAGATTAAGGGTTATAAGCAACATTAGGGTTAGGGTTATACACATCATTAGGGTTAGGGTTATAGAAATTATTAGGGTTAGGGTTAAAGGCAGCATTTGGTTAAGGGTTGTACACATCATTAGGGTTAGGGTTATAAACAGCATTATGGTTAGGGTTATAGACATCATTAGGATAAGGGTTGTACACATCATTAGGGTTAGGGTTATAAACAGCATTATGGTTAAGGTAATAGAAATTATTAGAGTTAGGGTTATAGACATCATTAGGATAAGGGTTGTACACATCATTAGGGTTAGGGTTATAGACAGCATTAGGGTTAAGGTTGTATACATCATTAGGGTAAGGGTTATAGACAGCATATGATTAGTGTTATAGACATCATTATGGTTAGGGTTATTAACATCATTTGGGTAAGGGTTATAGGCAGCATTATGGTTAGGGTTATACACAGTATTAGGATAAGTGTTTTAGGCAGCATTAGGGTTAGGATTATAAACAGTATTAGGATTGGGATTATAGGCAGCATTAGGTTTAGGGTTATACACAGAATTAGGGTTAGGGTTGTAGACGTCTTTATGGATAGGGTTGTTGACATCATAATGATAAGGGTTATAGACAGTATAAGGGTTAGGGTTATAGACATCATTAGGACTAGGGTCATAGACAGCATTAGGGTTAGGGTTATAAATAGTATTAGGGTTAGGGTTATAGACAGTATTAGGGAAAGGGTTATAGGCAGCATTAGGATTAGGGTCAAAGACAGCATTTGGGTTAGGGTTGTAGACATCATTAGGGTAAGGGATGAAGACATCATTAGGGTTCGGTTTATAGACAGCATTAGGATAAGCGTTATAGAAATCATTAGGGTTATGGTTATAGACATCATTTGCGTTAGGGTTATCTGCAGTATTAGGGTTAGGGTTATAGACATCATTAGGGTTAGGGTTTTAGACAGTATTAGTGTAAGGGTTATAGGCAGCATAGGGTTAGGGTTAAAGATAGTATTAAGGTAAGGAATTATGCATTATTAGGTTAAGGGTAATTAGACAGCATTAGGGTTAGGGTTGTAGACATAATTAGAGTTAGGGTTGTAGACATAATTAGAGTTAGGGTTATAAACATAATAAGAGTTAGGGTTATAGACATCATTAGAGTTAGGGTTGTAGACATAATTAGAGTTAGGGTTATAGACATAATTAGAGTTAGGGTTGTAGACATAATTAGAGTTAGGGTTATAGACATAATTAGAGTTAGGGTTATAGACATAATTAGAGTTAGGGTTGTAGACATAATTAGAGTTAGGGTTGTAGACATAATTAGAGTTAGGATTATAGACATCATTATGGTTAGGGTTAAAGACAACATTAGAGTTATGGTTATAGACAACGTACGGGTAAAGGTTATAGACAGTATAAGGGTTAGGGTTATAGACAACATTAGGGTTAGGGTTATAGACAGCATTACGGTTAGGGTTGTAGACATCATTAGGGTTAGGGTTATAGACATCATTAGGGTTATGGTTATAGACAGCGTACGGGTAAAGATTATAGACAGTATAAGGGTAAGGGTTATAAACAGTATTAGGGTTAGGGTTATTGACAACATTAGGGTTAGGGTTATATACAGCGTACTGGTAAGAGTTATATATAGTATTATGTTTAGGGTTTTAGACAGTATTAGGGTTAGTGTTATAGACATCATTATATATGTAACACTCAGAAACGTGTCCTTCCACCCAAACGTGTCCGATTCCCCCAAATATGTCTAGTTGAAAACAGCGCCAAAGCGTGTCATTTGTATAAACGCCCAAACGTGTCCATTTCCCAACTAACCCCCAAACGTGTCCATATCAAGCTTTATTTGGTTATAGTATAACTGTAAAAACATTAAAACTTGCAAAACAAGTGTTCGCTCTAAATATACATGAAGTACTTGTGTCTGAACAATACGTAATCAACAGTCTAAAGTTTATTTATACACTACAAAATAAATTTGCAATTAAAACCAGCGTTGATCACACAATAATAATATTCATAAAAAAAAATCTATAAAACCTATGCATGAAATATGTGGCACTGGATGTTATGTCTCTTTATCGTGTTTCTTTAGTGATGCTGGAACCCTAAAATTTATTAAAATAACGGATAACCAGTTTATGATTTGATGAGATTTTAAAATGCACACAAACTATTGACAAAAGAGAGGGAAAAAATGCTGTTAAAAGCCCGCCATGCAATATGCAGATAAATATAAAAGTTTATTAATAATAACAGATTAATTTTGCAATTATTATAATCATTAAAACCCTACATTGAACATTGAACTAACTAAATCTGATAAATGACAACTTCATCATCTGTGTCTCCCATCATAGAATTGCCGTAAACGTTATCAGCAATTTTATTTAGGAGATACATGTATTAGCGCTACAAGATGTGTGACACGTTTTGGCAAATAACAATTATCGGACACGTTTGGGGGTTATGAAATCGGACACGTTTGGGGAATATTGTACATTTTGGACACGTTTAGGGAGAAAAGACACGTTTTGGGGAATCGGACACGTTTGGGGGGAAGGACACGTTTGGGAGTGTTACATATATATATAAAGGGTTAGGGTTATAGACAGCATTAGATTAGGGTTATATACAGCGTAATGGTAAGGGTTATATACAGTGTTAGGGTAAGGGTTATAGGCAGCATTAATATTAGGGTTTTGACAGCATTAGGGTTAGGATTATATACAGCGTGCGGGTAAGGGTTATATACAGCGTACGGGTAAGGGTTATATACAGTATTAGGGTAAGGGTTCTAGACAGTATTAGGGTAAGGGTCATATACAGCATTAGTGTTAGGGTTGTAGACATCATTATATTAGGGCTATATACAGCGTATGGGTAAGGGTTATATACAGTATTAGGGTTAGGGTTCTAGACAGTATTAGGTGTTAGGTTCTAGACATCATTAGGGTTATGGCTATATACAGCATTAGGGTTAGGGTTATAGACAGCATTTTATTAGGGTTATATACAGCGTATGGGTAAGGGTTATATACAGTATTAGGGATATGGTTCTAGACAGTATTAGGGATAGGGTTATAGACAGTATTAGGGTTAGGGTTTTCGACATCATTAGGGTTAAAGTTTTAGACAGTATAATGGTTAGGGTCATAGGCAGCATTAGGGTTAGGGTTATAAGCAACATTAGGGTTAGGGTTATAGACATCATTAGGGTAAGGGTTTTAGATATCATTAGGGTTAAGGTTATATGCAGCATTAGGGTTAGGGCTATAAGCAACATTAGGGTTAGGGTATTAGACATCATTAAGGTTAGGGTTATAGACATAATTAGGGTTAGGGTTATAGGCAGCATTAGGGTTAGGGCTATAAGCAACATTAGGGTTAGTGTTGAAGACAGCATTAGAGTTTGGGTAATATACAGCATTAGGGTTAGGGTTGTAGACAGCATTAGAGTTAGGGTAATAGACAGCATTAGGGTTAGGGCGATAGGTTCCCCCCTTACTCATTTAAAGCCTTCTATAAAAATAAAAATAAATATGCTAGGTATATTTACTGGAAATGTGTTGGGACGATAAAAGATGTACATTTTCTTCTTGATATAATCCATTTACGTTTCAACAATAATGTTTATATACTGATTGTAGATATACCCTCTTGAACAGATATGTTCCTTTTGCTGTGTATACATTTCCATAATCGTTTGTGTATAAACTATAAACCTGTTTTGTTTAATCAAAGGTTTCGTTACCATTATTATTCAAACGTTTCCTAAATATCTATTGTACATTCATGCATACCATGTGAGTGTATCTCCAACCTTGCCTTGCAGCACCGTCCATTTGTGGCTTTTGCAATACATTGTCAATTTATTTTAGAGAGAAAAAAAAATCATTTCGGGGTGTACCTGAGAAGGAGGAAAGATATATTTTTTGCATTGTGTATAATTATCATGACGTTCAACCTGTTTGTATACTACACTATTGTTGTTTCTTTTTGTAAAGTTGTCTTATGTATGTTTTATATCGTACTATTCTCCTTGTGGGACCATTTATTGGAAATAAACACATTCTTCTTCTTGATAAAAGATTTCCAACGACTAGAGTGTAAAACTTTTTCATCCGCTTCATTTTGGTCACTTTCTTTTGTATTACTTGTAATAACATTTATAACAGAAAATTTCCTTTTACTGTCAACGGAATTCGCATGTCTTACATTTTTGTTCTGTAATTTAAAGGTCGACATTTAGTCTTTCACTGAGATATGACCAGTTTAAAAAGCGAAAACCAAAATTAAATCTTTACGTTTTTTGTATCCGATTTCCGTAAACTAAACACAAATAAATGATTTTTATATAATTTTATTTTATAATGAGGGAATCTTAAGCAAAAAATGTCGTTATAAAGAAGCTTAAAACTCATTAATCAGCAGTAAAAAAGTCGTAAACTGTCGGCGAACAAAGATTACTTCCTCATTAGTACGTCTTTGGCACCTGAGGCTGTGTTAATCACTATACATTGCTTAATTACTCTTAACTTTTTTGCAATTCTTCAATGTATCTTAATGTAAAATAAATGATAAATTTGTAAAGCTGAAAATCAATACATCTTCTAAAACCACCTAACTACTTGTTTTGGTCTTATTACTTTCCTGACCGTGGAGAATGAATTATACACAAATTTGCTTCAAAAAAAAAATACAAAAATTGGGTTAATTGACCAGTTTCTTCTTTTTTCTAGGCAGCAAACATGTGAGGTAAAATATATCGTAAAATAAAAAGTAAAAATGTTTTTAAAGTAAAATTCATGCTGAAACATTTTTTCACAATAATATTTTCAATTTTCATTATATATTATTATATTTTTTTTCGTGTAAACAAAAATTTCCAGTAAAAAATAATCCGACCATTCAAGACATCACCATTGTTCAGTTGTATTCCAAAGATGACATTTTCTCCGGATTTCATTTGATGCATTGCTGCTGAGTTGGGTTTGTAATCACAAAAGATACCAGCAATCGAAAATATTCAATTCAAATGCTTACGCTATTTATTGGAAACTGCAGTAACTTTACTTATTTCATCAATGATTAGAATAATAACACAATGTTGACTGCTGTATCGAAATTTTTACATAATAACCTTTTATGTCTATATTTGGCTCACACATTATTGGCAATATGATAGAATTATACGCGACTATCATACTGGTGAGGGTTTAGCTATCTATAAAACCAGGTATAATCCACCATTTTCCACATATGGAAATGCCTGTATCACGTTAGGAATATCACAGTTGTTTTCTATTCGTTTTATGTGTTTGCGTTTTTGATTTTGTCATTTTGTTAACAGACTTTCCGTTTTAAATTATACTTGTCCTTAATGTGATAATTAATGGTGTCCGTAAGCTGATAATATTGCCTTCCCTAATGTGGTAGTTAATGGTGTCCGTAAGCTGATAATATTGCCTTCCCTAATGGGGGTAGTTAATAGTGTCCGTAAGCTGATGATATTGCCTTTCTTTATGTGGTAGTTAATGTTGTTTGTAAGCTGATAATATTGCCTTCCCTAGTGTGGTAGTTAATGGTGTCCGTAAGCTGATAATATTGGCTTCCTTAGTGAGGTAGTTAATGGTGTCCGTAAGCTGATAATATTGCCTTCCTTAGTGAGGTAGTTAATGGTGTTCGTTAGCTGATAATATTGCCTTCCCCCTAATAGGCGAGTGACTTTAACCATAAAATTAAATTTTTAATGCACCTACCTAACACACGGCTAAATTATATATCATTTTAAAGCTACACATCTGTACTATCTGTTTTGCCCGGTCGTAAAAAAATCGTACGGTGCAATTTCCGTCAAATCGAGATCAAAGGCCAAGGACGAAAAAGTGCATATTTTCGAAGATTTCAGCCTGATTGCAGTATATGACTTTTATATACTCAATTCACATATGCAAACAATTAAAACTTTTAGCAGAGAGATTAACAGTCATTATTCAAATGCATTTTTGAATATTTAAAGCGTGTTTTTGACAGCGAGCACATGTTTCCTGAAATTCGAGTGAAAGTTAACAAAATGTCTGAAAACCCAAATTTTCCTTCTTGTGCAACTGCTAATCCCTTAAAACTAAGTAAAACCCTGTAATGACTAACAAAGAAGTTTTCGACATCATTAAATTTCCTAAAATTATGCTTATTTCTTATCAAACAGCAAATCATAACAACTCATACAGTTGCACAAAATACCGCCATCTGCGAAAACACTGTTTTAAGCATTTCTTCCTAGTTAAAAATTGTATGTGGTCAATTTAAAGATTTAATAAACAAATTCTTAAGAATCTGAAAAATTTAGAGTAAAAAAATATGTGCGCGAATCATCTTAAAGCTTGAAATAAACGGGGTGAAACTAAGAGATTGCAACCTGCATTGTAACTACCAGTCTAAATAAACATATTTTGACTTTTCTAATTGTTTAATTTGTAGCTTCATTATAAATATTGATGTACTGAAAAGACCTTTTTAATTATTTTATGTGAATTGAAAATTTAGACCAAATTAAATAAAAATAAATTGATGAAAATTGAAATTTCAAAGAATTTCAAAAAACTAGTAAACACATTATAAAACTTGATTTCTTGATTGGTTGAATTGCGTTGTTCATTGTTTACATGTATAAATTCATAAAATAACAATAATTTTGATGAAAAATATCCATTGATACGCAAAAATTCTAGTTACAACTAGACTTCCGGAATAGCTTGAACGACTAGTTCATTTTTCATACGAGGATGACTTCATGCAAGAGTTTCTGATGACGACTGAAAAGAAGCTATCATTATCTTGAAACTTCACTTTCCACTATATAGATGATGTCATCTCACTGAATAGTGCAAATTTTGTGACAATGTTGGACTCGTATATTCCATTGAAATTTGAAATACAAGACTCAACAGATATAGTTTACCCCGTCACGTATCTTGAAATCGACGATGAGGGTTGGTTGAGAAAAAGTTTTACGACAAAAGAAATGTGCATAAAACAACCAATAAAAACACCCGTTTCTACAAAATTATAAACTTCTCATTTCTATCTAACAACATTATAGCAACGCCTGCATATCTATACTACTAAAGGAGGAGACCGATTTCATTGAGCCGTAACTCCTCTGAAATAAAAGCAACTTTAGTATACTGCTATTCAATAGTGATCAATCGCTTTACTAGTAACTGAAATAAATCCGGGTCACAAAGATAAAACTAGGGAAACGCATCAACTATACATGTAAGTGGAACACAACGATATAACAGAAACACTGAACTGCTTCAAAAAAAAAAAACACGACAACATACAAAGAAACAGATTATTGGATACCAACTGTCATAGGCCTGACTTGGTACAGGACATTTGAAGAAAAATGGTGGTTTAAACATGGTTCTAAACCAGAGTGCAAATGCAAAGTTGAAATCAGCCCTTTGAAAATTGCATGGACGCCACTACGAGTTGGTTGACTATTATGAGATATCTGTTTCGCCAGATGACGACTGATAAGTTCCATCGACGTAACCAAATTGCAGTCATCTCTGCCGTGAATGTCACCAACCGAATAAGGCTTGGCACCGATTTAGGAAATACATGAGCCACAAGACGGGTAAAGAGAGCAGTGGTGTGGTGGTTAGTGCATCGAACTACTAACACAAAGGTTCCTGGCTCGATTCCCGTTCCGTGATGAAAATTTCAGGGACTGAATTTTCGGTTCTTCCTACACACCATTTGTAAGTATGGTCTTCAGGAAACAATGAAAGTCCGTCGGAAGGGGACGATAAATGGCTGACCCGTGTAAAGAGAGAGCCATATCTCTGGCACGTTAAACACACGTTTGTAGATTTCGAAACAGAGCAAACTAATGCCGCTACAAGGCAGCACTCGCACACGCAAAGTGGAAAGAGATTAATTTAAGTTGCAAAACTTGTTTCCCAATCCACTATAAATAAATATGTTTAAACTAAGACGGTTGTCACGTGTGGAACATAATCTGCCTACACTTTGGGAGCCCCTGAGTTCACTCAAATTTTTTGGGGGGGTTTGTGTTACTCAATCTGTAGCTTTATATGTTGTGTTTTGTATACTGTTGCTTGTCTTGTTCGTTTGTTGCCCGGCTTTGTCAGTTCGTTTTTAATTATGACTTTGATGTCCTATTGGTATGTTTCGTCGCTATTCAAGTAGTAAAAGGTTTTAAAATGATAAATCAGTGTTTCATGATAACGATTTGGTTCTATATATATATCACCGTGAGCAAATTAAGTTACTTAGTATTTTCGGGGATATATTTGTCTTATTGCGTTTATCTTCTTCACTTTACTTTGAGTTGATTTTTTTAGCCGATTTTCATTACTGCAACTTAATGTCTTTAAAGTAAACAAAATACCAAAGGGACAATCAACATCTAAAACAATGAATTAAATAAAGTTAATTAAAACCATGAACAAAATGAAATTAAAGTCCAAGAGACGAACAACAGTCCACAAAACACAGCATACCATGAAAACGATCACTCCTAAAACAGCGAATGATCTTATAAGGTCAGAAAGGGTATTTTACTTTTTCATTTTGTTATTATACACTGCTTATAGTGTTTTACATACACAATGACATGCTTTTGTATTTTTAAAGCTTATGTAGAAAATTCTCAAAGCATCTTGTATTCAAATAATTAAAGCGATTAAACTTCTAAACACATTTAGTATGATTTAATATAACACGATTTTAAACTAAGTAATTAAGAAGCAGCCGTATTTCATTTAGTCCGTTTACATCCCGCTCTAGACAACCAAGTGTTTCTAACCAAGGTTACTTATTTCAATGTTGCCTACGATTTAGTCGCAAAGTCATGTTTGCATTTACACATAATTACAAAAAGTAAAACAGTTTGACTTAGTTAAAAACAGTTTAACCTCAATTACCTCGCATATATTATGTTCTAACTTGAAATATCCCTTCTTTTATTATGAAATCTCATTCTCTTCCCTGATATTCACAATTAGCGATGTGCTATTTAAACATAGATTAACAAAATGATCGCTATTTGAAGATGTCAGATTTTTGGGCAACTGCAAACACTTCAATAGAAGGCTGTTCCATGAACAAAAATCAATAATTACATCTTAAAATTACAAAACAAATATTCCTTAACCTGAAATATATACAACTATCGATTCCCTAAGCTATAATTTGCTTTTTGAATAATTTTTTATTTTTTTAAGGATTTGTGATAAATTTCAATTTTCGGGAAATTTTGCGCATCGAATTTCTTATTTTTTTGTTTGATTTGGAAATTATGTATCATGTTCCATAAAGTTCATATGATCTTTTGAATAATTTTAGAGTACAAGAATTAGAAAATAGCGTTTTATTTAATAATCGCAAAAATTGGAGTGCTTTTTCATGACCTTCGACCTTGATTTAACAGAAAATGAACCGTACGATTTTTTTACGACCGGGCAAAACAGAAAGTACAGATTATCACCTTTCGAATGATATATGATACAGCCGTGTTTTAGGTGGGTGCATTAAAGTCGTTAACTAAGCGTCTTTTTTAAATAAGTCACTCGCCTATAAGGTGGTATTTAATTGTGTCCGTAAGCTGATAATATTGCCTTCCCTAGTGTGGTAGTTAATGGTGTACGTAAGCTGATAATATTGCCTTCCCTAGTGTGGTAGTTAATGGTGTCCGTAAGCTGATAATATTGCCTTCCTAAGTGAGGTAGTTAATGGTGTCCGTAAGCTGATAATATTGCCTTCCCTAATGTGGTATTTAATGGTGTCCGTAAGTTGATGATATTGCCTTCCTTAATGTGGTAGTTAATGTTGTCCGTAAGCTGATAATATTGCCTTCCCTAGTGTGGTAGTTAATGGTGTTCGTAAGCTGATAATATTGCCTTCCTTAGTGAGGTAGTTAATGGTGTCCGTAAGCTGATAATATTGCCTTCCTAAGTGAGGTAGTTAATGGTGTCCGTAAGCTGATAATATTGCCTTCCTTAGTGAGGTAGTTAATGGTGTTCGTAAGCTGATAATATTGCCTTCCCTAATGTGGTATTTAATGGTGTCCGTAAGTTGATGATATTGACTTCCTTAATGTGGTAGTTAATGTTGTCCGTAAGCTGATAATATTGCCTTCCCTAGTGTGGTAGTTAATGGTGTCCGTAAGCTGATCATATTGCCTTCCTAAGTGAGGTAGTTAATGGTGTCCTTAAGCTGATAATATTGCCTTTCTTCGTGAGGTAGTTAATGGTGTCCGTAAGCTGATAATATTGCCTTCCTTAGTGAGGTAGTTAATGGTGTTCGTAGGCTGATAATATTGCCTTCTCTAATGTGGTAGTTAATGGTGTCAGTAAGCTGATAATATTGCCTTCCCTAATGTGGTAGTCAATGGTGTCCGTAAGCTGATAATATTGCCTTCCCTAATGTGGTATTTAATGGTGTCCGTAAGTTGATGATATTGACTTCCTTAATGTGGTAGATAATGTTGTCCGTAAGCTGATAATACTGCCTTCCCTAGTGTGGTAGTTAATGTTGTCCGTAGGCTGATAATATTGCCTTCCTTAGTGAGGTAGTTAATGGTGTTCGTAAGCTGATAATATTGCCTTCCTTGGTGAGGTAGTTGATGGTGTCCGTAAGCTGATAATATTGCCTTCCCTGATGTGGTTGTTAATGGTGTCCGTAAGCTGATAATATTGCCTTCCTTAGTGAGGTAGTTAATGGTGTCTGTAAGCTGATAATATTGCCTTTCCTAGTGAGGTAGTTAATGGTGTTCGTTAGCTGATAATATTGCCTTCCTTAGTGAGGTAGTTAAAGGTGTCCGTAAGCTGATAATATTGCCTTGCTTAGTGAGGTAGTTAATGGTGTTTGTAAATTGATAATATTGCCTTCCTTGGTGATGTAGTTAATGGTGTTCGTAAGCTGATCATTATGCCTTCCTTAGTGAGGTAGTTAATTGTGTTCGTAAGCTGATAATATTGCCTTCCTTAGTGATGTAGTTAATGGTGTCCGTAAGCTGATAATAGTGCCTTCTCTAATGTGGTAGTTAATGGTGTGTCGTAAGCTGATAATATTGTCTTCCTTAGTGAGGTAGTTAATGGTGTCTGTAAACTGATGATATTGCCTTCCCTAATTTGTTAGTTAATGGTGTCCGTAAACTGATTATATTGCCTTCTTTAATGTGGTAGTTAATGGTGTTCGTAAGCTGATAATAATGCCTTCCTTAGTGTGTTAGTTAATGGTGTTCGTAAGCTGATAATATTGCCTTCCTTAGTGAGGTAGTTAATGGTGTCTGTAAGCTGATAATATTGCCTTTCCTAGTGTGGTTGTTAATGGTGTTCGTGAGCTGATAATATTGCCTTCCTTAGTGAGGTAGTTAATGGTTTTCGTAAGCTGATAATATTGCTTTCCTTAGTGAGGTAGTTAAGTGTGTCCTTACTCTGATAATATTGCCTTCCCTAGTGTGATAGTTAATGGTGTTTGTAAGCTGATAATATTGCCTTCCCTATAGTAATAGTTTATGGTGTCCGTAAGCTGATAATATTGCCTTCCCTAGTGTGGTAGTTAATGGTGTTCGTAAGCTGATAATATTGCCTTCCTTAGTGAGATAGTTAATGGTGTTCGTAAGCTGATAATATTGCCTTCATTAGTGAGGTAGTTAATGGTGTCTGTAAACTGATAATATTGCCTTTCTTAGTGAGGTAGTTAAAGGTGTCCGTAAGCTGATAATATTGCCGTGCTTAGTGAGGTAGTTAATGGTGTTTGTAAATTGATAATATTGCCTTCCTTGGTGAGGTAGTTAATGGTGTTCGTAAGCTGATCATATTGCCTTCCTTAGTGAGGTAGTTAATTGTGTTCGTAAGCTGATAATATTGCCTTCCTTAGTGATGTAGTTAATGGTGTCCGTAAGCTGATAATATTGCCTTCTCTAATGTGGTAGTTAATGGTGTTCGTAAGCTGATCATATTGCCTTCCTTTGTGAGGTAGTTAATGGTGTCTGTAAACTGATGATATTGCCTTCCCTAATTTGGTAGTTAATGGTGTCCGTAAACTGATTATATTGCCTTCTCTAATGTGGTAGTTAATGGTGTTCGTAAGCTGATAATATTGCCTTCCCTAGTGTGGTAGTTAATGGTGTTCGTAAGTTGATAATATTGCCTTCCTTAGTGAGGTAGTTAATGGTGTCTGTAAGCTGATAATATTGCCTTTCCTAGTGTGGTTGTTAATGGTGTTCGTGAGCTGATAATATTGCCTTCTTTAGTGAGGTAGTTAATGGTTTTCGTTAGCTGATAATATTGCCTTCCTTAGTGAGGTAGTTAAGTGTGTCCTTACGCTGATAATATTGCCTTCCCTAGTGTGATAGTTAATGGTGTTCGTAAGCTGATAATATTGCCTTCCCTAATGTAATAGTTAATGGTGTCCGTAAGCTGATAGTATTGCCTTCCCTAGTGTGGTAGTTAATTGTGTTCGTAAGCTGATAAGATTGCCTTCCTTAGTGAGGTAGTTAAGTGTGTCCTTACGCTGATAATATTGCCTTCCCTAGTGTGATAGTTAATGGTGTTCGTAAGCTGATAATATTGCCTTCCCTAATGTAATAGTTAATGGTGTCCGTAAGCTGATAGTATTGCCTTCCCTAGTGTGGTAGTTAATTGTGTCCGTAAGCTGATAATATTGCCTTCCCTAATGTGATAGTTAATGGTGTACGTGAGCTGATAATATTGCCTTTCCTAATGTGGTAGTTAATGGTGTCTTTAAACTGATACTATTGCCTTCCCTAATTTGATAGTTAATGGTGTCCGTAAGCTGATAATATTGCCTTCCCTACTGTGATAGTTAATGCTGTTCGTAAGCTGATAAAATTGCCTTCCCTAATTTGATAGTTAATGGTGTCCGTAAGCTGATAATATTGCCTTCCCTACTGTGATAGTTAATGGTGTACGTAAGCTGATAATATTGCCTTTCCTAATGTGATAGTTAATGCTGTTCGTAAGCTGATAAAATTGCCTTCCCTAATGTGATAGTTAATGGTGTACGTAAGCTGATAATATTGCCTTTCCTAATGTGATAGTTAATGGTGTCAGTAAGCTGATAATATTTCCTTTCCTAATGTGGTAGTTAATGGTGTCCGTAAGTTGATATTACTGCCTTCCCTAATGTGGTAGTTAATGGTGTCCGTAAGCTGATAATATTGCCTTCCCTAATGTGATAGTTAATGGTGTCCGTAAGTTGATAATATTGCCTTCCTTAATATGATAGTTAATGGTGTCCGTAAGTTGATATTACTGCCTTCCTTAATGTGGTAATTAATGGTGTCCGTTAGCTGATAATATTGCCTTCCCTGATGTGATAGTTAATGGTGTCCGTACGCTGATAATATTGTCTTCCCTAGTGTGGTAGTTTATGGTGTTCGTAAGCTGATAATATTGCCTTCCCTAATGTGGTAGTTAATGGTGTCCGTAAGCTGATAATATTGCCTTCCCTAATGTGGTAGTTAATGGTGTCCGAAAGCTGATAATATTGCCTTCCCTAGTGAGGTAGTTAAGTGTGTCAGTAAGCTGATAATATTGCCTTCCCGAATGTGATAGTTAATGGTGTTCGTAAGCTGATAATATTGCCTTCCCTAATGTAATAGTTAATGGTGTCCGTAAGCTGATAGTATTGCCTTCCCTAGTGTGGTAGTTAATTGTGTTCGTAAGCTGATAATATTGCCTTCCTTAGTGAGGTAGTTAAGTGTGTCCTTACGCTGATAATATTGCCTTTCCTAATGTGATAGTTAATGGTGTCAGTAAGCTGATAATATTTCCTTTCCTAATGTGGTAGTTAATGGTGTCCGTAAGTTGATAATATTGCCTTCCTTAATATGATAGTTAATGGTGTCCGTAAGTTGATATTATTGCCTTCCTTAATGTGGTAATTAATGGTGTCCGTTAGCTGATAATATTGCCTTCCTTAATATGATAGTTAATGGTGTCCGTAAGTTGATATTACTGCCTTCCTTAATGTGGTAATTAATGGTGTCCGTTAGCTGATAATATTGCCTTCCCTGATGTGATAGTTAATGGTGTCCGTACGCTGATAATATTGTCTTCCCTAGTGTGGTAGTTTATGGTGTTCGTAAGCTGATAATATTGCCTTCCCTAATGTGGTAGTTAATGGTGTCCGTAAGCTGATAATATTGCCTTCCCTAATGTGGTAGTTAATGGTGTCCGTAAGCTGATAATATTGCCTTCCCTAGTGTGGTAGTTAATGGTGTCAGTAAGCTGATAATATTGCCTTCCCGAATGTGATAGTTAATGGTGTCCGTAAGCTGATAATATTACCTTCCCTAGTGTGGTAGTTAATGGTGTCCGTAAGCTGATAATATTGCCTTCCCTAATGTGGTAGTTAATGGTGTCCGTAAGCTGATAATATTGCCTTCCCTAGTGTGGTAGTTAATGGTGTCAGTAAGCTGATAATATTACCTTCCCTAATGTGGTAGTTAATGGTGTCCGTAAGCTGATAATATTGCCTTCCCTAATGTGGTAGTTAATGGTGTCCGTAAGTTGATGATATTGCCTTTCCTAATGTGATAGTTAATGGTGTTCGTAAGCTGATAATATTGCCTTCCCTAATTTGGTAGTTAATGGTTTCCGTAAGCTGATAATATTGCCTTTCCTAATGTGATAGTTAATGGTGTCAGTAAGCTGATAATATTGCCTTCCCTAATTTGGTAGTTAATTGTGTCCGTAAGTTGATGATATTGCCTTTCCTAATGTGATAGTTAATGGTGTCAGAAAGTTGATAATATTGCCTTCCCTAGTGTGGAAGTTAATGGTGTCCGTAAGCTGATAATATTGCCTTCCCTAATGTGGTATTTAATGGTGTCCGTAAGCTGATAATATTGCATTCCCTAGTGTTGAAGTTAATGGTGTACGTAAGCTGATAACATTGCCTTCCCTAATGTGGTAGTTAATGTTGTCCGTAAGCTGATAATATTGCTTCCTTAGTGTGGTAGTTAATGTTGTCCGTAAGCTGATAATATTGCCTTCCCTAATGTGGTAGTTAATGGTGTCCAATGGTGTCCGTAAGGCCGTTTAGGATGAATAAATACTCAGACAATGTCAGGAATAATGCATGGGGACATATAATGCCACATCTAAGAAGGGGTAAGCGGACAGAAAGTCACAAATTTGATAGAACAAAAAGTCACAGGAAAAAAGTCACAAATAAATTGATGAAAATATTTTGTTGTCTATAACAGAAAGATCATGACATATTCACTTTTTATTACATACATTCATTTTAGTACAGTTTAGATAATTGTTCATTAGCCAATTCGTACATGTTTTCTAATGTAAAGAAAATAATTCAAAAACAGAATTGCGACTTTTGTCCTGTTTTATTATTGGTCCATGACTATTTTTCTATGATTTTCTGTCTTACGTACATTCTACGGAAAGTGGTTCATTCTTGACCCATGAAAAAACCATTTCAAAATAATGGAAATATTAAACATGCAAACCGCAAGTTCGGTCCCTTTCGAACATGCCATATGTTAAGCGGCTATGTAATTTCTCCGTTATTCGTCAATGTTTCCCAACATAGCAGATCATATCTACTAGGGTTTTTGATACTTTGTATGACGTATTTGGCCAATTAATTTCAACTATGTGATTGTGAAAATCGTACGGCTTCACAGGAACGATGAGGTTTGATTACAATTATAAAAAAACAACGAAAAAACAGATTTAACTGGTAAATTAACGGAACTCGCCATGGCTTCTGTTTGACAAGAAATAAATCTCACTATATAAAGGATGCAAAGACAATAAACATGGAAAATTGTACATATCCGTGTGTGAAAATTACTGTCGTGTGATTTTCATCTGTTAAACGCATGTCGTTCATTTGAAGCCACGTGATATCTTCAGTGATTCGATAGAAGGGTTTCAAAATTGGAATTGTTCCTCAATGTTCTGATGTAAAAATTATGCTTTTAAAAATCTAAAATCTAAACAACTACTATTTTAAAGTAACACGGCGTCAATCATCCAGTTATTATTTTTTTTTATTAAGTCTTTAATTTCTAAACTAGCAAACTAATTGGGCATGCAAACCGTGAATTAAGCCATCAGTGTTCATTAAATTGGAAGGAAACATGACGTCAAGTAATTATTCATTCGTTTGCACAAAATTGGAATTTGCAAATTACTTTTTTTTTTTTGCAAACAGAAGCTCTGATATGAGACGGTATTCATCAATAACCTTTTCGTGTGTTTTTCGTCGATATTTGGAAGAAATTGTCATAAGGCAGTAAATCGCTGTGAAAGTAATGATCGTAAATTAACCCTCGATATAGAGAGAGAATATTTAGACTAATAGGCCCACATAAGCCACATATTTCATTGGTAAAACTTTTCTCTTTTTTTTGTTTCTTTGTTGAATGAACAGACCTTGAGGTGTCAGGACAAAACGCATGAAAAAAACTTAAACATGTTGAGGTATTCATCAATTGCAAAAAGAATAACATGATGAAATAAATGTGTATGAAATAAATGACACATTTATTTTATTTATTTGTCGTGGTGTTCCAAAAAGTTGAAAGTGAGATTAATCTAACGATAATCAAATACATCCCATCGCTGTAAAACTGAAACGGTGCATATTTCACCCACTGTGTAACTCCCATGTATGTTTAACATCGAAAGGTCACACCGCCTAGACTCGGTCATGGTTGATCCTATACTTGTCTTCGACATATACGAGCTGTAAACGAACATTCACAGCAGCATGAACCTACTAGGAAACCTATGCATGCAACAATGATGTCAAAATTGGATAGAGGTCATCAATTTAGCGCAGCATAGTTTCAAGGGTGCAAGATTCTGGGACTGAATTTATGCGCAAGTTATTTCGTCCGTCGATTGGGTTCTTGTGGAAAATTGTTCCTAAACGGAATATCAATAATGTATTTCTGTACCAATATTTGCCAAAAACCGTCTTTTATTAACGTGGCAACAAATAAAACCCTGGAGAATGATTCAATTCCCCCTGGTAATCTCATTAAATATATTTATTCTAAAATGCTCTTCAATTGTCTTTTCTGCTGCTGCTTTTCAGTACACAATGATTTGTTTTCGTCCTGTTGTAGGTGGTTTCGTTATCGCATTTGCCCCTGCAATGATATACACGAGCCCTTTAGAATAAGCGATGCTTAAGAATAGTTTTTCAGCCTGTTACCTTTTGATAGCTATTTTTTGTGTGTTTCTCTGTCCTGTTTCTTCTCCCATTTATTTGTATTGTAGTCCTATCATGTAATGTTGTCATTTTAATGTTATATATATAATATTGCCATAAATTAAGGTAGCCACAAAACCAGGTTCAACCCACCATTTTTTCTTTAAAATGTCCTGTACCAAGTCAGCAAAATGGCCATTGCTTTATTATAGTTCGTTTCTGTGTGTGTTGCATTTTAGTGTTTCTGTTGTGTCGTTGTTCTCTTATATTTGATGTTTCCCTCAATTTTAGTTTGTAACCGGTTTTGTTTTTTTCTCAATCGATTTATGAATTTCGAACATCGGAATACTACTGTTGCCTTAATTTACGCATATCAGCCATTATATGAACCAAAACTGACAAAATACAATTGAGAATGGAAGCCTTTTAACTTAGCTTGAACATGGATTTCCTTTAAACCACATACAACAAGTTAAGAGTGTGATTGACAAAGGTTGTATGTATCCGAGTTCAAATATAATAAGTCCCAAGTCAGGAGCCTGTAATTCAGTGGTTGTCGTTTGTTTATGTGATACATATTTGTTTTTCGTTCATTTTTTTTACATAAATAAGGCCGTTAGTTTTCTCGTTTGAATTGTTTTATATTGTCTTATCGGGGCCTTTTATAGCTGACCATGCGGTATGGGCTTTGCTCATTGTTGAAGGCGGTACGGTGACCTATAGTTGTTAATGTTTGTGTCATTTTGGCATTTTGTGGAAAGTTGTCTCATTGGCAAAATGCCACATCTTCTTTTTTTATATAAATCAGTATATACATATCAAAATTTCGAAACTCTAAAGCGTTGATTCGTACGAGATGGCATAACTTTGTCCACTTGATGTGTTCTCTATGTCTTCCACTGTGGCAAGAACCTGTTCATATCTGATAAGTCTGTCGTTTTTCACAAAATGTCGACAGACGCAGTTTTTCTGATAGAAAATACGCTCCTCCTCGTAATACAAAATATCACAGTGTGGCTTATTCCCACAAATGTCAACTTGCAGGTTCAGCTTTGAGTTACAAATGCTCTTGCAATTAACGAAACCAATGATAAACCAAATAATTTTGCAAAGATTTGCCATGAAATTTTGAAAACCCAGGACAGCGGGGAAACTATAGATACTCATCAAATAGAAAAAATTGTGATCTATCATGTATATAATACAATGCATCGAACATTTTTTTTCAGTTTTACAAGTTTTGACTCCCGAAGCTTCACCATCAACATTGTGTATTGAACAACCACCGTACTCTTTGTTTCTTAGCTTGGTCATGTCGAATTAACCTCAATTAACAAAATACACCAACAAACTGTACATGTTCGTTGAATGTGGGGACATTTCACGTCACTTAATAAATTTCTGAAAATATATTTTTCTAAATATATCGACCACAAATCAAGTTATAAAAGGCATGAGTTAATCCAGACTTAACTAATCGATCAGATCGGTAATCGAACACTAATCGATCATATTTGATCAGTAATCGATTGATGACTTGAAGTCATTGATCAGTAATCGATCAAACTCTCTCGGGAGTTTGATCGATTAGTGATCGATAAGATTACTGATCGATTTAAGACCGATTACTGATGGATTAGTGATTGATTAATGACAGATTAGTGATTTTATTATCATTAAGAAAACAATGCTATTCCAGAAATAAGACTTATGAAAGACATCAGTTGTGAAATAAAAGTTCCATGGAAATATTTTCACCATTGCCAAAATTACCTGGAATTCTAGAATTTAAAATCATTTCACTGCTAAGAAGATACTGGAATTTTTTTTCATGATTTTGCCAATATCGTTTGGAAATTTGAGTGTAAAGGATTGAATCAATACTTATAGAAGACATCAGTTTTAATTTTTTTTAGTTTTGAATTTATGTCTCTGTCTAAATATGCAAAAAAAATCCAAGATTTAGTCAGTAAAACATGTTTATACAATATGCAGTCGTAACCAAGAGAAGCGTATCTGATAGGTTAGCCCTAACATATTCCTGATTAAAAACTACATTTTTGAAGGTTTACCCGTGTTTATTAGTACAATAACTATGACGTCATGAAAGGCTATTTAAATTTTTTCTTTTACGCCTTTCATTGACGGAAGGTGTCAAGGCAAAATTTAAAAATTGCCATCCAAGATGTCATCTAATTAGTTTCAGACATTTGTGAAATAAACAGGCAAGTTGAAAACTTAACCTCCATCTAAATTTCAAGATTTTATCATGAAATATGTAATAGTGCTTGAAATAGTGACCATGGTGACCAGCCCATCCCTACCACTCAATTTATTCATCAACACTACCTGCCAAAGTTTACTCAGGAATGCAATAATCATTCCATAAAATTTCTAGACCTTGAAATCCCCATGCAAAGACGAACACATCAAAATACTGGTGTTTAAGATATGAAATGCTTTAAAAAAAATACAGAAAAATTCCAACATCTTCATCAAAACCCAAACCAACCCATTTTGAACTTTAAATTCTATATTAAAGGCAAAGGTATTCATTCACATAGAAACACAAACCAGAAAGAAAACTCTGTATTGAAAGACTATTTTATTAACTGAAATTGGTAAATCAAATTCTATCAAATTCCATGACCGAAAACATAAAATTTAGAAAAAGAAAAATTTAAAATAGATGTTAAGTATCATTCATTACATATTATCATCCTCAAGCAGAAGAACTTCAAAAAGTATTCAAGAAATACTGGCATCTTATTAAAACAGATTATTCAATAGGTGCTACATTGTGTATTATATCCCATTAAAACCTATCCATAGGATTCAAAAGAAATAGAACATTGGTGAATAAATGAAATGACCTATAAAATAGTATGAAGGTCACAATTCCTTCAAAATATTTCACTGTGCAGAACTAATTAATGACCAGAACCATGTAAACATCACATGTAAACTGATATTCTTATAAGACAAAATTCTACCAGGAAACACTTAATCTAACATTTATTGAACTATAGGTTGAAATAGTTAGAAAATCAAAAAAACAAAAAATCTTAATTCAAATTAACTAATTTTACAAAATTATGAAAAAAATCAATAAATCAAAACAGTGATACAAAAAAATGACAAAAAGAAGGGTGGTCTCTGCTGAAAGTTTCCCTTTAATCAACACATTTTCAGAAAAAACTCTTAACATTGCTACACCGTATCAATGATTTGTCCAGAACAATGATTTGTAGTTGCACTATGCAACTACAAATCATAGGTAGATATAACGGCCTTATTTATAAATTTAAAAACAAATATGTAACACAAAAACAAACGACAACTAGTATCTCAATTGTTTGTAAAACAATTGAAAGGTCTTTCCTGTAAAAGTGATGTTTTCGTTATGTACTTTGTACGACCTTTCGTTTGATATACGACACGCATACCTTTTCAAACTTTTCGCTTTTAACACTTAATGACCTCATCCGCCTACAGTTTTGAGATCGGAAGTATGATATATGTAACACAGAGTAGATGAGCTTTCATTTGATATGCCACAACGCCATTTTCTAGAAAGTTTGATTTTTGCACTTAATAACCCTATCCAACTAATTTTTTGAGGTCGGGAATTTGATATTTTAAATGTACACATCATGACCTTTCATTTGATATACAACAACCCTATCTTTAAAGAAAATTTATATTTTGCACTCAAAGACCTTAAAAAACATTAGAAAAACAATAAGGTCTTTCCTCACGGAGAGGAAAGACCTTAACAATAAGGTCTTTCCTCACGTAGGGGAAAGACCTTAAAAAACTAGTATCTCAATTGTTTGTAAAACAATTGAAAGGTCTTTCCTGTAAAAGTGATGTTTTCGTTATGTTCTTTGTACGACCTTTCGTTTGATATACGACAAGCATACCTTCTGAAACTTTTCGCTTTTTACACTTAATGACCTTATCCGCATACATTTTTGAGATCGGAATTATAATATATGAAACAGAGTATATGAGCTTTCATTTGATATGCGACAACGCCATGTTCTAGAAAGTTTATTTTTTGCACTTAATAACCCTATCCAACTAATTTTTGGAGGTTGGGAATTTGATATTTCAAATGTACACATCATGACCTTTCATTTGATATACATCAACCCTACCTTAAAAGAACATTTATTTTTTGCACTCAATGACCCCATCTAACCCATTTTTGGGAGACGTCAATTTGAAATTTGAAATGTACGCTTTATGTTCTTTCATTTGATATGCGACAACCTTAACATCTGAGAAATTTGAATGTTTGCACTAAATGACCCCACCCTTCCCTCTGGGATGAAAAGGGGGTTTAAAATTTTCATTTTTAAGTAGAGTTTATTAAGACCTTCAATTTGATATATCAGATGACCCCATTTGACAAAGTTCCAAAAATGATGCAATATCAACTATATAAAAATAGAAGTTATGAAACTTACAAAGTCAATGCAAAACATGAAAATTTCAAAATGATTTTTTGGTGTTTTTCTCAATGGAATGTTTTTGGTATTTGGTCAATCATATAACTAGGTTAACCTCTTCAATTTCTAAAACATTTTAAGTGGTAAGCTGGTGTTTATTCAGAAATACATGCCGCCGCTCGCAAAACTTCGAACTGCATTATCTCTAAAACGACAATAGATATCTCAAATCTGTCAAATGATAAATGATCTACAGTTGAAGGACAACATTATAGAAAAAGAATTGGGACAATTTCAAAGTTCACCAAGGTCACAATTAATCATCAAATATATGATGCAATACATAACTTGAGAACCGGAAGTCGTAGAGACATGGGACTATCACCATTCAACTCAGGACCACTTGACCATTCAAATATCACAAGGTCAAGGTCATAGTAAAATGTGAAGGTCAAGGTGAAATTTCATCATGACCTGACATTGACCCCAAATTGAAGGTCTTGAACTACTGATCATCTTTTCAGTTTATAGTAGGTTGATATCTGTTACCTTTAAAAAGATATACACAAAATACTATACTTTTAATAATCATCCCGTTGTAACTTTTGAACAGACGGTCGGACATTTTTGAGCTTATTATATAAAATGTAGAGCTCGTCGAGAGGAACATTTTATACGCTGTAAGTATGCAGCAAAGTCTTATCGTTTTCCTAATATGTAAGCTTGAAATTGCAGCGTAATTTTTTTTTGCACTCTGTGACCTTTGACCTTGGGTGCATATTGAAGGTCACATGAATTAAAGATTATTGGTAAAGGTCCCAAGTCTCTACGACTTCCAGTTCTTGAAATAGATTTTTTCTAAAATTGTATACAATTTTTCAAGGGGAATAACTCCTTATAAGGGTTAATAACAAAATGATTGTATATGTTCATTAACATTGCCATCTGTTCCTGTACATGTTGCCGTTTTCAAATCGATTCTATCTCAAACATTTTTTGAGAAATGAGCAAAGGAAAGAAATTGTTTCAAGGGGAAATAACTCTCAAAGGGGATGATGAAATTCTATGCAGCCTCATATGGTTATACATCATGATGAGATGTACCTATTGTCCAAATAAGATCATGATATCTTTAAAAACAACGAGGGGGGGCCATGTTGAAAAAAATCAATAAAAGGGAGATAACTTCTAAAGGGGATGATGAAATCCTACACAGCCTCATCTGGTAATACTTCATAATGAGGTCTACCGATGGTCCATATTTGGTTTTGATAACTCCAATAGAAACGAGGGGAGGCCATGTCAAACAAATGCTGGATGAAAAAAAAAAAAAAAAAAAAAAAACTAGTATCTCAATTGTTTGTAAAACAATTGAAAGGTCTTTCCTGTAAAAGTGATGTTTTCGTATTGTAATTTGTACGACCTTTCGTTTGATATAAGACAGCATACCTTCTGAAACTTTTCGCTTTTTACACTTAATGACCTCATCCGCCTACATTTTTGAGATCGGAATTATGATACATGGAACAGAGTAGATGAGCTTTCTTTTGATATGCGACAACACCATGTTCTAAAAAGTTTGATTTTTGCACTTAATAACCCTATCCAACTAATTTTTGGAGGTCGGGAATTTGATATATCAAATGTACACATCATGACCTTTCATTTGATATACAACAACCCTACCTTAAAAGAAAATTTATTTTTTGCACTCAATGACCCCATCCAACCAATTTTTTGGAGACGTCAATTTGAAATTTGAAATGTACGCTTTATGTTCTTTCATTTGATATGCAACAACCTTACCATCTGAGAAATTTGAATGTTTGCACTAAATGACCCCACCCGTCCCCCTGGGATGAAAAGGAGGTTTAAAATTTTCATTTTTAAGTAGAGTTTATTGAGACCTTCAATTTGATATATCAGATGACCCCATTTGACAAAGTGCAAATAATGATGCAATATCAACTATATAAATAGAAGTTATGAAACTTACAAAGTCAATGCAAAACTTGAAAATTTCAAATTGATTTTTTGGTGTTTTTTTCCATGGAATGTTTTTGGTATTTGGTCAAACATATAACTATGTCAACCTCTTCAATTTCTAAGACATTTTAAGTGGTAAACTCTTGATGATTCAGAAATACATGCCTCCGCTCGCAAAACTTCAAACTGCATTATCTCTAAAAGGACTATAGATATTTCAAATATGTTAAATGATAAACGATATACAGTTGAACAACAACATTATAGAAAAAGAATTGGGACAATTTCAAAGTTCATAAAGGTCACAATTTATCATCAAATATATGATGCAATACTAAACTTAAGAACCGGAAGTCGTAGAAACATGGGACTAGCACCATTCAACTCAGGACCACTTAACCTTTCAACTATCACAAGGTCAAGGTCATAGTATACTGTGAAGGTCAAGGTGAAATTTCATCATGACCTGACATTGACCTCAAATTGAAGGTCTCGAACTACTGATCATCTTTGCAGTTTATAGTAGGTTGATATCTGTTACCTTTAAAAAGATATTCACACAATACTATACTTTTAAGAATCATCCCGTTGTAACTTTTGAACAGACGGTCGGACATTTTTGGGCTTATTGTATAAAATGTAGAGCTTGTCGAGAAGAACATTTCATACGCTGTATGTATGCAGCAAAGTCTTATCGTTTTCCTAATATGTAAGCTTGAAATTGCAGCGTAATTTTTGTTTGCACTCGGTGACCTTTGACCTTGGGTGCATATTAAAGGTCATATGAATTTAAGATTATTGGTGAAGGTTACAAGTCTCTATGACTTCCGGTTCTCGAATATAAATTTTTGAAAATATATTTTTAATTTCTAAAGGGAAATAACTCCTTATAAGGGTTAATAACAAATAAATTGTTTATGTTTATAAACATTGCCATCTGTTCTAATACATGCTGTCATTTTCAATTAAATTCTATCTCTAATACTTTTTGAAAAAAATGCAAATAAAAGAAATTGATTCAAGGGGATATAACTCTCAAAGTAGATGATGAAATCCTATGCAGCCTCATATGGTAATACATTATGATGAGATCTACCTTTTGTCCAAATAAAGTCGTGATATCTTTTAACACATTTTGGGGGGACCATGTTGAAAAAAATCAACAAAAGGGAGATAACTTCTTAAGGGGAAGGTGAAATCCTACAAAAGTTCATCTGGTAAAAGTTCATGTTGAGGTCTATTGATGGTTTAATTTTGGTATTGATAACTCCAATAGAAGCGGTAGGAGGGCGAGCCAAACAAATGCTGGAAGAAAAAAAAGAAAAAAAAACATTAGAAAAACAATAAGGTCTTTCCTCACGGAGAGGAAAGACCTTAAAAACTAGTATCTCAATTGTTTGTAAAACAATTGAAAGGTCTTTCCTGTAAAAGTGATGTTTTCGTTATGTACTTTGTACGACCTTTCGTTTGATATACGACAAGCATACCTTTTCAAACGTTTCGCTTTTAACACTTAATGACCTCATCCGCCTACAGTTTTGAGATCGGAAGTATGATATATGTAATACAGAGTAGATGAGCTTTCATTTGATATGCGACAACGCCATTTTCTAGAAAGTTTGATTTTTGCACTTAATAACCCTATCCAACTAATTTTTTTAGGTCGGGAATTTGATATTTTAAATGTACACATCATGACCTTTCATTTGATATACAACAACCCTATCTTTAAAGAAAATTTATATTTTGCACTCAATGACCCCATCCAACCCATTTTTGGGAGACGTCAATTTGAAATTTGAAATGTACGCTTTATGTTCTTTCATTTGATATGCGACAACCTTACCATCTGAGAAATTTGAATGTTTGCACTAAATGAACCCACCCTGCCCACTGGGATGAAAAGGGGGTTTAAAATTTTCATTTTTAGGTAGAGTTTATTTAGACCTTCAATTTGATATATCAGATGACCCCATTTGACAAAGTGCAAATAATGATGCAATATCAACTATATAAATAGAAGTTATGAAACTTACAAAGTCAATGCAAAACTTGAAAATTTCAAAATGATTTTTTGGTGTAATTTTCCATGGAATGTTTTTGGTATTTGGTCAAACATATAACTATGTCAACCTCTTCAATTTCTAAAACATTGTAAGTGGTAAGCTCTTGTTGATTCAGAAATACATGCCTCCGCTCGCAAAACTTTAAACTGCATTATCTCTATAACGACAATAGATATCTCAAATCTGTTAAATGATAAATGATCTACAGTTGAAGGACAACATTATAGAAAAAGAATTGGGACAATTTCAAAGTTCACCAAGGTCACAATTAATCATCAAATATATGATGCAATACCAAACTTGAGAACCGGAAGTCATAGAGACATGGGACTATCACCATTCAACTCAGGACCACTTGACCTTTCAGAGATCACAATGTCAAGGTCATAGTATAATGTGAAGGTCAAGGTGAAATTGCATCATGACGTAACATTGACCTCAAATTGAAGGTCTTGAATTACTGATCATCTTTGCAGTATATAGTATGTTGATATCTGTTACCTTAAAAAAGATATACACAAAATACTAGATTTTTAAGAATCATCCCGTTGTAACTTTTGAACAGACAGTCGGACATTTTTTGGTTTATAATATAAAATGTAGAGCTCGTCGAGAGGAACATTTTATACGCTGTATGTATGCAGCAAAGTCTTATCGTTTTCCTAATATGTAAGCTTGAAATTGCAGCGTAATTTTTTTTTTGCACTCAGTGACCTTTGACCTTGGGTGCATATTGAAGGTCACATGAATTACAGATTATTGGTGAAGGTCCCAAGTCTCTACGACTTCCGGTTCTGAAAATAAAAAAATTCTAAAATTGTTCACAATTTTTCAAGGGGAATAACTACTTATAAGGGTTAATAACAAATGATTGTATATGTTCAATAACATTGCCATCTGTTCTTGTACATGTTACCGTTTTCAAATCGATTCTGTCTTGAATACTTTTTGAGAAAAATGTAAAAGAAAGAAATTGCTTCAAGGGGACATAACTCTCATAAGGGATGATGAAATCCTTAGCAGCCTCATATGGTAACACATCATGATAAGATCTAGCTATTGTCCAAATAAGGTCATGATATCTTTTAAAACATTTAAGGGGGGCCATGTTGAAAAAAATCAATAAAAGGGAGATAACTTCTAAAGGGGATGATGAAATCCTACAAAAGTTCATCTTGTAAAAGTTCATGATGAGGTCTATCGATGGTCCATATTTGGTCTTGATAACTTCAACAGAAAGGGGAGGAGGCCTTGTCAAACAAATGTTGGAAGAAAAAAAAGAAAAAGACTAGTATCTCAATTGTTTGTAAAACAATTGAAAGGTCTTTCCTGTAAAAGTGATGTTTTCATAATGTTCTTTGTATGACCTTTCGTTTGATATACGACAAGCATACCTTCTGAAACTTTTCGCTTTTTACACTTAATGACCCCATCCGCCTACATTTTTGAGATCGGAAGCATGATATATGTAACACAGGGTAGATGAGCTTTCATTTGATATGCGACAACGCCATGTTCTAAAAAGTTTGATTTTTGCACTTAATAACCCCATCCAATCAATTTTTGGAGGTTGGGAATTTGATATTACAAATGTACACATCATGACCTTTCATTTGATATACAACAACCCTATCGTAAAAAAAAATCATTTTTTGCACTCAATGACCCCATCCAACAATTTTTTGGGGACGTCAATTTTAAATTTGAAATGTACGCTTTATGTTCTTTCATTTGATATGAGACAACCTTACCATCTGAGAAATTTGAATTCTTGCACTAAATGACCCCACCCTTCCACCTGGGATGAAAAAGAGGTTTAAAATTTTCATTTTTAAGTAGAGTGTATTGAGACCTTCAATTTGATATATCAGATGACCCCATTTGACAAAGTTCCAAAAATGATGCAATATCAACGATATAAATAGAAGTTATGAAACTTACAAAGTCAATGCAAAACATGAAAATTTCAAAATGATTTTTTGATGTTTTTCTCAATGGAATGTTTTTGGTATTTGGTCAATCATATAACTAGGTTAACCTCTTCAATTTCTAAAACATTTTAAGTGGTAAGCTGGTGTTGATTCAGAAATACATGCCGCCGCTCGCAAAACTTCAAACTGCATTATCTCTAAAAGGACAATAGAAATCTCAAATCTGTTAAATGATAAATGATCTACAGTTAAAGGACAACATTAGAGAAAAAGAATTGGGACAATTTCAAAGTTCACCAAGGTCACAATTAATCATCAAATATATGATGCAATACCAAACTTGAGAACCGGAAGTCGTGGAAACATGAGACTACCACCATTCAACTCAGGACCACTTGACCTTTCAAATATCACAAGGTCAAGGTCATAGTAGAATGTGAAGGTCAAGGTGAAATTTCATCATGACCTGACATTGACCTCAAATTGAAGGTCTTGAATTACTGATCATCTTTGCAGTTTATAGTAGGTTGATATCTGTTACCTTTAAAAAGATATACACAAAATACTATACTTTTAATAATCATCCCGTTGTAACTTTTGAACAGACGGTCGGACATTTTTGGGCTTATTATATAAAATGTAGAGTTCGTCGAGAGGAACATTTTATACGCTGTATGTAGGCAGCAAAGTCTTATCGTTTTCCTAATATGTAAGCTTGAAATTGCAGCGAAATTTTTTTTTGCACTCTGTGACCTTTGACCTTGGGTGCATATTAAAGGTCACATGAATTAAAGATTATTGGTGAATGTCCCAAGTCTCTACGACTTCCAGTTCTTGAAATAGATTTTTTCTAAAATTGTATACAATTTTTCAAGGGGAATAACTCCTTATAAGGGTTAATAACAAAATGATTGTATATGTTCATTAACATTGCCATCTGTTCCTGTACATGTTGCCGTTTTCAAATCGATTCTATCTCTAACATTTTTTGAGAAATGAGCAAAGGAAAGAAATTGTTTCAAGGGGAAATAACTCTCAAAGGGGATGATGAAATTCTTTGCAGCCTCATATGGTAATACATCATGATGAGATGTACCTATTGTCCAAATAAGATCATGATATCTTTAAAAACAACGAGGGGGGGCCATGTTGAAAAAAATCAATAAAAGGGAGATAACTTCTAAAGGGGATGATGAAATCCTACACAGCCTCATCTGGTAATACTTCATAATGAGGTCTACCGATGGTCCATATTTGGTTTTGATAACTCCAATAGAAACGAGGGGAGGCCATGTCAAACAAATGCTGGATGAAAAAAAAAAAAAAAAAAAAAAAAAAAAAAAAAAAAAAAACATGCGAAAAACAATAAGGTCTTTCCTCACGGAGAGGAAAGACCTTAATCAATTACAGGCTCCTGACTTGTGACAGGCACACTCAGCAGGCACATACTCAGTTCTTTTTAAAAACATCTTCAATTTCTTATTCATATTCATTTTTACTAATCTTAAGTAATATAAGCTTTCATGTTAAAATAAAACACTAATCACAAATACTCCACTATTGTCTTGTATTAAGACTATTTTAAATTTCAGAAAAAAGGGGGGATCTTCTGTATGTAAATTCAAAAGTCAATAGACAGTTTTCCACTGACTCTGATAACAATCTATTTATTTTTATCAGTATTTTGCAATCCATGGTAGAGTCATAGTCCACAGCTGGTCATTTCTGGTCAGTTTTCTACAATATTGTGATAATTAGACAATATCCTGCTGTGAAGACTAACAAGTGTGTTTGAATAAATGATGTATCAATTACCTGTTGTAAAATTCTGGCTATTTAGTTGTGACCTAAAATCTGGCATTAGTTAATAATGTTATAGGACAAACCCTAAATTTCATCATAAAGTTAAGGATATATATCAAATTCCACAATTTATTTGTGTTGATTAATCCTTATATATGAAAAATACAGATTTTAATATAATATTAACTTGGTTGCAATTTTCATCCTCTTAATACCAGATAATAACATCACAAGTGTCTGAAGCTGATATTATATGTCAAAATTTATTTTGATGTGTTAACAAAGATCATTTACTTAAAAGGCATCAAATATTTATCGAACCATGGAAGTATATATATATTACTATATTCAAGTCAAATGTTGTTGTTAAATTATTATTTTTTCACTCTTACGGTCTTTTGGAAAATGTAGTTTGTGCTGTATTTAGACCCCTCTACAACCAAATTTGTTACATGCACACATATAAAAAATAGGGTTTGTATATCGATAATAATGACATCTTGGATGGCTATTTTAAATTTTGCTTTGACGCCTTCCGTCAATGAAAGGCGTAAAAGAAAAAAAATACAATAGCCTTTCAAGGCGTCATAGTTATTAGGACTAATATACATGGGTAAACCTACAAAAATGTAGTTTTAATCAGGAATATGTTAGGACTAAGCTTTTATATACGTTTCTCTTGGTTACGACTGCATATTATATAAACATGTATTACTGAGTATATCCTGGAATTCCAGAAAATTTTGGCAATGGTGAAAATATTTCCACGGAATTTTTATTTCACAACTGATGTCTTCCATAAGGGGGTGGCTTATTTCTGGAAAAGCATTGTTTTCTCAATTATAATACAATCACTAATCTGTCATTAATCAATCACTAATCCATCAGTAATCGGTCTTAAATCGATCAGTCATCTTATCGATCACTAATCGATCAAACTCCCTAGAGAGTTTGATCGATTACTGATCGATGACTTCAAGTCATCAATCGATTACTGATCAAAAATGATCGATTAGTGTTCGATTACCGATCTGATCGATTAGTTAAGTCTGGGTTAATTCAGGTAAAATAATCGTATATTCAGGACCGCCATTATACGAATTCAGACTATCCCTAAATTATTGAGGACCTCCTGAAATTTTTCAGGGCCTCCAAATGACATTTTATTATTTTTTCCCCTGTTTGCACTGCTTGACCTGGTCCTCGGCGTAACAGTAGTTGGACTATTGGTAACAACATTGTCTGTCACAGGTTTTTCGAGATCTTGTTTTGCGTCCAAAAACGCTTCTAATTCTGTTACATATCACATATCATCATCTGTCTTCTGACGTTTCCACCTGACAAATACAAAATTGGCTTCCCTAACACTAAAATGGTTTCACCTATGCAAACTGTTGCGTTACCAGAAAAATCTAATGTTTTCAGTAAAGGTTGGCAAGCATAACATTCTTGTAATTTTTCTTTCAAAGGCTTTTTTTTTATGTAAACTGTTTGAACGTTAAATTTTTCAAGTATTTCTTCAACTCGGTGTGCCCTTGATGGACTGCGCAATCACTTTAAGAGCTCTTAAGTGCTCATCTATAGATAACATTTGTATTTGAACAGTGTTCTACTTTATCGCCAGTCATCATTATAAGTATATTTTCCAACTATTTTTTAATTTGCGAAACTGATGAGGTAGAAAATGAAAATAAGAGTTCATAGGCTATAAGTCTTATATTTTCGATTTGTATTGACTTTAAATTGTTTCCGTTATATATTGCTCACTGCATGTCGCTCTTTTAGTTTTACAAATTAAACTGACATCATGTTTTACTTGTATATTTAAACATTTTAAAATACCAATATCATGATTTCTGTTGCTTTAGTTGAAATTGCCAACTTTTATGGCAGTATATTTTTTTCTCTCTTCCATGTGACAGCATAATCAAATTATAAAATTTGAACATGATGGCTAACTTTCGTTTTGATACTTCTTTCTGCCATGGTGCTGTCTTTTGGTGTTTCTGTGGATACAAATATACTTTTTTTACGGCTTTTAAAACTTTGCGTTGAGTAATATATCATTATCTGAAATTTTGAGGACACTGTCTCCTCCCCTATATATATATATGTAAGGGACGGTCATGCTTAATACTGCATGGTGAAGGCTCTTATGCTGCCATTCGATACTGTATACTTTTCTTTATTACACCTTCAACAAGCCTGCTTGGCACATAAATTAAATCACGTATCTTACCGAATTTTCTGGACAGTAATGTAAGATCAAGGATTTGTATAGTTGCAAATCCTCGGTAAAATAAAATAAATCATAAGGTACCCAGTATAAGGTTATTGTTGATCATCCCATGATCGGTTTTACTATTAGGCTGTTATTAGATCATGTAGACAGTATGGTATTGTGTAAATCGATACTAAAAAGAAAGAAAACATGCTTATGCGATGTAGATATCAACCATGCAGTTAATTACGTAATATCACTAAATCTATTGGATGTTGTATGCGTACTGAATGATATTCTAGTCTTAGATATATGATTTTTTTCACAAGTTTTTAATACATTTAAACAACCTTTCAGTTACAGCGAGTACTCTCAGAACTGTACTTTATGTCTTTCGAATTTTTGGTTTAGTTGTGTTTGTGCTTCGTATCGATATTAGTTAAGCCTTTTTCAACTGAATTTTGTAATTTGTTCTTGACTTTACACCACTGTCGACGGCATGGGGTGACATGAGGCTTGGTCGCTCTTAAACATATCTAACCCTGCCACATTATGTTTGTCTTCTGAAAACCAGGAGCCTGTAATTCAGTGCTTGTCGTCTGATTTTCTATATCATATTTGTGTTTTGCACATATATAAACATATTTACAATGACTAAATAACATACATTTAGGCCGTATTTTCTTGGTTGACGTGCTTTAAATTATTTTATCATTTCGGGACCTTGTATGGATTACTCCTAGTGTTCAGTGTGGGATTTTTTTAAAATGGTTGAAAGCCGTATGATGGCATATATATGTGTATACTGCTACGTTATTTTGGTTCATAGTGGAGAATTGACTATAACTTGTAATTATATCGTATCGTCGGATTTTTATAAGTGTGTGCCAGACCGACACATTGAGTCGGATTTTAACGAGCATGTGCAAAAGGTAATAGTCCACCAGAAGACTTGTCTATTTTTATAAATTGTTATTTGGATGGAGAGTTGTCTCATTGGCACTCACACCACATCTTCCTATATCTATTCTATTGTTACTTTAACAAGACTCCTATTATGACTTTGATACGACCGTCTTTTCTCTAACTCGTTTGTGTCATTTGCTTCTGGGTATAAACAGGAAGCACCAATTTAAAAAAAAATTGACCCGGCCGGGCATTAAACCAACGATATATTGCACTCGAGGCGATCACGCAACCACAAGACAACAGAGGCGAGAATGCTACCTCGAGGCGAGCACGCAACCACAAGACAACATAGGCGAGAATGCTACCACGAGGCGAGCACGCAACCACAAGACAAGAGAGGCGAGCATGCTACAACGAGGTGAGCACGCAACCACAAGACAACAGAGGCGAGCATGCTACCTCGAGGCGAACACGCAACCACAAGACAGCACAGGCGAGCATGCTACAACGAGATGAGGACGCAACCACAAGACAACAGAGGCGAGAATGCTAACACGAGGCGAGCACGTAACCACAAGACAACACAGGCGGGCATGCTACAACGAGGTGAGCACGCAACCACAAGACAACAGAGGCGATCATGCTACCACGAGACCATGAAGGCGGTCAGACTTTCCTGGGTAAATATATAAAAAATAAAATTCACAATGGACCTGGGAAATACTGGAAAGTATACTAACATTATAGATCTATACTAAATTATGACTGAAAACCGCTTTGGACGAACTAAGGTTGCATTTAAAAAAAAAATTACATGTATAGTACATAAAAGTTGCCGCATCTGAAGATTTTACGCGGTATACGGGTGCATGGACGGATCTAGGCTCCTTTGAAGTTTAGTGGTCCGATCACAGGCAGGGGGAAATTGACCCTCCCTTTTCTATACCTTATGTTTGTGTGCTTTAATTTTTAAGGTAACTATTTACAACTTCTAAACTTTCTGCTTTTGTTATTTACAATGACAGAAGTTTTTTTTTATGATGTCCATCCGAGTATATTCTTTTTGGAAAATAAGAATAGACCGAGAGCATCATATATGATAATTCTGAATAGAAGCAAACACGAGGAGATCTAGAGGCATGTGTTTAAAGGTTTTGAAAGAAAATGAAAAAATAAATTAAACAAACTGAGATTATTTTTAGTCACTCAATATAATTTATTTGTGTTTACCGATACCGGTATTTATATTTAATAACAATCATATTCTTAAGATTTAATTTTTATTTAAACTACTGTTATTGTAAACTAATATGGATAAGATCAAGAACACCTTAATAAGTTCAAATAAGTTCAAATATTAAGGAATACTTGTAAAAATATCATTCGAAAAGGGAGTATATTTCCCAAGGGCATGGTTTTAAATGGTCACAATATCAGCGAAATTCGACCACTTTTGAATCCACCTCTTGAATCTTCATGTTTTTTGTAGTGGTTAAATTTGAGTGGAAATGGGAAAATATAAATGGAGAGTTTAACGATTGACCAAGTAACCGATTCCTTGTGATAAAAAATTGAAGTTGGCGCTTCGATTTTCTAAGTAGCTATAATTTTGTGTCCTTCTATTTAGTCTCATCAAACAAGTGACCCATTTCTGAAAACAATGAACAATAAAACCAATGGACATTGCTCCTGATTTTTTGTCATCTTCGTTATTTTATTTATTTATTCGCGTTTTGTTCACCTATCAGTCACTTTGTGCTGACTTTTTTACAAGTGATCCCAGCCCACTGTTCAGTACGATCGATACATTTAGTATCAGATTTCAACCATTTGAATTACAATCAAATGTTTGAAAGCATGTCAACATGCTAAGCACCAAGGCCTAACGCCGTCTGTCGGTAGAGATCAAAGGAAAATTCTTTCAATAAACACTTCAATACACACCAATGTAAATTGCCCGATAAACATCAAAGGAAAATTATTAAATAAATCATCATACAGATTGTACACGTTTAGACCAAGATAAAACGAAATGTTTTTTGTATAGTTCTAATTAAAATGTATTTAATTTAATTGTCATTTTCCCTAATGCATGTACAAAATTAAATATTAAATTTGTGCAGAACAAAGTAGTTTTTGATATTTTCCCCTCGTGGAAGGCTAGCTGTCGATCAGATACACAAAAATTTTAAGCTCCACCCACCTTTTACAGTTCATGATCGATAGTTGAGACACACACTGTGGAACAAATTATTTTAGTGGATTTTTTTGTGTGAAAGTGGTTAATTTTCAAATTTAGAATTGTGTTTGGATTAAGTTTGTAACTTTATTGATTATTAGAGGGATATTTTGATGGAACTGCAGTTGGGACATGGGGAAGCAAGCTAGCAAACATGGTAAGTTTGTGTGACCAATATTTCAGTGTCCAGTTTCGGCCATGTCATCTGTGTATTCGAGGGGTCCTTCTGGGATACAAAACGAAACTGTTTAATAAAATGATTATTTGGAGTAATTTCATTTATCATTTCAAGTTATTTGCAGAAGAAACATTAAACGTTGTTAACGTTTGCATGTTAATGATATTGCACATAGAAATGTAAACAAATACAGTAAGCCTACATAGTGGTACGTCCTGTGTTACTTATGGTGTGTAGAGCTGGCTGATTAAAATTGAAAACATTAGGTTAAATAGTTTTGTTGTGATGAACCCTTTATTATCAATGACATTTAATTATTGTGAACATACACTTTTTCATTTGTACACAATGTAACTTTTTATGTTTTAGTTGTAGTGTAGAACCATATATCAGGAATTTAGTTACTTTTTGTATAAATGTAAAACGTATAGATGCTCTGTTCTAGTTTCTCTTATAATTCCCTACTTTAGCTGATTAACAAGACAATATCCACAATACAGATTTGTTTTGATTCCCCCTTTTAATATGTCCTCCACTGAACATGTAATCATTGTAATCATTTGTACATTACATTGTGAATATATATCTAAATTTTTATTTAATTTGAATATTCAGCTTGTTATGGATTTTGGGAAAAATTGAACCTTTGTTGAACAATTTTTTTCCTCAATTGATACTTGTCATACAGTCTTCAATATAAGCCCAAGAATTTGCATCAAAATGATGTTGAATAAAAAGTGAACTTATCTCCTGCACCACTTAGAAAACACAATATTTTCAAATTAAACTGTCACATCAATTATATTATGTTAGTTCACAGATGCCACATGGCTTAAGCTTCTTTCTCAATATATAGGTGACAATTGCAAGAAGAGATTAAAATAAATACAAAATACCAATCAAGAAATCGGTAGGTTTTTTTTCCTTGTATATGTGATTTAGATTTTTTTACACAATTTTTTTCTTCAATAAATTGCAAGATTAAATTATTAAAAAAAAATATATTTAAAATAATTGGGTTTTCAAATTAATCTAAAATGTCAGGATTAACAACATCAAGAATATTTCAAAAAAAAATTAATTAAACACCAAAAATTAAGAAAAAAGGGGGAGGGTCAACCCCACATGGGCCTGTGCATTTTCCTAAAGCTTTTAAAGTTTAACAATTTTGTGTTTTAAACATCTGTTTGTTGTTATAATATCAGTCGCCTTATCAGAATGAAATGACAGATTTATAGTCCTACTTAACCATTTTATAATTGAGAGAAGATATGAAATTTTCACTTTCTTGTGCATGGATGTTGGACTGCATAGTTAAGTGAGTGTATGTTAATTAATATCATTAATTGATATATATATTATAAGTAAATGTGATATATAATCTTTTTCCTTTTCATTACATCAAATGAACCCTAAGTTTTTATCTTCATTAAGCATATATATTGTAATTTTTGAGTTGCACTTTAAGGTCAAGTGTTCTGAACAGTTCATCTAACATGTTTAACAAAACTTTTACCATTAACGTCTTGTGGGGTATACTTTTTTTTTTTTTTTTAAAGAAAACACATGTTCAATGTTCATTGTACTTGTAGCACTTTTTGATTATTTAGTCACCTCCTTAAAGATGGTGGTAACCGGGGTACCTCCATCAACATCATGGTAAAAATTCTTTCCAAATGTGGTTAACAGTAATTTTTGATGCATAACAATAAAATGTACACTTTCTTTTATATGATAAGAAAATTGATAAGAAAATTGACTGAGTTAAATTTTCCCCAAAAATGATTGTAACAATGATTATTTGAGACCTCTGACGAATAACAATAAGGATAGTTCGACAAATCATGGTAAAAATTTAATCAATTTGACCCTAACAAATGACCGTTTGACGCCTGACGTTAAAGGGCATTACTCAATTTCAAAATGAGTTACATCCCTTCCAAGGGAGTAACTACATTGAGTTACTGTTGCAAACAAATTGTTTTCATTACTGATAGTTTTTGGGACTAATATTTGGCTTTATAAAATCTGGTAATTTAACATATATATAAAACTCTGGTATTCATATAATATCATGATAATCCAAGACTTTCAAGAGAAAATATAGCCAGCTTATTGGACATTTATTTTCAATTCAATTTCAAACTGGAAATTATTGCACAATAAAATCATACTTTCTTACATGTACATGTATAATCTCAAACCAATGATTTGTATATCCTTGCTCAGGTAGTTCATAGCATTTCAGCAAAATTATAATGTACATTGTATCTTAAGGAATTTTAGGGGGAGTTTGGGGTTAGAAATTAGTATGTGGCTAGCCCTAACATTAACTTTGATTTTCTTTTCTGATGCATGTTTTTGTTCAATCAATTAAAAAGAGTGTACAACTTTCCATGTCATCCTGCCATTCCAATAAAATAATTGGCAAAATAATTGAATAAAATTGCACAAAGATTAAGTATTGCTTGAGATATCAAAGAAAGTTATAAAGGGATGACCATGGAAGCTTCAACTATTCAATTTTCTCAATAATTATTTTACAATTCATTGCTCACTATTTTGGAATTTGTGAGAAAATTGTCTTCTTTCTCACATTAGACTTCAAAGCCTTGTGAATTTAACTTAGGTAATAAAGTTATAAATAAAATAAATCACTAATGTTAAATTTCATTCATGACTTTGAAGGGTAATTTTGTCAAAAATTGAACAGGTAAATTGTTCATGAAACTGTACTGTTTCTTTTTTCATACTAATGACACTAAACTCAGTAAAAATGACATTTGGTGGTGAAAATTTGGTTGATTTTATAGGGAATCCCTGAAGCATCACAGGAGCTGTCAGGGCTCCCCTTAGGTCAGTCAACAGGCCTACCTTATGATAAGTTCTGGATCCGCCACTGATGGGATGTATGTAAAAGAAAATCAGGAAGACAACAACCCAACAACACACAACACATTAAGACATATAAAGTGGAGGAAAAAAAGAACTTATAAGAAATTATCTGATGTTTTTAAACAAGAAATGATAAAAATAAAGGTCAAGAACACGAAATAACACAGAAAAAACAAAAGACCCAAAGGAACACTTTAACCCCAATTAAAACAAAGGATGCTACCAGGGGCTATACGAAATGATATTAAATAAGATCCTGCTCCAGTAGTGGCATTGCATGGTCAACAACATTATAGTCTTAAAAAAGACCTGTCTGTATACGTACATGTCTGCTCTCAACCTTAATGAGACTAAAAAGCTAGGAAAACATAATTCAGTAGGTGGGTTTGACTCCAATCTCAATTGACTTATAATAGATTGCCTGAGTTTACCTGCTGAAAGTCGAGGTTCTCTCCTATTTTCCTGTCAAATAACAACCATTGTCACCATTGCTCACCATCGCTCACCATGGTCACACCATGGTTGGATGTGCTTTACACCAGCTGGGCAATCAGAGACTGGCTAAAATCTATTACTTCAAAAAGCTGGCAGAAGTCAAATATATATAGAGTCTAAAGTACTAAAAGTGGTGTTAAACCTCAAATCAATCAAAGAGCTTCAATAAATACCATTGTCCAAATACTCTAAAAACGTTGAGATATATGACAAATTGCATGTAAATACTTTCACTTATTGAGGGTTCCTGACTTGTGACAGCTACCATTTTGTAAGATATTATAACCTCCCCACTTAATTATTTCTATTTGGACTTGAAAGCTAGAACATTTGAAAAAAAACATAAAAGGAAAAGCACTTTTAAATACTTTATAAATACTTCATTTCAAATGGTCATGAGAACCCTAAGACTGACAGACTGAAGAGTTGTTTACTACCTGTGAACAATAATTATGATAATACATAACAAAGAAAATCAAATATTCAGTTTTCCACAAAACTGTGTTAATTACAAGTACTTAGGTGTACTAAAGTATCATGACTTATAATACAGTTACAGTCATGACAGTACATTCAGAACTTCTTATTGACTTTTAAATAAATGGAGCAAAGTTCAAGAATTTTTTTAATACTTCTGTAATTTTCTCATCTCATCATTATTAAAGTTCTTAAAAACAGTTAATCAAGGAAATAAACAAGTACAAGTTTAACTAAAGGTGTTTATATGAAATCTTGACGTCCTATTCTCTAATACTGGTGTCTGGGACTATTGTACTATATAATAATGCCTTACCTTAATGTAAAAAAATATACCAAATGACAGCTAAAAAAAAACCTTCAATTTCAATGCCGAAAAAATGAACAACTATTAAGCGTAATTATTAAAAGCTGCTTTAATTTGCATCTACTGTCAGTATATATATATGAAATGACTATATATAGGACAAGCTGTATGTACATATTGTCTAGTGTCGTGAATGGGGACCGGAGGGTTCATGAACTTGATATGTTTAATGAAAGTATTTTTTAAATAAAAATCTAATATGTAGATAAGTATTTTAGAGAAATCAATGAAAACTGCGCATGCACAAACGATTTTCATGTGAAAACCTACTTAAGTGTTGGCCAGCCAAACTAAAAAGACAAATGATCACAAATGATGATTTATCGGAAATAATTTGAGATGTCAACTTCTTCATGATATAAAATCATTTATATTTAATTTTAATGCTTTATGTCAAATAATTACATTAGATGTAAGTTTCATTATAATACGTTATTTTGATTGGCTAACATGTTATTCCGTAAACAATTAGTTTAAACATATTTATTTATAGTGGATTGGGAAACAAGTTTTGCAACTTATATTAATCCCTTTCCACTTTGCGCTTTAAACAATTGCATCAGACAATAACATTTATCATGCATGAAGACACGAGGTCCCACAAAAAATGAATTAAATAAAACTGGATAAAAATCGAGTTTTCATGATTTTAGCTAAAAAAATGTAATTATAAGTATTGAATACTTCTTTTTGAAACTTTAAAGGGTTGTAAAAGTGTTGACCGTGCATACATTTTTAGAATGAAGCGCTTCCGCGCTTCATACAAAATGTACTTCGGTCAACGCTTTTACCACCCAATAAATTTACAAAAAGAAGCATTCAATTCTTAAATACTTTTTAACATAAAGTGACTTTATGAAATAAGAGTTTAGGTTTGACTATTGTAAAGGTCTCAAGAGATTGTCCATTATAGATTGTAAAAACAACAGATATAACATGTATAACAAAATTTAAAAGCGAGTTTGAAATACTGCTAGCTTACTTTTAAAGACACAAAGAATGTATCAATTTTTCTGTTTTTGGCATCATTAGATGGCGCATTGCAAGCATAATCTATATAAGTCTGTGATACTTACTTTACCAGAACAGCAACAACTGTGTTGATGGTGCAGTTCTTAAGGTTGACGTTTGAACCAAAATGACGATACCTTTAAGAAAATGCCAATTACATTAACAAATGATTAAAGTTGATCTATAGAATACAAAAAGTTGGGTTGATAACTTAACTTTTCATTTAAATAATACTCAAAGTAAAGACTACATGTGCTGTCCCCTTATAGTTGTTATCTTACATACATATAGCTAAGAGTTAAACCACCATCCTATCAGATGGTAATGGCCAAATGATTTAATGATATGCATGGCAAGTGTCTTGTGATAGCATGATCACTGTGGATCTGTGAGTGGGGGACAACACTTTAGTTTGTGGTTTGATCCCCAGCTTGGTCTTATCAAAGACTTTAGAATTTAGTTAATATTGCTGCTAAGTACTCAGTTAAGGGACAACATCAAAAGATCGATGTAGGATGAAAAAAACTTTTAAATCAAATAGTTTTGAGGTGGGGGGGGGGGGGGGGGGGGGGTCAACATTGTTGCAAGTTTTGTTAACATAAAGTCGAATTTACATATATATCCCTATTGGTCAATCAATTTTTCCCAAATTAAGTTAAGAGGAGGGTGTGGGGGTCAGTGAAAAAACTAAGTGAATTAAGTTTTATATCCTTCATTGAACTTTTGATGTCGTCCCTAAGCATGTGATGATTATGGAGTAAGAGGAAAGACTGATCAGCAGATTACAGAATAATGTTTCCAGGTGTCAGGGGGGCCCTGTGTCAGAGTAGGATGAAATGTCTTCCTGCAAACTATTTATATGAGAACTTGCGCATTAAAAAAACAGCCAAGTGCACATGTATGGCTTCTAAAAGCAGGGTACATATTGATATTACATTAACATGTTCTACATGTATGCTTGAATATGCATTTAATTTGCAGCTGGACTTTTAATAGCCATCCATCATGATAATGAGATGCACTTTTTTTATAATTACAAGAACGATTATAGCATGACATGTTAGTGTACTGACCATCAAAAAAACGTTAAAATATGTGAACAATTTTATAAGAAATAAACTGGGCTGTAAAAGTAACATATTGTTGTTTGATGTCCTTTGTCATTACTTCTCCTTCAAAGAAAGTATTGGTGATACGATACCGGATAAATCAGGAAAGTTTTTATCGTAATTACAGGACCAATCATATAATAAATGCTAGAAGGAGAAAAAAACAGAAAGGATAATATTCATCCAGTTAGAGTCTCGTTACGACAAAGCTATTGTTCAAAACCTATTTAAGGGTACTTAGTCATTGCGCTCAAGTGCAAGTGAAAAAGATTTGTGAAATAACACCTGAATCATTTTCAGCTTCAGTGTGAAATGACCATGGAGGAATTCAAGCATTTGTAATGCTTTGTAATATGCTTTGAGAATAAATCACATGTATTGTTACATCAGAAGTAATGTTAAACATGAATCATAAAATGGTTAAAAATCCTTTAGGCTAAACAAAAAATTGACGGAATTGGTGATACCATAAAAACCCTATATTTTCAGGGCCGATCTGAAAACTGTTTTTCTTCCATATAATGCTTTAAAATTTAAAAGAAAAAGCGTTGTGTGGCTTTTGATTATTGAAAGTCATATTTTTGCTGACTTGTGCATTTCCTTAGTTATTCAAATTTGTGAAAAATATGACTGATTTAAAATTCTCCAGAGCTGTAAGTCACAATCAATGCTAATGCAGGTATGAATTAAATATCATGTATATTATATCTAGCTTTGCAAAATTTTAAAATACTATTGTCAGTAACAAGTCTACCTGCTTATAAAGGGGCAATAACATTCAAACATTTATAAGTACATGAAGTAGTAGAAAGACAAACAATAGCACCAAAAACACTGCATAGAAAATGGAAGATTAAGGAAACCTCAAAACAGGAAGAACTCATGCATTCTCATTCTGGAAGAGTCAGCTGTGTTTCTGCTTTAAATGTGAAACCAGATTTGGTATTCTATTTAAATACATTTTGTGAATGAGTCATTGATGTAGTCTTTGTAACACCCTTAAAGAACAAACTACTTTACACCATTAAGAAAACTTAATGCATTGAACTTATATATTAATATATGCATTCTTCAAAGAATGAGAAAGATTGATACTAAAATGATTCATTGAATTTAGGCTTATAAGTTATATATGATTTCTTTTAATTTTTATTTACAGCAGAATGCTTTCTCGTGAATGGACAGTTTAATAAAGCTTTAATGGAAGAACAAATTTTAAAGCAGACAAAAACAGGATTTAATCTGGCCAATTACAACTTGAATAATTCTGTAACGGTAAGTACTGATCTGATAATTATACTATAAACCATGCAAGGATTAACCTGAGTTTTCTTGCAGCTCAGATCTCTTTAGGTATATATGGCTTGTTAACAAGTTAATCCAACATAGTATTGTTCAGAGCTTGATACAGAGTGACAACAACAGGAAATAAGTGTGCTCAGGCAGTTTTATAAAATACGAAGATGTGGTAGAATTAACAATGAGACAACTCTCCACTAGAGAGACCAAATGACATAGAAGATTACAACTTTTTACATGTTTAAGGTCAGCGTATAGCCCTCAACAATGAACAAAACCTATACTGACCAGCAGGGAGATATTTCAAAAGATTAGAAAGGACCAGAAGGAGTAATAAATATGAAAAAGAAAGGATAACATTAGGATCAAAAGACAAGTTGAAAAGACTCGCAAATATATATGGCATCAAAACAAACAGAAAACTAAAAATTGAACAAAAACTAATATAATTTTGGCAACTGTGAAGCAACCAGAAAACTTATTGAGCAATATCAATGAACACGAACAAACCTTAAATCATTAATATCTAGCTCTTTATCAATGTTTGTGTAAGAAACAGAAATGATCTCTTGTAAGAACATTTGTGTGAACACATATATATATACTTGTACCAGGGCTTTGATTTCATATTTGAAAATAGGGTGAAGGTATTGTACTTGCTGTAACTGAAACACTTCAGAATATGATTTACATACTTGAATGATTTATATATATGTTGCGGAGAAAACTGAAATGTGGAAATAAAGTTTACATTCACAACAGTTTTCCTATCTACCTCCTCAAGTTACTAACCACATGAGATAATCATAAAAAAACAGATTTATATACAGAAAAACAAACTTTACTGTCAGAAGTTTGAGTGAATGAAAAACCACCCTAACTCTAGAAAATATACCTGAAGCTAAGAAAGATGAGAGCTGCACAATCTTTTCTATTAAAATTTTAGCCATTGAATTCATAGAACTGTAAAAGATTGGAAAGTTCCACAGGCTACAACTATTTTTATAGAATTTTCATTTTGAAGTTGAAAAATTTCATTGCATTCTCACAGAGTTAATATCCTGAACATATGTTTTTGTGGTGTATGTAAAAGAAGATCTTGTGATGTTTTTTTATACTAGGGAAATGATAGCATTTTGTTGGCTTTATGATCAGAAGTAAGTATCTTTATGAAGTTGAGACCTGAGATTTAGATGGTAATTACTGACACATGCGTCTGATGTTGATACTGTTTAGAGAGCCAGGATTTAAAAAGAATGCTATTTTTTGCCAGAGCAATATTTTTTTCATTCCTTGGCAGTGGGTAGATCAAATGATACAGGCATTCAAGATAAACAAATACTTTGTTGGATTACAGAAAGAATTTATTGTCAGTTTTTATGAGAGCTGTTAGAAAAGGCTCCAGCAGGGCTGGAATGGTCAAGGTGTAAGTTAAGGTTATTTTATATTTCTTAAACATAACTTGTTCCTTGTCTAAGTACTGCTTCTGGAACAACAATCATGTATAATGCCTTCAATAATTAGAAATGATTTTTTTTAAAACTGCACATATTGCTTAGTTTGATAAATGAGACCATTTTGAAAGAAAATTTTTTCAAAACCAGTCTATTTATTCTACATCTATGTTTAGAGTTTTTGTTTGAAAGATTATCATGCCATTAATTGGACAATTTTTAGATATTTTTAACCTTTTTTATCATTTATATTTAGCTCACACTTTAAGCTGATATAAAAAGAGCTACATGACTCTGCTCTTAAGCTGATATGAGTCTTTAGTATTCTACTAAAAGACAAAATTAGCTTAACCATTTTGAACCAACGGACCAAATTGTTATAACTCTTGAGATATTTTAAGTTTTGACATATTTGTGATCCCCCTTTTTACTAATGGTTGGTGGCCCTATTTAACCCACCTTCTAACAATTTGCCTCTGTGCTTTAACTTTAGAAAATGGAAAAACTGGACTTAACATTGAACAAAGAAACCATCAGTCAAATCATGTGAAAAACTGCCACTGACTAAACTTATAGTTAACTAGTCTGGAAAAGTACCAATTGCTTCCAACCATTGCATGCATTGGTAAAATACTACTTTTGTCAACATACTTTAAATAAATTAAGTACATGGACAGACTGAGGGCTGTGACAAGCTGTAATTCTAAGTTTTTATCAATGCAGAAGAAATGCAATGATGAATTTGTGAAAATTATAGATATATATATATATGAAAATTGCTGAGTATTCTGAACTAAAGATTAATTAGGTTTCCTATGGAAGTTAACCCTTTCAGCATAATTTATATCCAGGACCACAAGAAGTATTCTGGTATAATTTGTATACCTCTTGATTTTATAGTTGTTCTCCTTTCTTTTTGTTAAAGCAACAGAATAAAACTATTCGAAACTCTTGACATATGATTTATTACACTTTCTCAAATGTGTAATGAACAAATGACAGGATTTAAAAATATATGTTTATTTGTCCATAACTTGAACACAATTAACGAAGTACAATATTGTATTAGTTCTCTAATTGGCACTTTCAGGTAGTTGTCTACTCTTTGATCTTTATGGTCACATGACCTCCCACCTTCAACCTTATGGTTATGAAGACCTACCTACATTCATGCTTCTTATTTACAATTGTGGATTTTCAGATAAAATAATTTGAATGAAATATTCAACAACAAAATCTTGATCGAATTTTAAGTTTAATACCTGTGCTAAAGACTTACTGTAACCCAGACTATTTGTATGGAATGCAAAATTGTGTTCATTCATGATTTAATAAGAGTATGATTATGGAAATATAACAATGCAGTTAAGATCCACTTAATTCAACAAAAGAATCTCTGTACAAAAGATATGGGAAGACTGAGATAAAGACGATGATATGTTGTGTAGCGGTAGAGCGATCACAGGATCGGTAGTAAACTACCGAACTGATATACCAACTAGATATAGACTTAATTAGTGGAATACTCTTGTCAAGAATAGGATCAAACAATGTTGGTAATCGATTTCCTATCAAAACATCCAGACAAAATAAACAAAACGAAAAAATATACCGTTATTGTCTTTGTGCCCCTGCAGTAATTAACATACCAATTATGATCCATGAAAACAGACAAGGACATTTTACATTAGAAGCATGCATTCTGTTCTGATGAAGATAAACTTGTTTTGTTGTTTAATCTGATATTTCTCACAAAAAAGTTTAGGAGCATGTAATTACACTTAACTGATTGTACCAAAGGAATTGGCAGACATTGCATACATGTAAATAATTTGATCTTTTTGCCCCCAAGTATGTTACTGCAAAGCACTGCTGAAACATTTCTTTTGGTGTTGTCAGAATTGAATAAAGAAGTTTTGAATTAAGCTAATATAACTCAAATATGTAGCAAAAGAGCATGTGAACAAAATTTTCCAGCTGTAAGATTCTGTAAGGAATTGAGGGTTGGAAGCGGAATGCTTCTTTTTTGTCAAGAAATATCATGGTTTGACTTTTATCTGTACAAAACGAATGCTTTTGGGTTTTAACATTTTGAAGGTTGTAAATTATTTTGTTTGTCTTTGTTTGAGGTGGCTGATTTTGTTATGAAAGTTAACTGTGTAGTATTTTTGACAATTATGTACTACAAATCAATATAATTTTTTCTCAAAGTAACTGCTTTGTAATAGCTTGTAAAATTTGAATCTTTGACAAAAGTCCTGCTTCAATTCTCCCCGACTCTGCCATATATATATTGATGGAATTTTTTAACTGCCTTATTTTGTTAAAAGAATTTAAAGTTTTAAAATACTATCCTGTACTAGGACCACCGTGTTACATCATTGATGGTGTAACATACTTCTTAAAACCCGTGACAGACACCGAGTTGTAATATTGGATATAAACAAGCTTATCAGCCTTTTTAAATGAAATTTTATTCATGTTAAACAAGTGTAAAACATCAAATGAAAAATCACAACATCGCCTGAAAACACTAAGGCATTAATTTGTGAGAAAAAATGTATGAAACCAAATGATATCCCTGCATTATAAGTGGCTAAGTTTTTGTAACTCGCTCAGGTAGAAAGAACGACAGTTTATTTTTGTATTCCGTAGTACATTTTACATGCTAATTTTGAACAAAAAAGGTGACGACCCGCAGAGAGGTTGTTAGTAAAAGGACATATAAACACTGTAACAAGCAGTTAAAGGAAAATTCTCACTGGGATGCCATGTATGATCACCTTTGTTGACGGAATTTTTAAATAATATTTTCATTTCATTTGCATGAAATCTTCAGATGAAATTATAACACATGAAGCTGTTCATCCTTTCCTCAATGAATTTATCCACGGATAAAAGATAGATTTGTGATACACTTTGAATATTTATATCGCGATCATGTTTGTAGTCCATGTTTGCTGTTTAAAAATATCTCTTGCTATGCTTATGAAACGAAAAGTTCATTTTTACAGAATTAATGATTTGCATGGCAGTTTGAGTAAAACTGAAATGATTTGGTAAATTTGGAGAAAAAAGACTAATCTCTTGTTAAAACTTATATTTAAAAATAATGTAAGCTTGAGAGTTAAAAAACGTGGGAAATTTTAGGATTTTCTTACAATAACATAATAACAAAAACAAAGTAATGTGTAAACTGTGAAAATATTCTCCTAAGAGTCCTTTAAACTTAAATTTGATCTTACTTAAAAACGATTGTACAAAGATTTTTGAGATAAATGTCACACTTAAGTGAAACACTATCAATTGAATAAGAAAAAAGGAATCTCTTTGAGTTGTAATGTATATGTTTGTGCACAATATGAACTGATAGTCAAACCATATAGAGTTACTTATTGAAAATATTTTCATTTATTGTTAAAGGAGGTTTGTGTCTTGACATAAAATTGTAAGAAACTGAAGTCTAACATACAAGAAATCAGTATAATTATATATTAACGGCACAATATTGCTAAGATCAGCAGAGAAGTGGACTTTATGTGTGACTTTTAGGTTAGATATTAATTTAGGTAAAAATGTCTATAAATATTTGATAATAATCATGATAAAAGATTAAACCTATTTTACACCTTTGATTGCTTTGTAAACTCTTGAAATGATAGAATCTTCAACTTATATTGGTAGAATGATGCCCTTCAACTATCAGTATGAAGTATATTGCACCCGCTTAAGATGTTCATATCGATAGAACTATTTTTGTCAACAATTTTCGGCATTTCTCTTTGAACTATCCTTGATAAGACTGATGTGTTTCATTCATTTGTGTACTCTCGCCTTTATCCCTTTGTTTACTCTTTCTTTTATTCATTTATTTACTCAATAGTACAAATAATTGAGAATATTTTATTGGTCTGAATATCGTTATATCTGTTCGTTAAATATCAGGTAGATTTTCACCTTGATTTAGTCTTTTGAAATTCTTGTGGTTTCGATTTAATTTCGGCATTGACTTTAAAGTTACGATTAAATGTTTAGAGTAGAGGCCAAATGTATTTTGTCTGGATTTTTATAGATTGGAAGTGACATAAGTTTGCCTTTGAGTTAGTTGAGTAGAGGAAACGATTACATAAGAGTACAAAATCTCTTTAGATCATATTAAAGCAATGTATACATAAGGGTATCAAGTTGGTGTATCAGTGAAGGGTTTTATATATAGGTCACTGCAACTGTATTTGGATCATTCATTAATTGAAATTTAACAAAAAAATGAATATGATGAAAGTTTTTAAAACTAAAAAGAATTTTCACTTGCAAAGCATATTGTAATTTGCTGGTACTTTTTATCATACTTCTTTTTGAGCTGCCATATTAAATTTAAAGAAATTTTAAAAGCATATATTTTATCTCTATTATAATCTAAATGATTTTGAGTCACATGAAAGCTTCCTTTGATTTATCTAAGAGTTATATCCTTAAAAACTTTGCTAATACTGCCATCTTAACTGGTGCATAAAATTTGCCTGCTTCTTTTAATATTTGTGAAAAGGGTAAGTGTAAAAGCTTTCTGGCTGAGTAGCTTGTAAAGAATCATTTATGTCAATGCTGAGTCTGCATCAAGAAAAGAGAGCAGTATATTTTAGTAATTAAGAAAAGTTAAAAAGTTTTTTTTAAACAGATTTGCTTTTATAGCTTATTGTTTCAATGATACATCTGACTTTTTCCAGTATATAGTTCTATATTGTCCAGTGATACACCAAGATACTGTGTCAAGCTCAGAGGTTGGCCAACACTAAAAGCGAAATCTTAATTTATCATAGCTTCTCTAGGATTTCCACATGCTAATTGGACATATATGCTTTGTCACCGGTTCTGCAGGCATTATGAAGTAAGCTAGGTTTTAGTAGTATTATTTTAAGGTAAAACTTATCTGTGTCTGAGACAATATCAACCATATCTGTTATATCATATGAAACATGTTTTTAAATTAGTTAAATTCATTTTAAAACCCAATTAATCCAATCACATTTATATGGTAATAAATTTGTACTTTAACTTTTACTAATTATTATTTATTGACAGATGGTCCTCATCTGTAAAATCTCATGCTTGTTTAGGTTAGACCATAAATTAATTCCACTTTGTTGTGTACCTGTAAACTTTACAGGTGATCAATCACTTTGATGTTAGAAATACCTGTAATTATCAATTATATCATTGTTTATCTATGTACATTTCACCAGGATAATTTAAATTTTGATTGATTTCATTTTTGCCACCCTGTGGTTTGCATACAGGTACATGTACATGTAGTTAAGTAATCATATCATACAGGTTCTAAGTTAATTATGCAATCTATGACATGTATTTCTCAAGGAGGGTGAGATTTTTTATGACATGCTTTGTATCCAGCTGTGAGGAATTGTATTAGCAAGTCATTAAGTAATATTGTTTATTTGCAAGATTTATTATGCAATTAAGAAAAATGATAGTGAGAAAATACTTGTACTTTGACAGATCTGTGCTTGCTGGTGGAGGGTTTTAGAAATGAACATACAAGTGAGTTAATTGAGCTATGATAGACAAAAATGTGTTATGAAGGGATAGCAAATTTTGTCTCTAAATTAAATGTCAGGAAAATCGGTCAATTGATGCATAATTTTATGCTTGAATTCAGACACGTTGTATATATATTTAATATTTGCATTGAAGACTTGATATTTGCTTGAAAACTGATTCAAATCAATTCATTCAAATTAAAGTCAATAGTAATGAACTATAAATATTGTTTGATTTAAAATCTTGGATCCAGATTAAAGTTACTGTTTATAATTACCGTTTTCAAATTAAAAAAAAAAACCAAAACGGTGCAATTTTATGATCAGCATCAGATGCAGGAAAATAATTCGTACAGTTTGAATTGAATTGTGCAAGTAGGAATTTTGACTTAAATCTCCATGTGTATGATTGTAACAAGTTATAGATTCAAATTGAAATCCATCTTACAAAGTGTCTTGGAATTGTGACTGTTTCATATTCAATAAGTTTATAAGTATGGGAAAAGATAAGATGTAAAATTAAGATTAAGTATGTAACTTGGTCTGGTTTGTGACACTGTATAGCTGCAGGAAGAAATTCAAACTTAAAGTGTTCAAATTATTCCTTGTTTGTCTCCCCTGTTTGATTATATTATCTCCATATTCTCTTTGATGTCTGAAATTCATATTTTAGCTTTATGAAATATCTGATCGTCAGTTGATTGTGAAGTTGATCTCAGGGAGTATCGAATTACAATGTGTATCATTATTATTAATATTTTAATGCTGTTTCAAATTTTGAAAAACAGTCAAAAAATTTATTAGATTATAACAAAGCTATTGTTTCAGAAGAATAGTCACCATATCAGATGAAGTTCTGCTTTTTTTTTCTTTCTTCTAATGGCTCCAAAAGCATATCCTATATTAAGCTTTGTCAATACATTAAGTATCAGTAGTAATAACAGCATAATTAATCAGTTTGTGACAGGCTTCTGTCGCAGAAAAAGCTTTGTAAAAAAACATCACATTGTTGAAAATGTTGCATATTCACTCACAGCAAGCCAAGCAAATTGTCAAATATAATAAATAAATACACAATATTTTTGTGGAGCATATTGGATCATATTTGAGTGCATGATGAAATCTTATTTTTTGTATCCACAAGTTTTATTGCTGGTTCTGATTCTCAAATCATTCATATTGAGTGTGTGTGCAGTGCATGTTGATTTTTTTCAGACACTGACTTTTTCCCCCGAGATTCAGTTTCCTAAAAAGTCACATCTTTAAAACAAACAAAACAAACAAGATCCTTGTATTTAGTCATGTTAGTGATGTGTGGGAACAGGATCTATGTTACAATCAGATTGGAAAGTTAAACTATACAAGTAGATTTATATTGAAAATTGGCCGGCCATTCCTGAAAACTAGAATTAGATTAATTGTTGGGCAAGAACTCTGTATGACAAATGGCTATGAATCTCTCTATAGAGTACAAGCTTCAGTTTGATTAATTATTCCAGAACTTTAATACCAATTCTGATGTATTTTATTCAGTCTTGTTTACAGCCAGACAGAAACGATTGATTGTATGATTGCATCCAATCCTCAAATCACCGATCAAGTATCCTGTTTTCAATGAGTTTCCATGTAATTTATCCTCAATTTTTCCGATTTTTTTGGTCATGTATTCTGAATTGGAAAGGAAGTAATTATCGACTTATGATGTAAAATGATCAGTCCTTTATAATGGTATGGATATTATGTAATTAATTGTTAAATTATGACATTGGCGGAAGTTGCTAAGTTTTTGTGATCTTTTGTATCAAAGAAAAAGAGAATATCATATAATATTAATATTCATATAACTCTTATTTGAACTGCATTATGAACCTGAAATAGCTTTTGCTGAAGTTGAAGTACTATTTGGATTTTGCACTCCCAATGCAAATATATATTCATACATATAAAATGTTCCTGTTTGAGAAGTATTGATTTGAAATGGAAGATATTTTAATTCAATTCATGAAATGACTTTTTTTTAACAAAAAAAGAAGAAGAAAAACATTGCATCGAGTTCAAAGAAATGAAATGATGTGCATTTTAATTGACAATGTTGTATTTCTCACAATGAAAATTAATCAAATATGCATACAATATTTTAAAATATCCCTTTTAGTCCTTGCTTTGAACTAACAACTTTCATCTTTCAGAATGTTTTTGTAGACATTTTTTGTAGGCTTATAAAAGTGAAGAATATAACAAGATTTTGACTTGTATATAAACTGAAGATTAAGTTTGAGATCTCTTTCAAGCTGCCACGAATCATAGTCAAAAGATCAAAGTAAAACGTTCTTCTTGTGTCAATTTCACCGATTAATAATGTGTATTGATGTTGATGTTTGGGAGAGTATACAATAAGGATAACATCTTTTGAAAAAAATGTTTGACATAAAAAACAGCTGAGAGATAAAATGTTTTTACATAAAGGGATGAAATAATATAAATATTTTTTTTTAAGGAGGGATACATAACATCTTTAATGATCGTTTGATAGATATGTCAAATTTTGATATTGACATTGTAATTTAGATAAGATGAAAAGAAACTTTATAAATTTTTCAATGGAAATTAAAAGAATTTGTTGAAAATGTAGGAATTCAAATGCACTGTTCTTTGGTATCATTTAAAAGACTTCCTTCAGTGTTTGACCTTTTCAAAGGGTGACTATTAATGAAGAGACCTATTTGTACTATCAATTAACAATTTAATTATTGAAAAATAAAATCTGAAGATATTTTTTTTATAGTTAACCTGACCATGCTAGCTGTCTTAATATTTTTGTTGCCTGTTTGACAAAAAAAAAAATGTCAGCAGCCCCCAAATATCATATACCTTGATCTCAGAGTATTTAATTTTATAAATTTCATTGCAAATTAAGTTAGTAAAGATGAGCAATGAGTAACAGCTGGTGATTAGTTAAATAAGCTGACTATGCTGTATGAGTGTAAAGGCCAATTTCCTGTTTAGAATTGTAACAAAGTTTGTATTAATGAGCTGTGCTCATTGTTGAAGGCTGTACAATGACCTATAACTGTTAATTTCTATGTCATTAATAGTCTCTTGTGGAGAGTTATCTCATTGACAATCATGCCACATCTTCTTTTTTATATTCAAAATCGTTAACAGTGCATGAAATGTAGTAAGGAAATGTATATGGAGCTGAAAAATCAAAGAATACTGTAAATTCATGAATTATTGCGATGTTATTATTATGGCGAAAAAATGCAACAGGGTTATAATTGCAATAATTTAAACTCCAAATGGCAAAAATTAAAATTAAATTACAAAATTCCAATAATAAATGCATGCAATACTTTCTGAATTTAAAGTGATGCATAAAAAACACGGAATTTATTCATAGAACATAATTGTGTTATTTCACTGCCACCAGCGAGTTAAAAATTTAAAATCTTTATGCTGAACTTTGTGGTGTAATTCTAAACCCTTTCACAAACCATCTTTTCTGTAGTCAGAGTTTTGTAAGAGATGTAAAGTTAGACTGTCTTTTAAATCAATTTTTCCTCAGGCTTTTTATTCTCCATTTGACAGATAACATAAGAATATTAATAGAGAATATGTGTAGCTATAACAAGCTAATGAATTTTAAGTGTGAACCTGATCCTCTAGTAATTAAAGCTAGAAGATCACCTATTGTCATTTTACTGTAGAGGTGACCTGCTCAGTATATATATTGTTTGTTTTGGATGTGACTTATTCACAAACAGACACTTGGTACATTAAGAAGACACTTAGTACATTTTTAATCTAATTTTGAAAGAGGCATATTATATGCAAATTTGTAAATGGTAATTGTGCAGTATAAGGGAGTCATAAATTGGATGTTTACAGATCAGAGATGGCTCCCAACCCTTAGTCAACCATGCTTCATACCATGGTCAATCGTGCTTCATACCATGGTCATTCATGCTTCAAACCATGGTCAACTGTGCTTCATACCATGGTCATCCGTGCTTCATACCACAGTCAACCAGGCTTCATACCACAGTCAACCATGCTTCATACCATGGTCAATCGTGCTTCATACCATGGTCAATCATGCTTCAAACCATGGTCAACTGTGCTTCATACCATGGTCATCCGTGCTTCATACCACAGTCAACCAGGCTTCATACCATGGTCAATCGTGCTTCAAACCATGGTCAACTGTGCTTCATACCATGGTCAATTGTGCTTCATACCATGGTCATCCGTGCTTCATACCATGGTCAACCATGCTTCAAACCATGGTCAACTGTGCTTCATACCATTGTCAATTGTGCTTCATACCATGGTCATCCGTGCTTCATACCATGGTCAACCATGCTTCATACCATGGTCAACCATGCTTCATACCATGGTCAACTGTGCTTCCTACCATGGGAAACGTGCTTCATACCATGGTCAACCCTGCTTCATACCATGGTCAATCGTGCTTCAAATCATGGTCAACCGTGCTTCAAACCATGGTCATCCCTGCTTCCTACCATGGTCAACCCTGCTTCATACTATGGTCAACCGTGCTTCATACCATGGTCAACCATGCTTCATACCATGGTCAATCGTGCTTCAAATCATGGTCAACCGTGCTTCAAACCATGGTCATCCCTGCTTCATACCATGGTCAACCATGCTTCAAACCATGGTCACCTGTGCTTCATACCATGGTCAACTGTGCTGCATACCACAGTCAACCAGGCTTCATACCATGGTCAACCAGGCTTCATACCATGGTCAACTGTGCTTCATACCATGGTCAACCGTGCTTCCTACTATGGTCAACCGTGCTTCATACCATGGTCAACCGTGCTTCACATCATGGTCAACCGTGCTTCCTACCATGGTCAACCGTGCTTCATACCATGGTCAACTGTGCTTCCTACCATGGTCAACCGTGCTTCCTACCATGGTCAACTGTGCTTCATACCAAGGTCAACCGTGCTTTATACCATGGTCAGCCATGCTTCAAACCATGGTCAACCGTGCTTCCTACCATGGTAAACCAGGCTTCATATCATGGTCAACCCTGCTTCTTACCATGGGAAACGTGCTTCATACCATGGTCAACCCTGCTTCAAACCATGGTCAACCCTGCTTCATACCATGGTCCACCATGCTCCATACCATGGTCAACCGTGCTTCATACCATGGTCAATTGTGCTTCAAACAATGGTCAATTGTGCTTCATACCATGGTCAACCAGGCTTCATACCAAGGTCAACCATGCTCAATACCATGGTCATCTGTGCTTCAAACAATGGTCAATTGTGCTTCATACCATGGTCAATTGTGCTTCATACCATGGTCAACCAGGCTTCATACCAAGGTCAACCATGCTCAATACCATGGTCAACCGTGCTTCAAACAATGGTCAATTGTGCTTCATACCATGGTCAACCAGGCTTCATACCATGGTCAACCGTGCTTCATACCAAGGTCAACCAGGCTCCATACCATGGTCAACCATGCTTCATACTATGGTCAACTGTGCTTCATACCATGGTAAACCGTGCTTCATACCAAGGTCAACCTTGGTCAACCATTGTTAGATGTATGATCATGGTCATAAAGGTAGAAAATTACAGTTGTTAAATTGACCATGGTCAACTTATGTTAGATGTATGACCTTGGTCATAAAGGTGGGAGATCATGGCTGTTAAATTGACTATGGTCATAAAGGTCGAAAATCATGGTGGTCAAATTGACCATAGATATCCACTTGAGATTTGAGCTTGGTCAACCATGGTCAGATTATGGTGTAAAGTACATCCAACCATGGTTTGACCAATGGTCAATTACAGGATGACGGAAGCTCAAAATTTGTTCATAATATGTAGAAGTTTTACTGTTATTCACATTTTTTTATTTCAGGGAAACTTAAATGCTCCCCCAAAATTGTCCAACATTATACAACATGTGCATGAATTTAAAATGTTAGAGTGCAGAAACTATAACCAGTAGTATTGGGGAATTCTTGGGTTTTTAGAAATTAATTTATACCAAATTGATAGGTTTCTGTGAAGACATCATGTTAAGTTGAAAAAGCCAGACATCTAATATGTCATCTCTGTCTTGGAGATATTCACTTCTGATTATGTCTTTTTCTCTGAATTGTCAGTTTAGGCGTCTCTAATCCAATTTACAGAGACAAAATCGGTAACAAATGTTAGTGGTTTACATCCACAGTATAGATCAATAACGGATATTCTACTGGTTCTTAACACCATGTTTCCTTCTACTAAAGGTGGAACGAATCGTCAATATTAACCTGTTTGAACTACACTTACACAAAGTTACACTTGTGAAAAGCTTGAAATTGCTTCAAATTTTCTCTCATGCTGTTTTTCTCCTTCCGAAATGAAAAGAAAAGTAATCCTTGCATGTTTAATGGCAGAAAGCTAATCAGGGTAAACGTTTGAAGCAAGGCATGGAATGTTAACTAGTTGTTTGTCGACCTGTAATTAACAACTTCAAATGATGTCAAATTGTTTTTTACCTGTAATTAAGCACATCAAAGTGATGAGATAAAAGGAAGGTGTTTACCTGAAAATGACATCTGTATTAAAAGTTGCTCAAGTTGTCAGGTATATTAATAGTTAGAGGATGTGCAGAGTACTACTAATACATATACCAAGTATTAATTAAACTAGGGGGAAAACACTTATTTAAAGGCTTATTTCAGTAGGTATAATGATAATAGGGATATTTTTGGGTTTTAACAAAAATGTCGTAGGATTTCGTAAAAATAAAAAAATGAAAAAAATGAAGTTTTATAATTATCATGGAAATAACAATTTTGTCCATTATATATGATCAGCCCTATTAACTTTTACAGACTTAAATCAACCATTTTCTCACAAGGGTAAGTTCTGGTTTTAAGAACCGACTTCATTTTCTTCAAATCTTTTAATCTTAATAATATATATATACTTTTGGAGTAAATAATTTTAGTCAGAAAGGACAAAAGGCAGTTTGGTAACTAAGAGCCGACTACTTGGAAGTTCAGCTTATTATGAGCAGGAAAATGAATCAAATTTTTAGGGTTTTAGCTTTCATCAGGTGAGGGTAAATTTTTTAAAAGACTTTAGACGTACAAAATTTATAGTGTTATTTTCTTTGTACTCAGTAACTTGTTATACTCCTCTAAAGGACTCAATTGAACCCACAGTTGTCTGCAATCTATCTGCAAAGTCAAATAACTTAACAGTTCATTGAAATTTGAATACAGTACATTAATTAGACATTATGATGAATGCAAGGTTTTAACTGTTTTGTGCATGTATGACATGAAAATCCATGGCAAATTGGTGGGTCCATTCACCTGGATGTTCTTGAAACCATCAGGGCATTTATTTATTGATGTACTCCATGAACACAGGGCATTGTTCTGTACTATCTGATTATATCTACAGTAATGTGTTTTCTGATATAAATGTTTTACTTTAAGTTATACAAACACATTTATTTTGTCTGTGTTATCTTGTTTACCTTCTCATTACATTATCTTACTAAAGATAAAACCAAGTTTCTAACATACCTTGAATGAAAGCATAAGCCACCTTGAAGTAAACAGTATTTTTGGCACAGAACTATAGTTATAGTGATGGTCATTGTACTTGTTTTACAAATGTACTTTGGACTAAAGTGCATAAACTAATTTTTAAAATGTCCCCCTGTGTATATTAGAATTCTTGGAACATCAGCCTGATGTCTTTCTTTTCTGGACCTAATGTCCGAATTGGTAGATTATATACTTTGTAAAAGTCAAGTTAAATTGATTTGAGACAACAAATCCAAACTCTTATTATTTGGTTGTTGCAGGTCAAAATGTGTGGGTTATCTCCCATGTCTAAGAATTCAAATGGCTGTATTAGAATTACCTCCCTTTACCTTGAACTAGGACAATCTAACAGATTTTCTCTTTGATTTAAGAAAAGTGACCACAAGTTGAACTTTGCATATACTGTAGGCTGGACAACAAATTATATGCTCTATTGATATTTTTGAAATAAAGATTTGTATAAGGTTAGGTAAAGTGTCCACATGATAACTTTATGTGGTGTTTTCATTTTGGCACACCTGTTCAAGGTTTCAGATATTTACATATATGTAGTAAAGATCAAAGAGATTGTATACCTGTAATTAGGATAGGTAAAGATATATCACTAGAGCCTTCAACATCTTTGACTTGTCATTACTGTCAAAATACTTACTTAATATTGTTTTGATATTGCCTATTTGCCAGTCCCAGAATACGTAATTTTGAAATTGTAATTTAAACTTTTAATTTATAGGAAATGTCTTTTCCTAGAGTTTTCTGCTCTGGTGTTTTGTCCCTAACTCACCTTAGGTTACAAAGTTTGATCAAACAAAATATATGCACGTTAATTTACATGTTTTTGGTAAAAATTCTCATTTTTTAAAAACTAATTTATACTTGCTTCAATGCCTCATATGAAGGCAGTATGTGGCAAGTATGGTGCACATTTGACATATAGCTATATCAGAGAGTACCACTGACTATGACCTTCAAGCCCCACAGTTTGTAATTTTCCTTTACATAAGCTTCCTTATGTTTGATGTAAGTGATGTCAGGCTCAAAGTTAATAAATAATTTGATGTTGGCTACCTGTTTTGAAGATAAAGGAAACCACAGAAGTTCTCTCTATACATATGGAAATGGTACAAAACCACAGTTTGTCACTCAACCTCATTTATCATTCAAGATGAGTCACTTGTAAACAGAATTCTGGGCAGTAGCAATAGCTATATTACTTCTTTCCTAGCTTGATTATTTTTCTCATGTTTTGAAAGATTGAAAGGGGTAATTCTCATTTCACAAATGACAGAGACTGTGGATAATGATATCTAAGCAAAAAGAAAGAGGTTTAAGCATGCTGGTACCATTAATATAAACTTTGCTACTGGTACCTAAAAATATGAAAAATTACACTCAGGTGTTAAGACTTTTGAAAAACCTGTGTTGGACCTCTAACTGTAATATTTCAAATAACTCCAGAAATTCTATGGAGCTGTCCAGAATGATTAATTTCATTTGGGGGATGAGTTAAGTTGGTCAGCTATTGAAATAACAACTAAGGTGATTTGTGTAGAATATTAATACAGTCTCAGAGGGTACCAGTTGTAGAATATTAATGCAGTCTTAGGGGATACCAGTTGAATGACAGTAATTGTACCATCTGTCTAACAGGACTTTTCCCCAGCTAAAGGAATATATATATAAACTATATTTAGTTACACTTGGGATGTCTTGAGTCATTTTAGATAATCTGTAATGACATTTAAGGAGACTTCTATTACCTGTTTCATGTAGAGGGTTGCTTCTTCATCATAATTAGTAACGTTATCTTTATAGGGACAATTCTTGACCCTTCTCTATAAACTATATTTGCATAACACAGGTGGATCCAGGGGGAGGGGGGCAGGGCTGGCATCTCTTTTGTCAGAAAATATGGGTGATTATATAGGGAATCACTGAAGCATGACTGGAGCCACCCTTATAAAAAGTTCTTGATTCACCATGCAATGCATTATTATATTAGTCACCTTTTAAATTAGTTTACCTTTATAGTCACATTCCACAAGTCTATATGGGCATTCTAACGACTTATTTGAAATTATACATTACTGTGTCCAACCTCTGGTCACCTACTTGGGGGTATCCAAAATAGTCTATCACACCACATCTTCCTATATCTATATATTATTTTACAAATCATACAAATTATGCCGATATTTTCTGAAATTTCATTAACTTTTAAAACATCTCCATTTTTGTAAAGTTATTATCAGATAGAAGTATTGACAATAAGATAACACTTTTCCTGACATCACCTGACATATCACCTGTAATAGCAGTTCTGTATTAAGTAATATTTCCATCATAATACAGTATTGGAATATTTACCTGAGTGCTGTAAACTTGATAAAATACAAAATCGTTAAAGGGATACTATAGTAATGAGAGTAGAATATTTACAGGCAATTTGTAAAATCTTTTAATGGATACAGAAATAGAAACTAATTTACATAAAACTTTGAAAAAAAATATTTTGTAAAAATTACTTTAACTTTATGTTAAGTGGTTGTTGAGTGGGTATTTATAAAAATTCTAACACACCATTGTTAAAATGCTATTCTGTTTAAATTAAAACGCAGCTGTGCAATAAGGAAATGGGTATCTCGATTAAAGAGAAAATGTAAAATTAAAATTTCGCATTATAGAAAGAAATCGGCTTAAAGGTACATCACTTTAATAAGTTCAATCAGTGTTTTTTCAGAAACATGTACACAATCTGTTTGACTTTTTTTTGCCAGATTTCATGAAATAAAGTTTTTGCTTTCTAAAAAAACAGGCTCCCATAATGATTATTTTAAAGTACATTTTTCTGATTTTTATCTGTCATCCCTTATATTTTTCAGTTGTTCCCCTTTTGATGGAAATGCTAATAAACTGCCACTTTTCAGGAGTATTAACATACTTATATAGTACTAACTGTTCCCACTTACTCCTGTAAGATTATTTGGGCATCCAGTATCAGGTGATGACAGACTATTTACCAACAGATCTATGTAAATCTGATTCAGAAACATTACATGGTTGTCAGTTCAGATTTAATGGGGCAGGTGACATCAAAGAGAGGCTGATCCTGGTACACCTATATTAACCTTAAGTCACAGGTGTCAAATAGGTTTGTTGTGGGAATCTTAGGAGATCAAATATAGGAATAGTGGACATATTATGAATAGAAGGGATTCAAAATAGCATGTAAATCTGGGTACATTATTCAGGACGATTCAACAAGGATATATTTATATAGTATAACTATAATCTTAAGAATGAGAAAGCTATTAATGCTGGGTGTGCATGATATATATTGAAACATTGAAAGAAGAAATAGGTTGTTGGTAATAGTGAAGAAGAGGTTAAAGGGTAGATGGACCTGCACCATCTAAGGCAGACTGCATCTGATATATTTGATAGAATTGATTGAGTTTTGGTATTTTAAATGCCAGTTTTAGAACTCTTATGACTATCATGGAGCCAATTGAGCTCATATTGATTGAGAAAGCTGGATGACATGGAGGGAACCACCTACCTTTGAAATTAAAGTAATAGAAAAATCCATCATGGAAAAAGAATATGCTGACTTGGCAAAATTTAATTCAGTGAATTTAGAATAATAGTTTAGAAGTTTTACTCCTTCCCTCACTCATTAAAATAGATATGCAGATTAAATAGCTGAATAATGCCACACTGTGCCACCCTGCACTCAATATCATTATTGATGTCTAACTCTTGTACTTCTCTAAAAAAATTTCAACTAAATACACTAGTACATGTAGTATTTACTATTGGTAAAAAAGCAGGTCAAAATTCTAGTTTTATATACTACTAGATCAATTTGTAAATATTGATTATGCAAAATAAGTTTTTAGTATTAGGAAGCTTTGCAATAAATGTCTGTTGACAGCTTTTGATGGTATAAAAATTAATCGAGAAAATTTTTAATTAAACTTGTTTATCTTTTATAATCTTGAACATTAAATTATTTAAATGTGGGTGAATGGATCTTTTATTCAACACAGCGTTTGTTTGTAGATGAATATAACACTGAAGTTAAAGGCAGATCAATTTTTGTGGAAGGTTTAAATATGAATGAAGTTTAATAATTTGGTCATTCACTTTTATCAACAATTTTATCTCAGGTTTTTCAACAAATCTGACCTGAATATTTTAAATAATTGTATACCTTGTGTAAATAAGAACGTTGTTTACAATTTTGCTATTGAAGGTAACTACCTAAGTATACTGATGTCAATTTCTGAGGTTCAGATTTGTTCCTCGACCATATTTCTCAGATTAAAGAAGAATTCTATTTTTTGTAATATTTTTTTATTTTTTTATATAATATAAGACCTTTGATTTTCAATGGATATTTTTGTCCAATTAGGAACCACCTTTTCTGAGATAATTACAAATTTCTTGGACTTTGACCACAAGTTGTAACCTTCTAAAGGACTGGCAGTCCAAAGTTGGAAAGTGTCCTCAGAATGTCAGCTATATGAGCAATAAAGACAGTCCAACATCCATGCACAAGAAAGTGAAAATTTCATATCTTCTCTCAATTATAAAATGGTTAAGTAGTGCTATAAATCTGTCATTTCATACTGATAAGGCGACTGATATTATTACAACAAACAGATGTTTAAAACACACAAAATTGTTAAACTTTAAAAGTTTAGGGAAAATGCACAGGCACTTGTGGGGTTGACCCTCCCCCTTTTTTCTTAATTTTTGGTGTTTATTTTTTTTTGGGGTGGAAATGTTCTTGGTGTTGTTTATCCTGACTTTTAAGATTAATTTGAAAACCCAATTAATTTTAATGATGTTTTTTTTTAATATTTTAATCTTGCAATTTATTGAAAAAAATAAATTTTGTAAAAAAATCAAAATCACATATTTATAAGAAAGAAAAAGATACATTTCTTGATTGGTATTGTGTATTTATTTTAATCTCTTCTTGCAATTGTCACCTATAAATTGAGAAAGAAACCATGTGGCATCTGTGAAATAACATAATATAATTGATGTAACAGTTTAATTTGAAAATATTGTGTTTTTTAAGTGGTGCAGGAGATAAGTTCACTTTTTATTCAACATCATTTTGATGCAAATTCTTGGGCTTATATTGAAGACTGAAGAGCATCAAGTTGGATAACTGTAAACTAATGTAATGTATGTATACTTAACTTACATAAGTTTAAGTCACTTGTCTTTTTTGGGCCTTTTATTCTAAGCTTGATGTGCGGTGTGAGCCTAGGCTCTGTGTTGAAGACTGTACTTTTACCTATAATGGTTTTCTTAAACAAATTGTGACTTGGATGGAGTAGATCTAGTTATCTCATTGGCACCCATACCACATCTCATCCCATTGGCTGTTCTAGCCAACTTTGCAGAGACCAAGTACCTTCCATAGGTCTCTGTCCTGCAATAAAGAGAACATTCAAGTTTGACATAAATAAATATGCATGTATGCACTCAAATTCATTATTACGAGCCGAAAGTCACCAAAATAAATTGATGTGATAAAAAATTGGTTGCAGTATCACATAATGCTTAAAAACAGCAATGACCTAAGAGTGGATAGGATTTAGATAAAAACATAATTGCAAATTGCAAATTGACGATTCTTTGCCACCTAAAAATAGATCAAACAGAAAAAAATCTACAGAATGGAATAAGAGTAATGGTAAATATTTGATGGTGAACTTTGAAAGTCAATAACAGGGCAGACAGAATTATGTATTGCACATTAATGGAGAGTGATATGACAGTTATTATAAGTCATAATGATCAAAGCTATAGACATAGGAATGCACTTAGTAATGCAATAATACTTGAACCAAATGTTCTCTGGGTAAATGATAGTTGTGTCAGGCCAGATGCAAATAATACTCTGTTTCCTCTACCCTTTATTGCACAAGAATGTGTTAATTGTATATGTCATGCCTGGCCTGTTTGAGGATCAATTCTTTAATGGAATATGATGCTCAGTTTATAGGGAAAAGGGAGATGTTTCAGGAAACGTGTGAAATATATATATAAAAAAAGGGGGAAGAGGAATTTGAGGTCCTTTGAATTTTTAGAACTATATTGTTTATCATGTCTTGGTCATTAACCCTGAACTATATTATTTTAAGGTCTCCCAAAGATTTGGGACTTTGAGTAACATTTATCGAGTATTCTTTTCCTCCCATACTACATTAACCTGGTATAGACAGTGATGAATTTAATTCTTTCAGTGAAAAGTGCTACTTCACTTGAAAAAGTGTTATTGGTTAGGTGTTTATACCAAACAGCTGACATTTCATTCAAAGTAATATTACACATTATTAAAAATAAACATTAGAGGTGTACAGTTTAAATAATTAAAAAAATATTGTTAAATATCTTTTTTCATAATTTGAGATGTTTTTTTTGCATATTATTTATAATCCCTGTATGATGATGTGGGTGTTAGATATTCAATAATGAGATACCTTATACCCTATTATCTTCTTCATTATCTCACTTCAATATAGCTTTTTGCCAAAATTGTTTACAAGCTTTGTTGTGATGTAGGTTTCGAGGAATGTAAATAAACAATCAATTTCAGGAAAATAAGGAAAAACAGATGTCAAAATACTATATTTGACCTTCACCTGAGTAAAGGGGAAGTTTTGTGAATACCTGTATTATATCGCTGTACATAATCCAAGACATATTTTGGGGGTATTTTGGATTACTCTTAGTCTATTTAGGTGTAATAAGGACTAACAAGGATCTACTACAATGATTATCTGATTTTCTGTAGATTTATATACCTTATAAAGCCTAAGGATTAAAGTGACACAGCAGATAAATTGTAAATATCAAGAAATTAGGTGAGTTTTAAAAAAACATTTGTTTTTAGGGAATGTTTCTAAGGTTGTTAACACTTCAGGAATTTCCTTCTGACATGAAAGAAATATTTCTACTGTAATGATAAGGGATTTGCAAGAAACTATTTGAAGATAGATTTTTGAAAACACCAATTAATCATCTTATGATCAGTAAGTAAGATGGCTATTATATATAATAGAAAGCAATAATAAAAGAAATAGTTTGAGATATTTTTATGCTTAAATAAGTATATAAAATCATACAGGTATGATGGGAAAGATTTTTCAATGTCAAGAAAATGTTTCATTTACATAAGGTTCAATCTGGTAGCACTTTGGAGAACAGCTAGGTCCTATAAATCTCAATATACATTTATTTATTAACATTAATTAAGTTTTGAAATTTTTATCTTATATACAAGTGGATAGATTCATTAAAAACCTGAATCTTTTCTCCCTTGCCTTATTGTAATATTCCACAATTCATATGTCCCAAAGGAAGACAACTCTACTAGTAATTGAAAAGGGAGATAACTAATGGAATGACAATGAATATTAGAAGCTACAAAGATGAAGATGTCTAAAACCTTTGTTAAGAAATACCATTCATTAACAAAATTGAACTTATAAGTTCAGAATTCAGACACTGTGAGCTAGGTAAGAATCATTTGATGCTAGCTGATCAAGACTGAATTACTATTTGCCGGTTGTATGAAATGGATGAGTTGACTAAGTTCATACAACTATAAAAGTAAATGCAAGTACATGTATCAGATTTCAGGAGACTGAGTTCTGTACTGTAGTGTCATAATAACTTAATTACATGGAAAATGGTGTAATAATTTATAGTTAATAGGACTTTATTAAGCCATTACTGTTCACCTAAAGGTCACTTGATATCATTTTTCTGACAGAACATATATATTTTGTAATTGGTATGTAAACTAGTTAGTCAGAAACATTAAGTGCCACTTAGAATTTCGTGTTGCATATTCTCTTGGTATTTTATAGTGATAAGGTATGACGGTCTTTAATATTCTAACATGTTTTATTTCATATTTCTGAAGTAAATTGGGATTGAAGTACTTATTGCAGTGTAATCCTAAAATATAATCTCGGTCAGAAGAAGATGCTGAGTGCATACATTGCTAGCAGCATATAGCATTATAGTTTTAAAATATAACAAATCAAGAAGATAAAAATATGAAAAAGGCCTTATACAAAATGACTTTGCAAACTATACTGGTATATTATGTTATAATCAGTCATGTACAAAAAAATGCCAACTTCACCCGAAAGACTGCATGTAATTTGTGAATTTCTAGTTTGAAAATTTGAGATATAAATCTTGAATAAAGTGTAAATTTATAGTGAAGGTAGTGGGTCTATGATCACCCTTATAATTTGAGCTAAGCTTAAGGGCAATTGGTATCTCATCAGCATATATTCTACATCTTGCTTTATTCATATTTTCTAGATTGTAAATGCATTTTGAATATATCTATTACATGATTTGTAGATTAGAAAGATTATTCACACTAATCAGAACATTAGTACCTTATTCTGTGCAATGTAAATTAATTGCTATCACATAGTGCAATGATAAAAACAGATAGGGGAACACATTTTCATGTTTTCCTATAAAAACAAGATAATTCTGACATGAAAGATATTTTATTAGGGGGGGAAATGGTATAAATCTTCTTGGTGATCTGGAAATGGAAGGAAACATTTGGAAGATTTATGAATCATTTGGAAATTTACAATGATTGATATGAATAATTGTATGAAATCAGCATCATCATATTGACATCTGATAAATCAGACTTTTAGAAAATGGAAATGTAAGGCCCTAAAGGGATAATATGTGTAATATGCAACAATTTATTCTTTTTATCAAGTTGGTCTTCAGGTCCAGAATTGTGTTTGTGTCATCATCATTTTACAGGGTTTTTTTTCTTAGACAAACCCTGAATCCAAATGGAACTAGATTTGTTTGGAAGGTTTTCTCTCAAAAATTTGTGAGCTAAAAATAAAAATGGCTGTTGTTCTTACTGTATTAGTTTATCATAGTTGACACCATGCACTATGTGTGAATACAAATTCAAAATGGTTGTCACTTGGGTAAATAATGGTTTAAGATTTGCTCAAAGGAAGCTTTAGATAGTTTGTTTTTGTTGTATAGAAGGGGACAAATAGCCAAATTACATTCCACCTGCAAAAGCACACCTGCAAAAGCAATTGTCCTATTTCAGCTCTTCAAGTGAACTTTTCCAAAAGCAAAAAAAATAAAATAATTCTTTGATTATTTAAGGGAAAAAACATTGTTTTCATCTTCATGATCTTTCAGTATTTTTTTTTTTTTACAAAAATGCTGTCATAGAAAGCTAAATGATGGGTTTTGTTGCAATGTCTGTATCAGTCAGTGCATTATCTGGTAGACATATCTGTGATTAATATATAAAACCTCCAGAAAGTTCACCAATAAATGTACAACAAACTCTGAGGTGAACATATCATGGCCTGACAGATATTACTTTTCAGGGTAATAAATATTGGGTTTATACAGTGCCTATGTAAGTTATGTGTATAGGGAGAGTAAATGAGACATGTGCACATACATGTAGTGGGTAGAGGCTGGATATGTGTGGTAGGATTTTCCACCAAATATAAGAAAAGGGTTTAATTAATGTCTTTTGATTGTCTGATGTATTGCAAACTATTGGGATATAAGGGCAGTGAATCTTTAAGAAGGATGACAATTTGATTCATAATTGATATAGCAGTACTTGATTGATTAACTGATTTTGAAGATGAATTGAGTACATGTATAATAAGGTGCTTTCAGTTTCCTGTAACTAAATTCATGCTTAATGAAATTTTATTTGTACACATTTAAACAACCATTGTCAAAGATACATTAATTATCAATCAATATTCAGACTCAGACATGCTTTCTGTACTATGGATTTAGGTAGACCCTTTACCCAGAAAACGTTACTCTATCAACATCCATTTGATAAGCTCTAAACAGTTTCTCTTTGAGTGTATATTTTGTCTGGAATAGTTTTATTTATTTTCATCTCAAATCTACAATTAAGACCTGGCTTCCAGTGCCAGAAACATCCTTTTGTTTACTAAATACTTATGATGCAGATGAGAAGCTGTTAAATCCAGCATTAAACTCTTTGAAGTTAAAGGTATCTCTGTTTTCTTACTTATCTCTGTAATGTGATATATTTAGGCACACTTTGTGGAATATTCTAAAAAGTGGACTTGACTTCTAGAATGGAATATTGAGAGTGAAGTATAATAATTTGAAATATGCTTGTGTATCTTAGATTAGCCTATTTTAGACTGCAATTTAGATATATATAGCAAAATATTATAAATTTTTAAGATAATATTCTGTATTTTAAAACCGGCCTTGAAATCACAAAATGTCTGAATATTCTCATTGTAGTAAAATTACAAATGTTCAAACTATGAGGTTTAAGCTTTAAGTATATCCCCTCTTTTTAAGACCTGATGTTAAGAACAGGTAGTTAACACACAGGTCATCCCCACATCTGTATTTCCACCCCTCATTACTATATTCCCTTACCCCGTTCCCCCTCTAAAGAATGAACCCCTTCAATGCATTAGATATCTCTAAAGTTTTGATGACGTATATCCTGCATTTTAGTGTATGCTTTTTTTGGGTGGTCATGTGACTATCTGTATAACAATAGACAGGCAATTAACACAATCATTTGTTTATGTAATGTGGAATGCTTTATGAAATATGTAATATGTTTTGATAATTATACCTTCAAATAAACATCCAGTTATCATGTGTTCATACAGTACAACGCCTTGATCACGTTTTCTAGGTTTGTTTGGTGTTTGTGGAGTATTTTTTTCGTAGATGTTTTTCGTAGGTGAAAGCATTGTTCAGGGTTTTTGGCAAGTGTGAGTATTGGATGGAGTAAGTGTGTGAGTCTGACAGAATGAGGGGAATGGAAACATAAGGTAATTTATAGGGTCATTTACTCTTCTACGCTTTATTCAATAATAGGATAGTGCATGCATATAGGCACAAGTGCAAAAGGGGGATAGGTTTACAGTGATGAGCACTCTACAAGATTGCTTAATATCTTGCTTTTGGGGCTGATATCATGATATCAGCTTATTTAAGACATGAGATTTTCCAAGTTTAACAATAGCTTATATATATATATATTGAAGGACTGCATACATTTTGGTTGATAATGTTTTGACAACCTGGCTACATTATAAGTTACTGAATTATGGGATCAAATAATCCACCAGGTTAATTTGCTTACTGCTATTATAGTGTTATCATGTTTAATGGAATAATTTCATGTTTAACCTTTTTTATTTATCCATTATTTTCTACTGAAAATTAACAGCAGTTCATTTAGATTAATTATATATATATTTCCTATTTAATTTTGAAATATGGTTATCAGATGAATATAAGTAGGTGGAATTACATATCTGTATTATTTATTCCATTATGAGTCTGTATGTATTTGTCTAGATATTGCCAATTAGTTGATAAAAGGCAGAAATATGAATTATAGATATATAATTATGTCTTGAGGGAATTCTTTGCCTACTTAATGGGGTATGCCTAACTTTTTTACTGCCAGTTGTATCATTTTTAAAGGTTTTTGAGTTTGAATTATGAATACTTATTAGTATAGAACAATATTTTCCATGTAGTTGTAAACTTTTTGTAGTCTTGGTAAAGAACTTGCAAGCTAGCTAGTACTTTAAATGTCCATCAAATATGTCCTTGATCCATATAGTCAGATGGATGAATGTTCTATAACTTGGTAGTTTAACAGGGGCGGACCCAGGATTTCAAGTTAGGGGGGGCGCAAAGTTTTTATATTAGGCGAGCGTAGCGAGGCGAAAAATTTTTGGAGGTAAAATTATTGAAATATTTTTCTAAAGAGGGTGCAATGAAGTTAATATCACGAATTATTGTGTGGTTAAACAAGGGAAAAATTAAAGTTTCAAGTTGAAACCGCATAAATCAGATCCTCCCCTAACAACAACTTTACAATCGCCATATTTAACAAGAAATCTTTAATGTTCCATTCATTGAGACTACCCCCATATATTTCCCAGGAAACGGGACTGAATTAAGACAATGCGGATAGAGACAGACCTCAGTCTGGAGTACACAAGCTGACCCTTTATATAAAAAATATAGCGATGTTATGTCAATGGTTGCTAGGAAAACTTGTGTTGCATTCATATTTATAAATCAATCGAATATCTTCAGGGGGAAACAATAACGATTTTATTAGATTTGTATACGTCCTAATGGTTCCTCCCTACCAAATATCAAGTGACTGGCTGGCGGATGGACGGACAGAGGTAAACAACATGTCCCTGGTCCACGAGAAACCTCCGAGTACGGCAGTAGTGATGGCAACTGTCTCGAGCTCCTAATTTGGAAAAATCTGCAACAATCTCCTTAGACACACTAAGGAATTCATATTGCATAATTGAGTTTATTAAGCTACAGTTATAAAGCTGTAGCCCTAAAAACCGAAGCTGAAGATCATATGAACATTTTATTTTGATTCTGTGTTCCTCAGTATGCAAATCCATCTACAACCAAGACACCAGAACTTGTTGTAAAATTGTCCATATAGCAATATCGGGTAATATCTTAACAAAACCTTGGAAGACAAAGTGCGGGTAGTTGTAACATAAAGAAATACAGGAACACCACAAATAAAACTGTTGTTTTGCACATCGGCAATGTGTCTACATAAGACTCAACAGTGACGCTCAGATCAAAATAGTTATAAAGCCAAACATTATATTTGTCATAAAACTCCGCGTTTGACACCTTCCATTGAAGTATACAATATTTATAGAACTTAAATAAATTGTAGGTAAGTTGATTCGTAATCATGCTTATCCTGTTAAACTGACTGTTTTATATACTTTGAATGTTAAAAAGATGCATGGAATGGTCTCGTGTGATACTTAAAAAAGTTGAAGACAACCCATGCTTTGCAAATTTTAGGGGGGGCGCACGCCCGCCACGCCCCTGCCTAAATCCGCCCCTGTTTAATACCCTCTGCTGTGAGTTAGACAAAGAGAGGGGCAGTGCTATACCCCTGTGAAAATGTTCTAACTTGGTAGTTTAATACAATCTGCTGTGAGTTAGGCAAAGAGAGGGTGTACAGCAGTGCTACCCCTGTGAAAATGTTTAGAACAGATATGTAGTTCTTAAACTTTGTCAAACTTTTCTAGGTGCTAGAAAACTTCTTTAACATTTTAAGAAAAGTCCTTGAATACTTTGCACGGGTAATTGAATTAGCCTCTGACCATTAGAAGAAAACAGTTATTTCTTTCCTCAAATTGCACAGTTTGTTGATAATACATTATATATAATCATTACTAATGAAAAGATATGTGCAAACAGTCTGGACTTAGTTATACATGAATATGCATGCATTGGATGGAGAGTTGTCATATTGGCATTCAAACCACATCTTCATCTGTCTATTGAATTAGATAACTTAAAAAGTACATAAGAAACCATGTTTCATATGGCTCTATTAAGGTAATGTACTGGTAGGCACAATGTATTGACATGTGACCAACGGTCATTTTTATCAATTAACAATTATTTACCAAATATGTTAGAAACTGTTATTCAGGCTGCATGTTGTATGGTTCTCTGAGACTAAAAACTGAAGTCCGTAAATTCTATGAAAACAAGTTTTGAATTTTTATGTATTGAGATATGGATGTCATTGATGATCTTTGTTTCTGGAAGACAATGATTTTTTCATCGTAATTGTGAATTTTGTTAAAAAAAATACCAGGATTTTGATTTTATCGATAATTTAATTCAATTTGATGTTTGTTCACAAAACCATGTAAAATCAACAGGAAACAGAAAACTTCAATAAAAAGATATTAAAAAATAAATACGATTGAAATATGATACAAAATTAAATATTGATAAGAGATTGGTTACATATTGAATAGTTCCCTGGTGAATAATCATTGTCTCATTTCTGACAAACGCAGACTAAAAAACGTTTCACGATTTCATACATAATTTACTGATGGAATATAAATCTGCGATAAACCTTCCAATTTTCCAATCCCTGATCAAATTTCAAAGGGAATTTACAAAGATTGTTAAAAAAAATCGTTGTCATTTGATTTTGATATGCAGCCTGCCTGATGTGACAGGTTTTATCTAATGTATAGGGTATAATGATAATGGGAGAAGCTGTTTAGTTATTCAAAATTCATGGTAATAACATATTGAAAAAAAAGTTTAGTGTTTCAAATAAAATGAATGGGCTATGTGTTAATTAAAGAGATAAAAACTCTGTTTCGCTTGGAAATCATAATGCAGAAGATTGATTTAAACCTTCGAAGGCTAATTATAGACAGTGTTTTGCTTTTGAAAGTTTTACAAAGGTTGTACCTCATCCAATATTAATGGTGGAATGGTTTAATGGTCTTCAAATTGAACTTGATCTACTATTTATCAATTAATAATTTTAATTCTTTATTGTCATATACTAAACAAGATTCTTGTGACAAATACAAAAAAATAACAACAATAACTGGCATGTTCCTGTGCCCTCTACCATCCAGTGAACTCAAGAGATGTGATTGAAATTTGGGGGAAATTTGTAATCCACTGGACGAGTTCTTCATACACTCTTCATGAGTTATTAGACTCAAGACAATACTATTTTTTTCTCCTGAATGAGTTAATAAGTTGTTTTCATCAATGTATAAAAGTTTACACATGGCAAATTTTAAATTGCAAAACCAACTAAATAAACCCTGACAGCACTTCAATTTTTACTGAGTTTTTACTTTCATTATTGTTATTTTATTAAGAAGAAAGATCCCTTGTTGATCATATTAAGAGTTATCTCTCTTTGATTATCAAAAGTGACAGAGTTTACTTACAGTGTCAACCCTTTGACCAATGATGCAGACGTTGATATAATTATAGATTTACAATTTATTCCATTTGAAGTCTACTTAAGGGAATGTATATATCAGGGAACTACAAACATGGATGGGTGTGCCACTGGACTGATCGCTTTGATTTTTTTAACATCAGAACATATCAACATTTGAGATAAGTAATAATAAGTTAGTTTTCCTGTACTTTTGATCTAAAATTCTCTTTCATCACAGAAAGCTCATAGACTTCAAACAGATGTGGACCATATAACAGAATTACTACGTGTTTGAAATGAACTCCCAACTCAATTACGTTCTTGTAGTATTGGACTGCTCAAAGTTCCGCTAAGTATGTGAAAACATAAAAAAAAAATGAAAATTGATATTGCGATAATGATAAAAGGTGACTCTATAGGGAAATCAAAATTCTATCATAGTTTTATTCACCTAATAAGGGAAGATTTTTTAAATGGTTTATTGCTTGCAGGATGACTCACTGATAAACTCCTTATATTCATAATTTTGCCTATTATCAACTTTTTTATTTTCATATTTCTGTATGTTTATTTGATTTCACAATTTTTGCAACATGTCAGATTTCAATTTTAAATTAAAAAAAATACATGAACATATATATATAATTTTATGATACATTTGTAAGAATTATTTAAATGTCAATGTGTGTTTTCTGATTGCAGTTCTAAATGGGGTCACTTAACTTTGAAAAGAAATTAAATTATTACGTATTATTCAGATTTTGATTAAATTGTCAATCTTGATAATTTAGAATTAAAGAAAAATTTAACAAAAACCAAATTTTATTCATAATTTTATTTCAAATTTTTCGATTGATTTGTAAATTTTAATTGATATAATTTTAATATTTTTCACATTAGATGTAATTGTCAACCTGAATTCAATAAAGGATATTTATTAGTGAGTGATGTACATGTAATAGCTAGGTTTATAGAAAAAGATACCTGAAAAACCTTGTTAATGTTTTTGAAAATGTTTTTACAATTATGCATGTGTAAACATCTCCCCTGTGGGTCATAGCTGACCATAACTTATACAATATGACATATATATGGTCAGTCATTAACAGTCAATATTCATTCATTTCATCACTTGGAACTTGTGTTTTATACCTTCTTACATGACATAAGTGCCATGTTTTATGCTGTAATATTAAGAGTTGTCTACCCTAAGGCATTACTAGTCGCCTGCCAAAAACTGGTTTGGGGGTTTTATGGGAATATACAAAAGTGCCATAAGTCAGTTCTAGTTATAATGACGTTTGAACCTTTTTAACAAATATTTCCTATTTTGTTCTGCCTATACGGAATCAAAAGATAAAGAGCTTGAATATTTTTTTTTTTTTATATCAAATGATATGAAATATTTTTAACAATAATAACATCTGATAGCAATTGCTTATAATGTGAAATAACAATTTCAAAACTGGATTCTGCAAATAAAAAATATTATGATAATCAATGGTCCTTAGATTGATCCCAAAGTGTAACTCTGCCTTGCTGGTTCAAAGTTCACCTATACTGTCATAACAGTAGCTTACATATGTGAACTGGCTCTTTAGCTTTGTTTTGTTTTTCTGCAGATGAGGTAATTTAGTATTGATGCATCAGAAATTACAGAAAGCATTATAAACCAATGTAATAATTGATACCTTGTATTGATCTAGATGTGTTATCTGAGCTAGAAGTGTGAACAGCCAGTCATTATTTCACCAAATTACTGCACAATTAGCATCAATTGATGGCTAATATGTTTTTCTGTGTTAGCAGAAAGCAATGACCTTTTTGTAGTACTGTAAATATATTTATCAGAATAATAGTAAAAGAACTTAAAAAAACAAACAAGTTGTTTACTTTATTGTTACATTGTTAAAAATAACCTTAGGGGATTATAAAGACTTAAGAGGTTAAAGGAGGGACAAAAGATTTATAAGGTGTATAATTATACTTCAATAAAAGATTATGTAAGAAAAATGAATATTAAATGCCAGATTGTCTAAATAGTTGTATTTAATAAACATTTTACACTTTGAGATGCCCCCTTTAACTTTGATCAATGAAAATACTATGAAGATAGTGAGAAAGTGTTGAGAATGTTGTGACAAATTTATTGATCTGGAAATGACATCCCCAGAGTGATTGGCAGAATACTAGATGTACATTTTATCTGGTGTATAGTGTTAATCTGGTTGGAGTAGTCATTTGTGTTTGGAAATAATTTGGAAGTTTGTGCAATATAAAAATGTTGGATTTAGCTCTTTTCCAAAAGGTTTGTTTATAAATATAATTACTACAATACAATAGAGCTTTTTTTGTCAGAAATATAATTGTGAACTTTTATAAAAAAAAATCAGAATTTGCTTGTTATATTTCCATAGGGTATACAGTTAGGAAAGGTAGCTATAGAATATGTGCAGATGTTCAATTTGTAGGACAATCTACACCTGCTTCTGTCTAATGATAAAGGGGAATTTAATGGGACTCAGATTTTGCATATAAAATCATCAAATTGTTTAATGAATATTCAGTGGTTTCGTAGTGACTATTGTAAGATTTTAAACAAAATCAAATAGATTTTTTTCTGTTTGGAGTTCATAACAAATTATTTATAACAAATATATGAAAATATCAGTTTGAATCTGTTATAGAGGTTTTTTTCCACTTTGACTCTAGTGAAATATTTGTTTTTATCTAATGAAAGGAAGACATTTCATTCTACTTTTTCTCAGTTTATAATAATTAGTTAAAGATCAGCATCTTATAGCTGCATCAATACTGAAAGCCTATATAAATCTTTACTTTAGGAGCTTTATGAATTTGCAGAAAACCTTATTCAGTGCTTTGTAACCATGTAAGATAAAAAAAAAAAGTTTTGAAAGAATTTAGTTTTGAAAATAAATGAAAAAGTAGCTTTATAATTATTAGGTTGTTAACATGAAGCAATTAATTAGTATTGAAGTGATTTGTGTTTTTTAATTGTAAGATTTGAAGGTGAAAAACTATTTGTCAATTATGCACAAATATATATTCCAGATTTTTAGTCCTTTCCTTTGCATAGGTTGTTGCATACCAAATGTGCAATTTGCAAGATTTAGAAGAAAACATTTTTTTCTTGTTTACCTTAATGTGCTCTTGTTGCACTTATCTTAAGAATGGTGTTTAGAAATTTGAATAAATATACTTATGTTCTGTTGTTTTTAAGTTTCTTTGAATTCAAAAGACCACCAAAAATAATGTTGATTTACATTGGTAATTAGGATGAAACTTGAATTTTAATGATCACTTACACATCAGAAGTGATGAACAGTAGTGTCTGTCCGTCAGATGGAACTTGAAAGTTCAAATGATAAAAAATTGAAGAAAAAAACATGAATTTGGCAGCAGCTGCTTATGCAGCAGATTCCTGAGGTACAATTAAAGAACGAATCATTAAATCAATGGGGTGAAATATGAACTTGTTAATTACTTGAGTAATTGAATATAATTGATATTAAAAAAAGGGTGGATCAAGTGAATTGAAAATCAATAAATATCAATAGCTGTAGGTAATTTGTTACTCATCTCTTTAGATGGTGATTCAGGGAAACAGCTGAGTCAAAAACATTTTGACTAATTGATATTTTTTAAGATCTATAAAAAGCGATCGGAAGATTGATAGTACTGACAATGATGAGAAGATTTTTGATGGGAGCTTGTTAGATGTAACATAACATTTTGATTTTCATTTGAATTTTTCTAATTCCAGGAATTGTCAGTCAGTCTGGAGGATAAAGGAGGGGAAAGTGTGCCTCTGAGGGGTAAGATGTACTTTTAATTATCAGGGTTGGAAAGTTGATCAATTTTTAAAGTTTTATGTGTTTGAAAAAAACTTATAAAATTATACGCAAGATGTAGTTTTCAAACTGAAAATATATATGTTAAATTATGCTTAAATTTAAATTATAACTTCATGTATATGTACTAGACCTCTTAAGTTTGATAATTTGAATTGACCGACATAAATAAGTACAACAAATTACTACCTTTTATTTAAAAGACTTCTAAAAAATGTATTTGTCACTTTACTTTTGCTATTTAAAATAATAAATGTTTAGTTAAATGTCATATTTTAACAGTGGAGCTACCTCCTCCAAAGATGGAGTCACACAACAACAAGTTACTAACATTGGACAATAACCTGGAAAAACTTGACCAGTCAGAGGAAAAAGACAAGACAGGAACAGAAACAGACAATCGATTAAGTATTGAGGTATGAACAGATTCATCACAGCAGAAGTTAATTTTAGGTCATCATGGTCATGTTGAGTTGAAAATTGGGATAGAAATTACCTATATGTTGTCAAGTTCAACGAACTTCTATAGGACACCTCTAAATGAATATTCAGATAGGAAATATTGTTTCTGTTATTTTTTGTCTGTTGGTCAGTAACCATAGGCAGATATCCTGAGTATTGCATAAAATCTTCGTTAACCATTCACATGAGCAGAGCTTATATTGTATGACATTCCAAATTTGAAGGTTAAAAGTCAGTTTCAAATTGACACCCCTCAATATTAAAGCACTTGCAATTTTAAAGCTCCAACTTGGAAGAAGTCTTGGTAATGATTTGCTAGGGGATAAATAATATTTTTTAAGGTCAGAAATGCAATGTACAGCTCCCCTCTTGCATTCAATCTCAATCAAATTTCCGTACGTAAACTTATCAGGGCCTTTTATAGCTGACTATGCGGTATGGGCTTTGCTCATTGTTGAAGGCCGTACGGTGACCTATAGTTGTTAATATTTGTGTCAGTTTGGTCTTTTGTGGATAGTTGTCTCATTGGCAAATCATACCGCATCTTCTTTTTTATATTAAATAGTATATATACTATAGTAGCTTAAATTGTAAGGTCAGATATCGTTTTTCCATCGAACATTAATTCCGTCCCATCAGAGCTTTTTTCGGATACAAAATGACATAAAATTTGGATTAAACACTGCAGATGTTCAGAGTTACCCTTTAAGGTAAAAATAATTGTAAATGTTGATACACCATTGTCCTTTTGTTGTTAAAAGATATAAAATGACATACTCAGAAATGCATCAAAAAGTTTCCGACCTAAAATGAATTCCTGTGGTTAAATGAAAACAAATTAATGGTTATCACATTTTTTTTCTATGCATGATTTACAAATTAGGTCATTGTAATCATGACCTTTTATGATTTACTTTGTAAAAACAGAAACCGCTCAGAAGTAAATAAAAGTATAAATAAAGTCATTATTAAAAAGAACTTCTCCGAATCAAAGGGAAATTTAATGTCTAATGGGTGATAGGGGAAAATATATCGGAATCAATTTAAATATATTCCATTACGATCGGTAGGTAAACAAACTTGTTAAATACAATTTTGTACTTTGAAGTGAAATTTGTATCATGTTCCATTACGCTTTATATGCCATCTTTAGGGTGTAATGAAAAACCCATTTCTTTTATCTATGATGTTTTAAAAAATACTCAGTTTATTTGATGAATAAGAGAGATGTGAAAGCAAATGATCAAGAAGTTTCAAAAGCTTTCAGATGCATTCAGTGTATATTTGTACTCTCAACAAAGTGCAGATTTATAACGATGGGTAAAACAGGTGTAAACAGAAAGCGAGAGAGAGAGAGCAAAAAGAATGTTTTAAACGTAATGGTATTTATAGGATAATTTAATGCTTCATTGTGGAGTCCGTTTGATCAATATTTCCTTTTGAGTTCCGTTCTTAGTTGAGGTGGTTGCGTGAATATCTACTTGACTTCTGAGACATCTGTTGAGAACATACCGATGGATGTGGGTTGGTACAAGTCAGAAGGGTGGATGGTACATAGTGGTTCTAGTAGATAACACAGAATAATTAATCAATGGGCAAACTTTCCATTCTGAAGGCAGATGTCATTAAACAAAAAGCACAACTTTCAAAAGAATAAACCTAGATCCTTCTTAGATTGTCAATAAATTCAGTTTATTATTAAAAAATTTATAGGTGTTTTTTAGTTTTACTTACTAAAATTTAATAATGGTGTAAAAATTGTATTTGTCCTGAAAAAATTTAAGTATATATTATAAATTTTAGTGATTTTTATGTACAAATAATTGAAAGTATGTGCAGTTTAAACAGTTAGTTCTTTTAAATATGCACTAAAATTTAACGGTTGAAGGATTAAAGGTGGAAACATAATTTTTCAACAAAAAAGTATAGTTTTGACACATTTTATGACTGGGGAATTATGTTTGGGGCATGCAAGTATGAAGTAAATATTTCATATAACAGATTGGGTCCTGGTACTTGCATACCCACTGTATATATAGTCCTGGTCTTATAATTTTAAAAAAAATAAAAATTTCCAGAATATTTTTTTTTAAAGTGTGTAAAAGTAATATATATCTTTAATTGTTGTGATATAATTCCTGGTTACGTTTTGTATCATCACAACTTTTAAATATGCATAAATTGAAAGTTCCAATTTCCTTTAAAACAAATTATACTAAACATTGGCTGAGGTCCTTATATTCTTTGACATTGTTGGTGAATCCTAACTTGTGTATTGTTATTGGGTTTTTTTTCTATCTTAACTTGAATGCTAATAAAAATGACCCTTTTTACTGGTCATTTTCTTAAAAAGTGAAGCTTGATAAGTTATGCCCCTCCTATAATAATAAAACAAAACTATAAAACTTTCATCACACTGTTACACCTCTATGACATTTGACCATATAGGTAAACATCACAGGAAGGCTTTTATTTCTCATGTAGATATTTGTAAACAATAAACAATACATAAATTGTCCATCAATTTAGTAGTTACACTTAATGCCTTTAGTAATATATCGTCAGGCTGTCTGTTGACCTTCGACCTTTGATGTCCAGCTATTAACACTGCCCTGTTAGAAATGAAACATTTTGACCCTTAATTCAATTGTCCAAGAGGATCATTTGGGAAACTTCAATTGGGAACAAAACCAGTTTTCAAATTACCACTGATGTTTTAATCTATTGACTTGTAAAACAAAAGGGACTTAACTACTTAAAGATAATATAAAGGCAAAATTTTGTCATTTAGTGCCTTGGTTGGACAAAACAGCAAATTTTTAAAGAAAAAATATATGGAAGTGGCTAGTGGGAGCTGGCCTTATGTATTTGCTCTGTATGTAAATATTGGACTGGCAATTTTCATTTATTATTTTTCAAAATTTGATTAGGCCATGTATATATTACCCTTTTTTGTCCTCCAAATATTTCCCTTATGGTCAGTCCTTCACAAGGACAACATAAGCTGACCGAGTTTGACCAGTATATTTTTACCTGAATAATGTGGTCACTTTGACACATTAATGGTCAGTCATTGATGATCTTTTGATGATCAGAAATAACAATTTCCGTTTGATGATCAAAACATCAAAAATATAAACAGGACCATAATGTTAGTTTTATATGTACAATATTTATCATTGGTAGGCTATTGTTTTTATCATATTCCAGGATCAAAGAAATAAGAGTGGGCATCAAAAGCATACCGCCAGTCTTTTTATCCTTAATAGAAACAGAAGTTTAATTGTTATAGATCTTTGATGGCAATAACAACAGAGCGGCAATGCTAAGATATAATAAATTGTTAATAATTTATTTATGATATGGTTAAAATAATGAATCAATTTTTTATGATTTTTCCTCTTTTGGGTGTTGTTTTTCAAAAGTACTTTTCAAGTCTGCTATGAGAAAGTGTTTTTATTTGCTGAGTTTTTGGCTTGAAATATTTTTTATGTCACCATATCATATGCGGTCAGCAACATAAAATAAGTGACATTATATCTGTTTGTTACTTCAACAAATCCCGGAAAAAAAATTTGGGGGGGGGGGGGGGGGCAAATAATGAATATTGACCAAAATGATCATATTTATTAGAAGTGCCATACTATCAATTAGAAAGTTGATTAATAAGATTTTATTAACTTCAATAATTATTGTTGCTTATGATGATTTAAAGTTTATTTAAATTGTTCAAGAGGATGAACTAATTAAGTTTCTGATTTGCACAGTTTTTACCATTACATTTGTGAAATTCAATGCAGATAAATTGTATGAGGGAATTTAGGTGAACAATACACACCTTAAATCAAAAGTCTGAAGAGTTTTAAGAAAAAGCTATAAAAATTAAACTTAAGGTGTATTATTGTAAGGACGTTGTCAATAATTACAATTCGTCCTCTTGATTTAAAGTGAGGTGCACTCCATTGCTAGTCTATAGAGTTGTTTCTGATAGCAAGCTATATTCTTAATTAATCCATTTACACCTTATGGGCACATTTTACACTGATTGGAGTTTTCACCACTACAAAGAAATTATTTATATAGCAATGATCATTAATGACAGGTGGGACCCTTTGATCTGTCTCACCTGAGTGATTGATAAGGGATTGATCTGTGTAGATGCTATGTTTGAATTCTTCAGATCTGTGTTGATTTCATTGAAGATTTATTAGTAGAACCTCAAGCCAATCACTTGATCTTCTCCTGATAGGAGGGTGTGAAATTGAAAGTTATTTAGAAATTACCATGGTTTTATGATGAAATGAATAAAATAGTAGGTCTGGGACAAGAACAAAGTGGTCAATTATTCTCTAGGGGATGACATCAAAGCTTTACTTCAGTAAAACTTATTTAATCCCATATTCCATTCACTTTGTGATTTATCAGTAAAGCTAAAATAGTAGTTCTCTCACACGTTTTTTTCAGAGGAAATTACCAAGTGCTAGTTAATCAATGTCTGATAGCTATATATATGTACTTTTCCCTCAAGATTGCAATATCTTTTAGATGTGTTTTACAACTATTAAACTATAGCAAGAACTATTAAGCTAACTTAATATATATTACTACTCGTCAAAAGTAACTACTAGAAAATGTAGTAGGATACTAATCATGATTTTGTTTTGGGGTAAAGATTACATGAATTGCAATTCAAACCTGATGTTACTGCCTTAATATCTAGAAATCTTCCAAGGCTTATCACTACCTTTTTGATACACAAACTATAGTGCATTGATCATATTGAACATTCCAGTGGTGGATCCAGGGGGAGGGTTCTGTTTTTTTGGGGGGTGGGACCGACTAATGCATTTGGATGGGGACATGTAGTTGGACTATTGGAACCCCCCTTTTTAAAATGGCTGGATTCGCCCCTGCATTCTAAACATCCTATCCATGAACATTGACAGAAATTTATCAATGTAAATACATGTATATGTCCAGATATATATTCAAGTCACACAACCATGTTACATCTGTCAAGAAAATTACATGACATTTGCAAGGTGCAGGAATCTTATATATCTGTTCTAAAAATATAAGTGATGTCATTGTTAAAGTCATCTTTAAAAATTAGAGTTATCTCCCATTGTCCATAATTGTAGTTGAAATATCTACAACCAATGCTTTATTGACAATGCAATATTTAATTTTACTTCACACTGATAAAGTAACACAATCTTTATCTTTCAGTGCTTACAAGCACTTAATTTACGTTATAATGTAAATGACAAACTTACTGCTATACTTAAATGTATAGGAGTTACCCATAACATTCAAAACGTATGTATAACCTACTCAAATAAGCAACTATTTCCTGTTATGTTTCAGTAGCACATCAACATTTATTCATCTTTATTGTGTTTTTTAGGAGTTTGAATGTGGTGTACAGTTTGAAAGTACAGAGAAGAACAAACAAGAATGGTCTTTTACTCTGTATGATTTCGATGGGCAAGGCAAAGTAACAAAAGAGGTATTAACAGTTGTTATGGCTACATTTTAAAAGAAGTGAAGGGTTAAATAGGTTTTATAATTAATTTTAAAAAAGTTTATGAAAATATTTTCAATTCAAAGTGATAGTTTAAGTAGGAATATATAATATTTCAAGTACTGTCTAGTTCTTATCAGTAAACAGAAACATAGAAAGTCTGATTCGCTGCATAAAAATTTATTCAACTTCCAATTCTATGCAGACCCATACATGTAAAAACAGATTCCCTGCTTACAAACTGGTTCCTTTACTTGATTTATATTCCAACTACCAGTTCTTTAGCACCAGTTATACATTATATATCCAATTCAATTAGTCACAGTTATGGTTGATGATTTAATTCAGTAAACCATTTCTAATTTAATTTATAACAACATTTCTTATTCTAATTCTTTGTCATCTGACAGTTTATTAATCAAGATCCCTGTAGCGTTTTAATTGCCTAAGAAATTTATTACTTCATTGCTAAAGTGAGTTTTATTGATGTGAAATTGCAATGGTGCATATTAAAGATTGGACAAGAAAAATTATATGAAAAATTTATAGCATTTAAATTTTTCAATTTAAACAGAAATTGGAAGGTATTCTTTAATTAAAAGCCTCTAAAAGCAAATTTATTTCTTTTTAAGGAATCATTAAAATTATCAATTTGATTCACACTTTGAAGTTTTTAACTCGGTAAGATGAAACGTTCAAATTAAGACATGAAAATAGTTCAGTGTATATATCTTCCTTTGAAATACTGATATGGATTCAACATGAAAAATCATACATGAGCACAGCCTGGATTGTATATTAAACATGAAATGTTAGACAATTTAAAAGGTAGTAAGCTGTTATCAAAGTGTATAACCATGTCTCAATGCTTAACATTGAGAAGCTTAAGTAGAAGCTTGCCAAATAGTGACAGTTGTCAAGTTAATTAATAAAAGAAAATTATAACTTCTTAAAGTATCAACAAATTTTTTTTGTTAAAAGCGACACAAAAAAGTTATTGAAAGCGTTTTAAGTGGAGAGACAGTGGCACCCTCCAGGATGCATTTTATTCAGTGCTTCAATACCAACCAGATACACAACCTGCAAAAGGATGTTGAAGGCCGTATGGTAACTTAATAAAAAAGTACCCACTAAAGTTAAAAGTTGAAAAATGGATGACAAATAAGTATTCAGAAGCATTTGTAAACAGTAAAAGCCGCTAAAAAAAAAGCTTTTAAACAGGAGATTTGGGTAATACAGCAAATGTGTGTTTTGTTTGTTGGATTTTGTCTCTCTCTTCTTTTGAATATAAACCATGCCAGAAACATTTGTTGCCAACAAAAATCTACACTAGCATATAAACAAATTTTCCCTTCCTAAATTTTCAAGAGCACAATGAATTTGAGTGCAAGATTAAATCATGTTGGCTCTCTGCCTTTTTGACGCCTTTTAACAAAGATTGTTTGTTAACGTTTGTATATCAACATCGCCTTAATCTCTCTTTGGCAGACATACATTTTGATGATGAAAAAAAATCTGAAGTATGAAGAGTTTTTTAATTGTCTTTGATATTTACTGACTAGGATTAAAGGCTTTAGTTAATGACAATAACTACCCTTTGATCAGCAATTAATTAAGGATCAAAATAACTCGAAAAAAGTTGCTAGTGGGCAAATGGCTTGAAAATATGTCTGACGCATGCTGTGGCTCGGAAAAAGCATTTTTTATTACTTTTGAGTAATTATCTATGATATTTCTTTGATTTTTAAAGCTAAAGATAATTTTCAAAGGATGACTTAAACATTTTATTGATGTCCGCGTTGCTTTTGATCTATCCCTCTGAAAATTGAAGACAAAAGCTTGTGTTTGGAATTTAATTATTAAACTGATGGGACTTTTAGTATTGGAGTTGGGAGGCATGCAATATGTTTCCAACAGCTTGAGTTATATCCTATTAATTTATGTACTTTAATCGTACAATTTTTAGTCAAAGCAATTATATTACATGATGTATTAGTAATTGAAAGAATATAGATATAATAGATTTCATGCATTAGTTTCAGGAAAATTATTTCTACATTTATGTTTTCTGTTTGATGGGAATCACACCAGTTTTTAGAGGTTTATTTAGTTTAAAAGGATTTAGTTCCATTTAAACATTACTATGCACAAATGATGAATTTTAGTAATAAGCTAGCACAGTGCAACATATACTGGCAGATAAAAAATTTAAAGGCAATTTCAGGGGAAAATGTATGAGAGGGTTGGTTCAATAAATACTTCATGGTATTTTTTCTTTGGTTAACTAGTTACAGGGGAAAAAGGAAGGGGAGGGGGGGTGTAGAGGGACAATTTATTTAATACAACCTGTTACAAATGAAAATGAAAAAAAAATGAGTGACTGGGTATAAAAATATAAAAAACAGGTGTACCTGATATATATTGATTTTTTATTTAGTTTTTTTATATCTTTCCCAGGATTTATCCAGTTTGCTGAAAGCTTTATATGATGCAGTTGGATCCTCTATCAAAATACCCTCAAATGGAACAAAAACATTAAAACTCAGACTAACAGTGGGACCAGATGGGTCATTGTCACCCTGTCACAAAGGGTCACCCAAGTCCAAAGAAAATAAGGACAAGTGCAAGGACACTTCAAAGGTCAAGGACACTACAAAGTTACAAAAAGTAAACAATCTTACACAGGCAAATTTACAAATGCCCTTGAAACAGTGCAATAGTGAGAAACAAGGACATTGCTATGGTAACAATTTAAGTCAATGTCAAAGTCCAAAGAGATTACCGTTTACCTCGCAAGAACATCAACAGTTGGCAGAGTTAGTGCAAGAAAATATGGAACGCAATCACATTAAACAACTTAGGTGAGTTAACTTGATAGAAACTCCATTCTCAAGGCTTAGTTATGCTTAAAGGGTCTGCTTATACACACAGGATTAAGGGGTCAAATATGCAAAGGGTTTTCAAGACCCAAAGAGTGATTATACACTTGTACTTGTGTTAGACAAGTGTTAAAGGACATTAGTTTCGTTAACACTCTAACATTAAACAAAGAGCAGAACAATAAAGTACCAACATAAAAAATAGGAGATACGGCTTAGTTAGTTTTGGCCTTCAGACACTTTTGAGGAATTTGACTAACATAAGGCATTTCAGAACATTAATTTTATCAATGCTGACTGACAAGTTCTTTTTTTCTGATTTTTCTAAATTTTAAACTTTATCTTTACTGTAAACTCAACTTTTTTCCCTTCTGAGTAAAGAAATAAAAAAATATAAATTGTGACAAAAATTTTAAACTTGGATATATTCTTTAAAGAATACATAAACAATGTTTAAAATAGTGAAAATATAGTGACTTCAAATTCGAGCTTAACATGAAATAAGAATTTTGAAAAGTTTGTTGGTGTACAGCATAAGTGATCTACATTTCGACCCCTCATGGCCAAAGTACTCATAAATTACCAACTTCAAATCCATTACTTATAAATTATCACTGTAGTTTTAATATTGCATTCTTAGATAGATTCTTAATAATACATGTTTACAATGAGAGCTGGAATTCTGTTTAAGATCCTAATTAAACTTGAGAATGAATTCAGTAGAAAAAAACTCATGTAAAAGGTAGTAATGTTTCTGTGCTGTTTGATCAAAACTCACTTGTCGTTTGAAAATAGTTTTACAAAGAACCCATCAGTCCTCACAGGAAAAAATATATAAAAACCAAAAGGGAAAAAAATCAACTTTGATCACACCAGAAGAAAATCTCTTTGAAGTCTGTTTTACATGGGAGAATTCATTATATAGATGAATATTTGGATACAAATTGATTTAAAAGACCAAATCAATTTGTTGTTAAAGTGTTTTTGCGACATCTATTTCAATCAAAGAAAGCGATCCATCCATCTTGAAGAGGCTCCTTTCGTGTTCACTTTGTTCATTCGACATGAAACACTTTTAAATGTTAGAAATACTTTTCATAATATTTTCAAGGGTCATTTAAAAATTCATAATTATAAAGATTTTGGAAAAGGATACTTATAAGTTTTCGAAGATTAACCAGAATTGTTTGAAGTCTTATAAATGTATTTGACCTTGACACCTGTTTATATCTTATTTGATTTAAAAGTATGTGTCAATTTTGAAAAAAGATATGCCCTTCTCAGTGTCAAATTCTTACCCAAAGTACAGGTTGAAGAATTATTAAAGATTTTATAAGTTTTTTTAAAAGTCTTTTAAGTGAGGTTGACTACTAGGTTAATAAGATAAAGAGAATAACATAATATATATGATAAGACACAAGAAACCGCAGTTATGCAATATTTATGTATAGGACAAAAAAAATCTTAACTATAAATTTGCTATTGACTTAAAGAGTATTTATTAAAAGAACCACCAAAGTTAATTTATAAATATGAACATGATGATCCTTTGGACCCCTTTAATTTAACCTACAACTACTAGCATATCTATACAGTTCAAACATCAAAGATATGATGTGTATCAAAATGTCTTTGATCTTATACCTGTCTTTGTTCAATCAGGTGTGACTTCTTTAACTAATCAACCATAACTAATGTTCAGGATCACATTAATGTTTTATAATAATCACAGGCAACAAGTATTCAAATGAATTTAGTCCTGACAGGTTTATAGTACTTAATGTGAAGAATTTTTTTATTATCATAAATTGAAGGTTACTTGCTTAATTGAAAAAAAAATGTCATAATTTGATGAATTTCAATGTATGATTTAATGGTGGCTATAAAAAAAAAACTAAAAATAAACATTGGAAATAGCTAGAGGATTTTTTTTTGTAATTAGGGTAAAATTTGACAATCTCTATAAAAATCCATGGGACAGCTCTAAGGGGCAATCATAGTTATCAAACTTACTACAACAACACTTATAATAACTTTATATATCAAACTCACTACAACAGTTCTTACAGTAACTTTATTTGTATCGGTAATGATGCATCTGAATAAGCAAGATTTAGAATGAATTCCAACTATTTGGTACATGATCAATTTTAGTAACCTTTCTTTTGTGGTTAGAACTTGAAGGGCCTAATTTTATGATAGAGTGGACCACATTGTAAGGGTCAATATCCTTTAAAAGTGTATCTCAGTTTAACATTTACTACAGAATAGCAAGGGTTTTGGACCTAAACCTTCTTGTAAACGATTCCAACTACATTTTACTGAACTTTTTCATCAAGGGGAATCAGATAAGGTTTACTTAAAATAAAAAAGTTATATGATAAAACTATAAAGGAAACATTTTTCTTTAAGATTAAAGATCCGTTGCTTAATATTGGAAAAGATACAAATTATTTTCATAAAAAAGTTGCATAATTTTTCAACAACAGATCAGGTTCTTATTTTAGATTTAAAAGACTGAAATTAAATATTGTAAAAGATAATATTATAACAAATAATTATTGACTACAGATATCAATTTACTATTTCTTTTGTGAGGATATCTTTGATCATTGGATTGAAACAACTTGTTGATTATTTTACTTTATATTTATATTTTATGTTGATTATCAGTAGACGTTAGATGTTAGAATTACTATTAAAAAATCTAGGTTTATGGGTTCAGGAAAATGAGCTATGTGGAATGTTTGATCTTGTATCAGGATGGGGCCATATTTAAAGTGTATTTTGAAATTCATTTACTTGACTAACTTGAAGAGAATCCACTATTTGATAACTTCTTTTGTATGGTTAGTTGGAATTCAGGAGTATTAAACTCGGAACGACTTTTAAATGTTTGTCGTTATATACCTGTTACTAGAGGGAGTATTGAGAACTTGCTGTTAGGACAATCTAGAAAGTTTTATTCACTCTTTGAAGCCATTCTTAAAGAAAAACTATCCTAATACTGATGTTATAATAAAATATCAATCCAAACAAACATTGCATCACATGTTAGGCTTTTTTAATTTTCAAAAATTGAACGATATTGAAAACAGTATGATTTACAGAACTGCCGTCCGTTTTTGTATTGCCAATGCCTTAATAGAGCAAGTTGACATTTTATTTAACAAGAAACCCTTGAAATACCTTGTATGTAAACTAATAAACTAGAACATTTCAAGATTCTCTTTGATTTTTACCGAACTTGTGAAGTAAACAATATGGTACGATTATCACAGGAGATATGTTCTATGAAGTTGATTAATGTGTTTATTGAACATTTCCCAAAAGGCCTACATAACTTGCTTAGTATAATTCATTTTTTCAGATAAAACATGTTTGCATAGAAATAAATAATCTACATCAAAGACAATAGTATAATTATGCCTTTTATGTGATCAGGGTGATTAAGAGAAAGTCTTTCTTGTAACTGCTTTCATCAGATCTAATTTCTGTTTACGATTACACATGTATTATTTATAGTCCAGTACATACTTGTATGCTTAGGGTCCATCATAATTAGCTAACATTATCAAGAAAAAGTAAGGAATTTTTAATCCAGTTTTTTTGTCTAAGTCTTATAGCTGCTGAAAAATCCTTTGCTTTCGTAATCTAAACCATACAACAACCAATCAATCAAATTAACTGAATGTATCTTTCACTCATGGCTTCCCAAACCTCATATATTCGGGACAATTTAAAAATGTTCCGACATTGTATGTCTGTGAAAAGCATGTGACTGTCTAAAACAGAATATCTTTTGTCTTTAAGAGCCTTGAAGGTCTGTCTAGCAGCTGTATAATTAGAAGTTCCCTCTCATTGAACACCATACACTCTTTTTTAATTTTCAAATTGAATTTAATTATGACAAAGTATAACGAATGAATAATTAAAACTTAACTGTTCTAATTGATTAAAAGTGTTCAATGTATGCATTTTGTCATTAGTGCATTTTGAATGGTATTGAAATTCAATAATCTAAACCATACAACAACCAATCAATCAAATTAACTGAATGTATCTTTCACTCATGGCTTCCCAAACCTCATATATTCGGGACAATTTAAAAATGTTCCGACATTGTATGTCTGTGAAAAGCATGTGACTGTCTAAAACAGAATATCTTTTGTCTTTAAGAGCCTTGAAGGTCTGTCTAGCAGCTGTATAATTAGAAGTTCCCTCTCATTGAACACCATACACTCTTTTTTAATTTTCAAATTGAATTTAATTATGACAAAGTATAACGAATGAATAATTAAAACTTAACTGTTCTAATTGATTAAAAGTGTTCAATGTATGCATTTTGTCATTAGTGCATTTTGAATGGTATTGAAATTCAATTGAGAACACCTTTGACTAAATAGTCCAGAAGATTAATGGCGGGATGCACTTTAAACATACATATTTACAATCTAGATCACATAATGTTACGGTTTCTGAACATTGCTACAATTTAAAATTTATTGACAGCATCATGCAATGTTTTGTGTGAATTTTATGCTTTGAACATGTATTTGTTTTTTTATTGCTGTTTAAGTCGTAAACACAAAACATGGTGAATAAGCAACATCTTGTAGTCTTTCAACATAACAATTATGTAGTTTCAGTAAATTAAACAATTTAAAAAGGTTTGAGAGAATTATTATAGAGTAAAAACATATCATGCATACAAACCATTAAAATAAATAATCAATTTTTTTGGATGGCTGAAGGGAGGTAATTCCAATTTATAAAGTAATTAAATATTATTTTTTTGTCTTTTCAGACGGCATCATTCTGATTGTAGAGGAAATACTCATGAACATTCTCATCACAAACGACGTCACCGTGGACACTGTAGTAAAAACAATGGTGCAACTAACGTTAATGAAAGGGCGAAGGAATGTCAAGATCGTAGGAATTATTACCTCGATTTGGCTGGAATCGAGCACACTGCAGTAAAGGGACAAAATAATACATTGTGTGAGGATACTCAACATCAAAGGTCAAGGTCAAATGACCTTCCACATAAATGTGACAATGTGAAAAAAGAGGTTGAATTTTTACCCAAACATTTAGACTTGACATCTAGGGTAGATCATATTAGATCAAAGTCATTCGACCCACAGGAAATTGCAAGTAGGTCACCGAAAGGACATCACAAGACAATTTCCTCCTCGCTCTCACCATCAAAATCACACAAATTCAGGCCGTTAAGTTTGCCAATGAACATTGAGCCAGCAATAGCTTCTCATTATCATAGGCGACACCGACAGCGAGAAAAGGACCATGACCTTGCAATGCAACAAGTTGCAGAATGGATTGAAAAAGAGCATACAATTGACAAGGATGGTGAAAAAGTGATTGTACAGAGACATGAACATCATCATATACATGAACACCATCATCACCATCACTACCACCATTATCATGAGGCATGATGGGTAATTGTTATGGTTAAAAAATGGTTGCTCAAGACTTATGCTTGGAATGTAAACAGATTATTTAAAGATAAAGGATGGTTATATATTTAATTTTCACAGTTTTGTAAATTTTCTACTTTCACAATTTTTAAATCCTCATTTGAAATGAAATACCTTGAAACAGGCACTTGGAATTAATTATTTGTTTATGCTTTTAAGAAAGCGAAACAGTTTATTTATCAATATATATACACAATCTGTATTTTGTAAAATTAAAATTTCGCATTAGGATTTCTATATGTATTAATATTATAGTCATTTATTGATGCTAAATAGGGCATATTGAAATCCATTGTTTATTGTATAGTCATTTTGTTACTTGAATCTCATTAGAGGATATTTTGTCATGTGATATTTTGCTGCCCTGATTTGCTTAAGTAATTTGCATAATTTGTCAGATGTAAATTTCTTTTTTTAAATTTTAAGTGTAGTCATACAATAAATTATGTTGTTTTCATGTTTGAATAAATAGGATAGAAGATAAAGAAATTGTCATTAGTTGCATAAAAAGTTTACCACATTATGAAATTAACATGTGGAAACTTATTATATGTTTATGTTACCAGCATATTGCCATTTGTTTTCATTTTTGATTGTCAACTTGTATATGAAAAAAAAAGATTGTAAGAGATATCAGTTAGAAGGTTTAAGGCAGGTACCCAACACTTTCACTAAAATTAATTTGGCTCGTTTAATTTTCATAAAATTTTGTCAAAGTATTTACTTTGACACTTTAACAAAAATTTAAAAATTTAAAATTTTTTGAACCAACCATTTTGTCAGAAAAATTACACTGGTTATATAGCAATTTGACAACCACCAATTTGGATCATTGAGAAGCTTAATATTCCTTTTACAACACATTGTAATTAAAACGATTAGCTGACTTTACAGAGTTATCTCCCTGAAGTGTTAGGTACCACCTTAATCTAATGTACTAAATGCTTTATCAAAAAGAACTGTAAGCAACAATCTACAGATATCCACATATTGGGAAAATGAAACAGTATATGAGAATTTTTATATAATCCATAATGGATATTTTATATGTATTTTGTAAAAAAAAAACAATATTTGACGAAAAGCTTTAAGTAGAATTTTTGAGAGATGTTATTTTTACTTGATTACAAACTGTTCTTGGGCTTATTACATATTCAACTCAGGGTATTGTGATCAATTTTGTTATTTATTTTTAATTGTGGACTTGAAGATGTGTCTGTAAGAATGAATGATTTTGTTTTTGTTGATGGCTGTTGTTAAATTGTTATTACCTAACTGATTTCACCTGGCTTATATCTTTAATTGAAATGCTACACAATTCAGAGATGTTCTTGAGAAGCAAATTTGAATAGCGGTCTTCACTCTTAAACACAAGACCACCAGTCGAGGCATTTGAAAATATTTTTGGGCTTTTAAAATTCTCATTACAAGTTTATTAACAGAATCCAACTAAAATTTTCATAAATATTAGCTTCTTGTTTCATAGATTTTAAAGTTTATCGTGAAAACTGCAATTGTGGTCACTATATAGATTTATTGCAAAAATAATTGTTATACGTTATACTTTTCTTGAAAAAGCTATCCTTTAATTGTGCAATATTTGAACGACATTTGATCAGGTGAAATTGTTCAGGTAATACCTGGGTTGTACCTTATTTACTTGGTAGTATGTCTGATTTCTATTGACTGATCTATTTTAAGGATTATTTCTTCATCTATAATTTCTTAGACCTGTTTTGTAACACAATTTACCTAGCTGTTATTTTTGAATATTTTTGCATGTAAGATTGTTTTACGAATAAATTTCTAAACTTAAATTATTTTTATGGTTTCTTTAAAGAAATGGGCACAGGTTGCTTCTATATTAATTATACACAAACCTTTTAAAATACAAAATCTGAATCTTTAAAATAATGAAGATGACATTCTGTATGGTTGTATATTGTTAAATTATGTGTGAATGTTCTGTATTTTTGTAAGAAAATAGAGTGAATTTTATGTAATGATTGTAGAAAAAAGTTTACCTTTACTTTTAAAGTAAAATTCTTGATAATCTATAAGTTCTGTGTTTTAAAGTTCAGATAATCCTGAAACAGAGAAGGTCATATATAAAACTAAGGTACTTTGTAACTTTGTTGCTTCTTTTGAATGTCCTTTAATGTTATAAACATATATAGGATCTTCTAACAAACTCTTTTACTGTATACATTCTCAAGAAAAATCATAGCTGTTTCTACATGTAGTTTACACAGTAAAAAACAATTTCAGAAATCTGCCTGTGTCTGGTAACTCTCCCACATCTGACCGTCTTGAACATTTATATAAACTGCCACTTATATCATTAAAGAAATACAGCTTCCATTATCATTGGTTCCACTATGTATCAGTCACCATATTTCATGCTCAAATCAACTACCTCAACAAATATAGAAGTATGGATTGATCATTGTACTGTTGGTACTTTCCTTTTTTGTACACACTGATTTTACAATATCATATGAACATTTAAGAAATGTTTCAAGCTGTTCTTAGTTAATTTCAATTACACAGATTTTTTGTGAATAATTTTATTTTAAAATTTTGATAGTTTATAGACAAAAAATGATTTATTCTATAGGAACATGTGTTACAGAAAATATTTCCTCATCAAATTAAATTACAACCGGTATAAATATAGCACTGAAAATGATTAATTATGTTAAACAATTACTAAGTATGAAAACTATAAAGATGAAATTTGTCCAACAAGCTTGCACATCTAAAATTGATAAACAGATTGTGTGCATAGATACAGTTAGAAATATTTTGAGGCAAAAAGAATTTGAATATCTGACAAATATGAACGACAAAAATAGGGTAATTCATCTTATTGTGGAAACAAATTGCAAACAAAAAGCTTGTTTAGTGTTATATACTTAATCCCTATTTTATACTGTGTATATCATTTATGAAAATCTGTGTCCATTGCTTCATCACATGACAAGTTGTTGTTATTTGTTGGGTACCAATCATTGTTTCAGAAATCTCTGGATTAAACCCTGTACTAAATACTGAGTATTTATTATCCATTTCAAACTTTGAAAAGCTAACACTACAAATGCATGTACTAGAAACTGACAAAGCTAAATACTGAGTATTTATTGTTCATCTGAAACTTTAAAAAAGCATACATTACAAATACTAGAAACTGACAATGTCTTTTTATAATTTCATAGTTATCTTTTTTCATATTTTGTATTGGGAGATAGTTTTATTACTTTGAAATATGTTATCAAAGCATGACTACAGCATATTCTGTATTATTTGACTGTAATATGTCTATAAAAATACAATCATTTGACCAAGGTTATTGTTTCTGTCCTTGCACATATGACCATCAGATGTAATAAAATAGCCTTAAATTGACGATTTTGTCTTTTAAATATATGTGAAAGAAATATTATTTGCTAGTTATCTGTATAAAGAGAAGCAAGAGATCGCAAAGAGACATTCAAACTCATAAATTGAAAATAAACTGGCAACACCATGGCTAAAAAAGAAAAAGACCAACAGGCAAAAAATAGTTCACAACACACAACATATAATAGATAACTAGACTGAGTAACACAAACTCACCAAAATCCAGGTGGGATCTCAGGTGCTCCAGAAGGAGAAACAGATCCTGCTCCACATGTGGCACCTGTGGTGTTACTCATGTTTCTACACTCCCAATTAAAAAATCTTGATTCCTTAGGTCACAATTGGGATAAGGGGATTGAGTTGTAGTTACTAGGAACATATTCAATAACGGTCAACCAACTCATAATGCCCTCATTCAACATTCAAAGGCACAGTTTAAACTTCATCACTTGAAACTCTGGGTTTAATTGCTTCCTTGTGAGCAGTAAACCAACTACCAAGGAAATCATGATAGGCAATACAAGCCCTGGAATATCGCATCAACTGGGAGATGTTTTAAATTGCTCTGTATGCAGGCAATGCTGGAATATTGCTACATAGAAATAGAAAATTAACAATTGGGGAAACTGGGAGAATCATCTCTTTTATCAATTGCTAGATGTAATTCAACATATGAGGCAGTTTTAGCTGTATATGTTGTATATGTTTATTAAAAGTTTGTTGGGATAATGCTTTCCACATAGTCACAACATTTTGAATTATTCTCTGAGAGAAAATCTGTTCATCTATGAAGCGGAAAGTAAAGTTTAAGAATACTTCTGACGACTTTTCTCTTCCTAAGAAGTTCCTGGCCTCATATTAACAAAGGAACATGTCGTTATGAAGAGGGGCAAAGTTTGTTTTCGTGGGAAAGTCGATTGTATGTTGAAAAACACTTCCTCCAAATGTAAAAAAATACCAATATGCTGTCGATCAAGGAATCAAGCATCTTAATAATGTAAATTTCAGAGATTGTTTTGTTTGAATCAGTGATTTTTGAGAAAGAAGGATGTATCTCTCCCTTAGACAAGTTCCTGGCGTCGACGTTGGCCATTCTGTATTTATGAAACAAATCGAGACCAAGTCATTTAACTTATCTTTTTGTTTTGAAAAAGGATGACTTATAGAAAATTCGTGTTTAAATATTCCTACTGAAGATGTATGACCTATTTGCCACTGGTCAGAATAAAAAAAAACAGGTTTACTAACTAGTGTTTTGATAACGCCCTGTGAGGGTCAATTAGTGAGTGAATGTTAACCCTCAGATTGGAAATTATTTTGTCAGATAATGATAATATTTGCAGAATCACCTCGATGTTTTATCAGAATTTCTGTATCACTTCTGCATTCATGTATGTTTCTTCATACGTGTATGCAGGCTGCATTTACTAATGTACATATGTGTGACTGCCGTTTAACTGTGGTGGTAGTAGGATTGTTCCGAATGCAGGTCACAGGTTTGGTCCCCTGATCGGTCAAAATCTCGAACATTATTGTATGCTACTGTTCTACTTAGGATGCAATAAAGAAAAGACTGATTTTCTTTAAAGGAAAATACTAGTAAAGTGTTCAGGTAAGGTTACATATTTTCCTGTATACTAATACCTTGCTACCCAGTAGGTAAAACATTGTTCTAACTGTGCTTATCTGTCAAATAAAAAGAAGGATTCATATCACAAATTTTCCCGTTTAGATTGCATAAAATATCTGCCACTGGAAGTTAAATATCCTCAATTAGTCCAAAAATATATATAGGAACAAACAACTGGTAAAATAAAGAGAAACAACACAGCATTATTTTCTTGTTAGGATAAAAGATACTCGTCCCTTGTGTTTCCAACTTGCATACATTTCATTAACTGAGTTGTAATTTAAAATATTGAGATGTGGCGTGATTGCCAATAAGACAAATATCCACCACAGATCAAAATACATGGATGTATTCATTTATTGGTCACTGTCCAGGCTTCAACAATGAGAAAAATATACTTAAATATTTTGGGGGAAATATATGTATCTTCTTTAATGTGAATGATGACTTAGCAGTCCAATGCAGATTCTTGTATTTTTCTCTGAATTCAACTGTGGACAACAATGTTTCATTACAATTTGAGATTTGACTGTGAATCATAGAGTTTCTATGATATACTTGTACGCAGACAATTTATCATGACGTGATGCTCTATAGGTTCGATCGTTTCGAATTCATTAGCAATACAACATCTTCTAGATTTCAGACTATCAAACTCATACTGTTTCATTTTGATTAGAGTGGTTTTGTATTGGAACTCATTAATACTATTAATTTGGTGTTTCAATCCAGTAGTAGTACATGTAATATATATATTTTGTACTTACAATACTCAAGTTTAGTGTTAGTCTTTCCGAGATTTTTGACGTCCGTGAGCATTTTGTTTTTTGACTGGCTCGGGCCGTGGATCTAGTAGGATTTCGAAACAGGAACTTACCGCTCTAAGTTAAAGCCGGTAATTCCCATAGTTTTTATATTGACAGTGCCCTGGCGTCCTGTTGTATGTTGTACATAGTCTTTAAGAAGGCCACCTTGCTGAGATGCCAGACCAGTATCAGACTACACAAGTAGGACGTGCTCTTTATATTGAGATTTCTTTTTTGAAAGGTTGGTTACACATGACTCGGAAAAAATATTCTCTGCATCATTTATCCAAAGTGGATGCACTTGTTTATATACAGAGGTTACAGTATGTATTAAAAATAAGCTAGTTAGCACTTAAGTTTTTATCCCCTATTCGAAGAGGATAGGACATTTAGTTTGACACTTTTCCGTCTGTACGTCCGTATGTCATAAAGCTGTGTCTAAAAACATGTTCAACCAGTTGAGGTCATAATGAAGCCCATCTCTCCGTTTTGGCAAATTGTAGCTAGACATTCATAGCAGGTACTTATTTTGTGGCACATATGGTCAAATTTCATCTCCTTTGTGTAGCTCTTTTTCAACTGACATAATTCCCAATTCTAATTCTTCATCCATAAAGTACACATAAACTTGCGTGATAATCAGATTTCTGGTTAGTTTGTTTTCTTTTTCAAAATACATGAACCCTGGTGGACTTCGGCTGTTTTGTGTAAAACAGTATTTATGCTATGCATGATGTGCATGTTGTGCTTTCTGTGTTATGTGTTTTATTTCTAGTGTTTATCATATATATATATGAAAATAGATAAAAAAAATTCTACAAAGCTGATGTTTTATTGTTACATGTACATGTTTGTTTACCCGAATTTATATGTATCTTTTATTCTTTATGCTATTAACAACCACTGGACGTTCTTTAAATCTTTAAAGCACATGCAGTTCATACCAATCACAATAGTTGAACATACTAAGAAAGATAACTCAAATCTTAAAAAATACTTTTTTTCCTTGTTTGATTTGATTTTAAGCGTTTTAATGCCACTTTATGCATAATTGACTACTTCGTTCTGGCCTGTTATAAGTAGAGAATGTCGGATTGACTTAAGTATACAACCGATATTCGTCAGCAATGCTGGTTATCCTTAGTAAATTTGTAATTGGAGTCACGTGAAGGATTCGTATTCACAACTTTAGTGTTGAGAGACTTGCGGTGCAGTAGTTTCACTACTTTTATCTTTAGACCACTCGACCAGCGAGGCCCCTCTGCATCCTGACGAAAAACAAATACTAGTATGACACAATAATCAGTAGAAAATAATATTACAGAAACGCTCATATTAATAACGAATCGTATCGTACAATGAATGCCATAATTCATTATCGTAGGTCAAAGAGCAAACATTATCATTTTATAAATACAAACAATGAATATTAAGGCCTGATAAATATATTCTTAGGTTTGGTTTTTGTATATACATATATATAAAAGTTTAGATCATATTTTTTCATAATCATTTTCTGATAAATTTTATCAGTAAAAAACTTAAAAAAATATGAAAGTGTCAACGTTCAACGACATTCATTAGCTAATAAAAAAAATGTTCAACCATTTAATTTTTAAACCACATTTTTTTTATGTGGCCTTGGAAAATTCTTTGTTATTACATGTTTAACTCCAGATAAAATTGCATTGATAATAATAATAAATTTGTATACGAATTTTCTTAAATATTGAATCATTGTCAAATCCATTGTTAAAACAGATCTACAAGGATAGCAATGAGAAAGTTTCTACTGTTCTTGACTATTTTTGTGGTTTTTGCATCATACAGAATATATGTAGTTCTCAACAGACCGTTACCAGACAATATTAAACAACCAAATGTTGTTAGGATATTAGACGAATTAGGGAGGATAGCAAATTATTATGTGAGTATCGTAAAAAAAAAAGTGTTAAATTTGTTGAATATAAAAACAAAATATCAGTTTTTGTCTTTTGTTAATTCGATGTGCATAATATAATATACTAGTACGTACCAGATATCATAAGTAAGACAGTGAACGAGTAGATCGTCGTCCAAGACAAATATCGCAAACCAACGGATGGTTTTAATCCTTTCTGTCAACCTCTAAGCTTTGTATTACTATATTAATTTTGCACGTTTTACTCGGTATATGCGAAAAGGTTAAATTAAAACCAATGTTACCCGATGAGCCACGTGTTTGAAAAGATTCTAACCCTCTTATTAAATTCAAATAACGTTTTACCTTGGTATCAATATTTCCGACAATTTGTACAGTTGTTCGCCATTACATATGAGTTCCATTCCCTTAACGAATTTTATTAAAAGATAGCTAAGTCTGAAGTGACCAATTTGGTGCAGTTATGCCTACACTTTCGGGAAGCCTGATATCATTTTTACTTTTATGTTTCATATTTCCTAAGACTCAAGACATTCTCTTTCAATAAGTTTATTTGAGGTGTGGAGTTCATTTCAGTAACTGCTAGTCTAGTGGTCTTTTTTTCCCTTCGGATGCGGGTTTTTCTCGGTGCGTTGGATATCCATAGGTGGACTACGACTGTTATCTGTTCTTTGGTTTGGTTGTTGTCGCTTTGACATGTTCCTCATTTTCATTTTCAATTTAATTCAGTTACTTGTATTGCGTTGATCACATGTAAAGAGCTTTCCGTTTTGTGTTGTACTGACTATAATGACTGTTGATGCATTGACAATCTTCTAGATTTATTTTTGTCTAACTTGGTGAAGGGTTTACCTCAAGTTAACCTGGCACAAACTTCCATGACTTTTATGTACTCATCAGTATCGTAAGTCATGTATCAGCACACTCTATTTATATATTTATTAATTGTTGTGTTTTAACATTCCGTGGCAAATGTTTATGGCATATTCAGGACAAGAACAAATAAAAAAATCCAAAAGAAAGTTTTACAGAGTGAATCAAACGGGATGAAGAACTGGAGATCTGACTGCCAAAATACAAAGAAAATATAACGGAAAGGGAAAAGTTGAAAGACGTCATAAAGACGGACTACATAAACGCATTGCAATTGTGCGTTAACATGCAAAGAACCAAGGCTTCGTGTTGATGGTTTTACCTTGACCTATAATGGTTTACTTTTATAAATTGTTGAAGAGTTGTCTCATTGGTACCCATACCACCTCTTCCTTTATCTATAAAGAGTGTGATACTTGCAAGCAAAACGCACGATCGAACCCATCGGCTTTAGTTTAACGATTAGTTTAAAGATTTGGGAGTCAAGGCACAGACACTCATTTTTTATCAATGGGAAGGTCGACCTTCATTTAGACAGAAACAAGTACCTGTGAGTCAAGGTAACACATGTTATACCTAATTCATCTTTTCGGATCTTCATGACAATTTAAAGTTTGAATGATATACTATTATACTAGTGCTTGGGTTATATATTGCTATTTCAGTAACACTCAAAGAACAATATATTTTAAGCAGTATGTGACGTATGTCAAGAAGTTTACAATTGCAAAACATATGTTGTGTATGTTTGTTTAACAGATATAAATGAATATTTCACATTGCTTCCTGATTTTTTAGACTATTACATGCATCAAATTGAAATATAGGCCAAACACCTCTGCCAATCAGAACTATAGGCGTCTTCCTGTACAAAACAAGCAAATGTATACACAGTAATCTCATTGTTTCTTTACATTGCAGTTGAAGTTATGCCTTATGCTGAATATAAACCCGGCCTCTCAACCAATCAAATCCATCGTCAACAATGGCTTTGGATTTGTTATGAATGGTGTTTACAGCCAAAATCCGGACGTTCAGGTATTTGTGACCTCAATAAGACCACATAGAAGGACATATTTATGAAAACATTAATGTTCGTTATACAATTATAGAAGTTTGTTGCCCTCCAAAAAAAATGAACATCATTCAAATGGTGTTTTTGTTTTATGAAATATATTACGAGATATTTTATTGCTCGTCTTGTTTCCGTTTGATTCTTCGTAAGGACTATAGATATACTAGTACTACAAATGTAATTTTAGATTTTGAATATAACATATATAGGTCTTTAAAAAGATATATTATTGAAGTGCGGAGACCTTGACAACTAAAATGATTGTTGATAAAGACAGCTATAATATTTGGAATCATTCAAATTCGTTTTTTTTAATTTTTGATATTGTAGAAACCTTTTAGGGATACTCTAATATTGTAGAAACCTTTTAGGGATACTCTGAATATTGTAGAAACCTTTTAGGGATACTCTGATATTGTAGAAACCTTTTAGGGATACTCTGAATATTGTAGAAACCTTTTATGGATACTCTGAATATTGTAGAAACCTTTTAGGGATACTCTGATATTGTAGAAACCTTTTAGGGATACTCTGAATATTGTAGAAACCTTTTAGGGATACTCTGAATATTGTAGAAACCTTTTAGGGATACTCTGGATATTGTAGAAACCTTTTAGGGATACTCTGATATTGTAGAAACCTTTTAGGGATACTCTGATATTGTAGAAACCTTTTAGGGATACTCTGAATATTGTAGAAACCTTTTAGGGATACTCTGATATTGTAGAAACCTTTTAGGGATACTCTGAATATTGTAGAAACCTTTTAGGGATACTCTGATCAAAATCTTTTATGAAACTTACAAAGGCTGTAATTTCTATATTTAATCTATTAAGACAAATATGATCGAAAATCGGAATTTGACTAAAAGCTTTAAAAACTAATCACTTTATTTTTTGTTTTTAATTTATTAATAAGTTGGGTTTTTTTTTGCTTTTATATTTTTATTATTTACGCTAGTGAAATCTCCGCGTTAGTGGATTCAAAATCGGATTTGAATTTAACATTTTTGTTAAAAAAAAGTTCAAGTAAAGTCCGAATGTTGACTTTGAAGATAAATCAAAGAATTAAAAAGTTCATATTTCGAGTTCAATTCTCATAGTAACTCGTTATTTCTGCTGGAATTTTTTAAACCAGTAATAAGATGGCAAAACATAGGTATCATATTTCTGAAGTGTGTCCGTAGTAAGTAGAGTAATTCACCAACTTCCAATATTGAATCCGTTAATTTTTAGAGGATATTATTAAATGAACGCATATTTGTTTTTGTTCACAATGTTCATTTCTATCAAAGGTTTCATAAAATAGTTCAATGCAAACCACAAAGTAGGTTTCAATCTATAACAATTCTTATTAAAAAAAACCTCCAGCAACCGACCATTCTCATTGCAGTCTCTTGTTCTACATTCATGCTTAACCTCAGTGCTAAACATACATGTATCAAAATTGTATTTCGTTTTTTTTCATAGGTTACCGATACCATAATAGCCAATGTTCCAGTTAAAATAATAAAGCCCACTAAATTGACAAGATCATTACCGGCTATTATTTATATTCACGGAGGAGGGTGGACATGGTTTACTACAGGTATGTATTAGTTACCAGAACGCGTCCTCCCAATATCTATACTGACCACCTTGCATATATTTACATGTAGACTAAATGATGACACTTTCACAAATTTCGCTTTCATAGAAGAGTTTGATTTAGACAACACACAAACAACGTGTGGAAAATAAGTTCTCTAATATCTTAAATATAAAATGATGTGTCAGCGCTAACTATACGAATTGGGAATTGCTTCATTAGTTTAAACATATTTATTTATAGTGGATTGGGAAACAAGTTTTGCAAATTATATTAATCCCTTTCTGCTTTGCAGGTGAGAGTGCTGTCTTGTAGCGGCGTTAGCCTGATCTTTTCCAAAATCTACAAATAAAAGGTGTCTTTAACGTGCAAGAGATATGGCTCTCTCTTAACACCGATCAGCCATTTATCGTCGTCTTCCGGACTTGGACTCCGTTTACACTGGACCAAAGATCGATCTTTTTTGTCAGTGTTAACGGGGTCTAACTCGTCGTTTCCTCAAGACCACATTCGCCAATGGTTTCAAGGGAGAGCCAAAAACCCAGTCCCTGAAATTTTTATCCCGGAACGGGAATTGAACCAGAAACATTTGTGTTAGTAGTCCGATGCACTAACCACGACACCACGGCTCTCAGAATTGCTCATTGTTGAATTCCTTCCGGTGGCATATAGTTTATTACATACATCCACTTTATTTTGACTGATGAATAGTTGTCCTATTGGCAATTGTACCACATCTCCTTACTTTTATAAAAAGTAATTACTTTTTTTTTTTTATCTTTTTATCTAATATGTTAACTGGTAATATGTCATAAAACATTAGATATTTTTTAGTTAAATGCATACAACAACAACAACAATAATATAACCACTAACTAACACAGTTTTAGTTCATCTGACGTTGAGAGCAGATTTATAAAGAGGCATTTGCCTATCATTTGTTTAACTCATATATCAAAGTTAAAAACTTGATGGAGTCTTGAGATATTTAAAAAATCAAAAAGTCTAAACACTTTATAAAATGATTTCAGAAATTCAAAATATATCGATACCTTCGAAATGCTGTTCGCCACTATACACTGCTATTAAGAATATGTTGGCCACACCATTACTGTAAAATGAATCTATGGCGGGGAATATTTTACCCACACACATGTTTTTCTTATTCGGAAAGCAATATAAAGCTGTTTACCCTAAACAAAAAATTCCTTTGTATCGCACTGTTGGGTAAATATTCAAAGTTTTATCGAAAAAAATGCATTTAATTCTCATTCATCTTTAATTTGATTTGAAAACATGTTTGGAATTACAACAAAATCTGTTAGAACCTCCAAGTACAAGCCTGAAGATATTGTTCCGTTAATTTGAGAAAGGGTAGCGTAGAAGGGTGTATTGTATTAAAAAATTGCCTGATAGTGAAAAGCTTTAAGGGGAATAACACTTACGGTACCAAATTTTCTGCAACAAAGGCGGATTTCGACTAAAAAAGTCTTTTCAGCGAAGCTAGGGCCCAACTGTTTGGAAATCCAATGCTTATCACTAATTTGAAAGGATTATAAACAAAATTGACAAAAAGTATAGCCTAAGTCGGGTAAAGAATAAGAGTTATGCGTGGTGGAGATATATTCTTTTAAGTTAAAATAGTTTTTTTTCTTCATTTTTTTACACAGATTTTGATAACACTAAATCCTTAATCTATCAAATGGAATTTTCCTTTGTATATATGCTAGTAGAGGGATACAAGTCTATTAAAAATACCGGTAGTATTTTTTTCTTACATTTATTTACACATACACTACAAAACTATACAGTTTCACTATCTTTTATAGCAATAACGTCTTTATACTTTAGACAAAACTTATACTAAGGCGTAGGTATTTACATCTCTACATCAAAGAAAACATTTGACCACTAACACTGTATGTCGGTTAAAAAATACGATTATAGGGAAACTTTTACTATAGCGACACCAGCTACCACACCGCAGTCACGTTGTCTTGAGGGGAATTTACCAAAGCTTTCTAAATCATCACGAGTTTGTTATTCAAGGAAATCAATATTTAGTATTTCAAAGGAAATCAAAAATAAGTTGAAGAATTAAACACATTTATTGCTATTAACATTTTAATGCTTCATGTACATGTTTAAGCCCTTGTTCTTTTTATTTTTATGTATGATTATATTATGAAACGACGTTTATATCACGCATACATTCAATTTCAGATACATACAGTTCTTACTTAGAAAACTTGTCTAACAAAACAAAGATGATTGTAATAGCAATTGAGTAAGTAAAGACACTTTTAATCAGGGTTAAACTGATATATTTATTTTAATTTATGAGTGTGTATCTATAATTATTATTACTTATACTATCTTCGGTTCAATTCACCATTTTCTACATTTAAAAATGCCTGTATCAAGTGAGGAATATGACAGTTGTTGTCCATTCGTTTGATGTGTTTTATCATTTGATTTTGCCCATTTGATTAGGGACTTTCCGTTTTTGAAATTTGAGTTCAGTATTTTTGTGATTTAATTTTTTAATGGCTGGGAAGAATACAATTACGGTCATGATTTTACTTATATGAAGTTTTAAAGCAGACTGTTTAATTTTCATGCTATTTTCACATTTCCTGACCGGTGTGAGAAAAATATTTATAATCTGTAGTGAAAAATTTGTTCTCAGCAAATATAACTTTTATAAATTGTTTGTAATCTTTTTCCCAATTCCCACCTTTTGCTGATAAATTGGTACATTGGTTTTTGTTTCTTTCTCCATTCTGTTGGCTTGTTTTGTGGTGTGAGTATAACTTCATATTTTCGGAATTGGAAAGTTTTACTTCTACACCAGCCGTATTGACCATATTGATTCTTTTAATATCCTAAACACACAAATAAAGTGACAATGTAAATTTGTCTGTAAGTATAAAACGCTTTGTATTATGTTGCATTTAATCTGTCATTATTATTTAATTTATAAAACCACGATCATGTTTTAACTTCTATTGTACTACAGACATCATAAGAGATCTCATGGTACATGTATAAATAAACAGTCAACGTGTATCCTGTTTGAACACAAACAAATAGACTCTTGTCGTGCACATGTGTTTGAACGCAATACAACGGACATGATATTGGTCCCTACATTGTCATCGGTTCGTTTAATTGTTGTCCTTATATTGATTAATACTTGCACATTTGGTTGGTCTTTTCTGATGTTGATATGTAGCTGATCATACTTTGTATTACCGTATATCGTTTATTTTGGTGTCGAGTTGTAATCGCGGTTGTATCTTCACTTTGTTTGTTTTTCACGGATTTGAATAGCTGGATAACAAAATGCAATGCGCAAACATAGCAAAATTAAGACACCTTCTTAAATTTTCCAACATACAGTATTTCTCCATCTTGATATGACAAACGACTGTCCACCAAAATAAATGAAACGCTACACCAAATACTCGAGAATGAACGGACTAGTGTATGGGGCTTTGCCCTTTTTGCTCAATTGTTAACCTTAATTTCAAATTCATCTATTTTTTTTACTTGTGCATGTACTGTTATAAACAGCTGTTAGACTGTTATGTCTGTGGATTGATGTACCATACAAACAACGAAGATCTAAGTTATCATGCATATTATACACTTTAAATATTACCCGGTAATATGCGCGATACTATTTTCGGATTGAAAATGAAAGCTTAATATATATGATAAGATATTGTCTTCACGAGAAGTTAATCTCATATTGGAACCGTTCTTGGATATTACTGTGTTGACTTTGTTATGTAATGAAGCTTGATTCTGTTATATTTAATACACTTGTGATACAGACCATTGACATTTGAAAAGTCTTCACTATTTGCCTCTTCCAATTTAGGAGCCTGCAATATACTGGTTGCTGTCTGTTTTATTTGTTTTTTCAAAATATGTAACTCTTTTGTAAACAAAATGCCCCATGGTACAGCATGCATGACATAACATAATATTGGAGTTGATTTGATGATTTGTCATAAGATTTATAACCAAACTATCACTAAAAATTGCACTATTACCGATGTAAAAATAGGTGTTTTGTTACAACATTTTCCTGAGACAAATATTTAAGCAAATCTAATTAAAAAAATTGTTTCTAACACCATCCAATGAAAAGTTATCTTTAATTTAAGCCAAAACAATACAATTTTTGAGATTTTTGTGTTTTATTTTTAATTAATCATTTGTATTTGTTTATCTTCAAACTCATCATTGCTTACCATGCAATATATGTGTTGTTTGTTTAGTTACAGGAAGGCACCAGAATACCCGTTTCCAGCAGGATATTCTGATTGTATAGATGTCACGTGGCAAGTTTTGGCGGGAAAGAGTGGTGTAAATGTAGATACAAATAAAGTTGTAATTGCTGGCGATGGATCAGGTGGAGGTATTGCAGCTGCAGTAGCGAGACATTTCCCTACTAAAATAATGATTCAGATACTGATAAACCCAGTTTTACAAATGCTAGATTTTCAAACACCGTCATACCAAGACAACGTTGACATTATTCCGGGTATAACTTCACCGGAAAGAGAGGCATTACATTGGCTTCTCTACGTTGGACAGCCAATAGCTTTTGCATCCAAAATTACTGAAAATAAACATTTATTTCCAGCAACTGTACAATCGCATTTTAATCTAATTGACAGTGCAAAACATCTGCCTACATATTTGAAAATTACTAATAGGACTACAATAATTCCTAGGGAACACGATTTTGTTGTCGCTATGAGACTTCAAACCTACATCACAAACGAGACTCTATCACCCATGATGCACAAGAATATGCAAGATATTCCGAAAGCCTATGTAATCACGTCCCAGTACGATGTTTTACGAGACGAGGCAGTAATGTATACTAATAGGATACATGGAGATGGAAACAAAGTAAAGCTTAAACACTACAAAAACGCTTTTCATGGATTTTTCCTATTTTCACACGAATCAGGAATATTTCATTTAGATGAAGCTAAGGCAGCTTTTCAAGAAATGGTGGATTTTTTGCGATATCAGGTATATGGACTTTCAAAACCTCTAAGAGAAGCTTACACAGTTTGAAATGTTCATAAATAAAGAATAAGCTGTTGACGTGGATATGAGTCAAACTCCACAGCAGAAGCAAGAAAGAGATAATGTATGGAACTTGCGAAAGGAATTCATGTGCTTTTGTTACAATCATGTAATGGGAAAAATACACCAGAAATAAGAATTTTTAATGTAAACAATCAACCTTAAAGACTTTTGAACTCTGTTTTTTAAAAAAAAAAACATCCATCGGTAAAATCTCATTGGAAGGCAAAATTATCAAAAAACATAATCCCAAAAGCCCCCAGGAGTTTGAATCGTGGTCCTGACAAAATAAGGAATCATGATATTTTTTCACTTAATATATTCTTGCAACGATTTTGTTTGTCCAAAAATCTGTTAATTGATAAGTTAAGTAATGTAAGTAATTTGTTATGTCTTGCCTTGGTGTTATTGTTTAGAGTTTCTATTGTTTATTGTATGCTAGCTATAAAACCAGGTTGAGTCCATCAGAAAATGACTGTACCAAGTCAGAAATATGACAGTTGTTATTCATTCGTTTGATGTGTCTGAACGTTTGATTTTGCCATTTGATTACGGTCTTTCAGTTTTGCGTTTTCTTCGGAGTTCGTTATATTTTAATTTTTATTTTCTATTACAATTTTCATGAAATAAGCTAAGATTGCGAAAATTAGGAGTCAATTGATGTTAAGCATCAAATGACAAACATTTTTTTTAGGATTCAGATAATTTTGCTGGTTTCAAGATTTATATATTATAACGTTAGAATTGGTAAAAGAAATCGTCATTTTAGTTCAGAAGTACATAGAAGGGACGGTTTCAGTCAAATTGGTACATTTACTTTTCGGAGCTGAGTTTTTGTAACCTTTGCTGTTCAGGGTAATAGTACATTTTTTGACATGTTAAACACAAAATAACAACGAACACGTAAAATAATTAAGGACAGTACAAAAAAAAAACCCCAGCATAAAAGAACTGCAAACTGTCCGATACACGATTGTATCAACGCCACAAGAGTGAAATGACAGGAAAATTTTATTAAAGATTAGGTTTATAATTATGTTAATTGTTATTTTATAACAATTACATACAAATATTTATATAGAATTGTTTGAGAATTAGATGAATTATTGTATTATCTAACCATATCGGTATTTCTTCTAAATCAAACTGTAAAACAAATAAATCGTGTACCTATAGTTGCTTTATACTGAAATCATATAAATGAACTGGGTGATCAATTATCTTTACTTTTACATACGAATGGGGAGAAAAACCCAACATTAAAACAACAAACGACAAGACATTTAACAACATCACCGTGTAGAACGCCACATGCGGGGTGTCGGCTATGTTTGACACGGGGTGGCAATTTCGAAGCGAAGAAAAACTGTCAAAGTAAGTTCAAGTATCAACATTTCTTTATTTAGAATTCTTAGTACCATATACTATACTGCACGGAAGGAACTGAAACACAATCTATTTCCTGCAAGCTAAATCAGTCGTTTTCAGTGCTCTGTTTTCTCAAACACCTCTCCCTAGTTTTCCGTGTTGCAGATTTTGAGGCTTTATATGCACATTTCTGGATAAAAATCTACTTTAGACGACTCCCCTCTGCGTCATTTATATAGAATTGAATTCCTATTATGGAATTTAACCAAATACCAGCTTCATACTTAAAATTACTTGGTTTTAAAACTAGTTTTTCATCAAAATATAAAGTGTCGCTTGGGGTGTCAGATTGTGCATCTCAAGGGGTAGAGGCTTCCAATAAAAAATCGAATAGACTTGCATATGAATCAGCACATTATAAGTTATCTACGTTCATATCCGTAGATATGGATATTTTAACACCCTGAAGTACCCCAGTACACCATGAGGCGTAGCCGAAAGGGTGTACAGGGTAATGAAGGGTGTTAAAATATCTATATCTACGGATATGAACGTAGATAACGAATTTATCCCCGGTCTTAGTCCGAATCGGGCGAGTTTTATGGAAATTCGGGTACAAAGTGTGACGTGAAAACAACGTTTTTTTCATTATCTAAAAAAGTTTTATTGAAATTAGGAAATTTTACATATTTTTTACGGGATGTAGGGTACTACCTTTGGTAGAACCCTACATGTAGTAAAATATAAGACGTTTTTAATACGGAGACAGAGAAACTGGATTGAGTCAATTTTGGCGCTTAATGTTGTGAGAGTTACGTCATAGATGGTTTGACGTCAACGTGGGTCATTTGCATAGCTAGGTCAGTAGTCCAATTCCTTGAAAATGTGGCAGTTAAGTGATGCATTTAATGAAATGAGTGTAAATGATCGGCATAATAGGACAAAATCGTTAATGAATTAAATATGTAATTACAAACATCATTGATAATCTATAGAATTCAATATTTCACAAGGAGCAATCATGGAACTAAGGAAAACTTGCGTGAATTTCCCCGGGATAATGGTTAGCAACGTCCGGGGATATGGGTTAGCAACACCCAGGGGCTATGGGTTTTGTAACGACGTGCGTTAACCAATCAAAATCCTAGATATATACTAAGCCGGGGATAAAACATATTCAATACAGGATAAAGAATGCCTGGAGAACGTTAGAACCAAGATATCTAAATCAGAGGTCACACTTTGGGATATCAAGGTTCATGCGATGAGGTAATTCTTTGGAATATCAATGTCTATTGCGATAAGGTATGCTAGTATCTTTTGATTTGGAACTGCATTATAAATTCCTGCATCTTGGGGATCTCTTATTCCGCGCTCACACAAGTGTTCGGTAACGTATCCATTAATTTTTGGTCCACTCATAAAATATAAAAAAAAAATAACGTGAAAACGTCTGTAGCCAGTTACCATAGTTTCGATGTTATTCGTTTTGACATAAATCTGAACGTCCCAAAGAAAAGCCGAAAAGAAATATTGTCGAAAAGCGATGATATTTTTTTGCTTTTATCATTCGGATAAATGATTGGAATCAACAGCCATATACTAAGAGTTTTTTAAGATTTTGAATCGCTTTTTAATATTGTTGGGAATAGAGTGTCATCGGCTTCAGGTCTCATTCAAGCAGTATTTTCATTTGATGATAAAGATGCCGGTGTGTTTTTTTTATTGCAGAGATAAATCGATTTAGTTACGGAGTGACTGGTTTTTTTAGAGCATACACAAGCGCTTTTGAGAAGAACCTGATGAAAACAATTGATGCAAATGATGGAAATTGACAGTGTTCAGTGGTGGCTTCGGCAAAATCTTACATGGAGATATACTCTATGTGTTTACTTCATCTTTCGGTGCATTGAGCCACATCAATGACTTTTTATCGATCATGATAGTGACTGAAAAGGACAGGGAATCATTTTGTAGCTTCAACTCAAAATATTTTGTCAATTTGAGTTATTTTTTTAACTATTTATGAGATCAAAATCACATGTTTTATATGACTAACTAGAGGCTCTAAAGAGCCTGTGTCGCTCACCTTGGTCTATGTGAATATTAAACAAAGGAAGCAGATTGAAAATTGACTACAAAGTTCAATAACTCCTACAGGGGTCAATTGACCATTTCGTTCATGTTGACTTATTTGTAGATCTTACTTTGCTGAAAATTATTGCTGTTTATAGTTTACCTATATCTATAATAATATTCAATATAATAACCAAAAGCAGCAAAATGTCCTTAAAATTACCAATTCAGGGTCCGCAACCCAAAAACAGGTTGTCCAATTCATCTGAAAATTTCAGGGCAGATAGATCTTGACCTGATTAACAATTTTACTTCATGTCAGATTTTCTCTAAATTATTTGGTTTTTGAGTTATAATCCAAAAACTGCATTTTACCCCATTGTTCTATTTTTAGCCGTGGCGGCCATCTTGGTTTGATGGCCAGGTCACCGGACACATTTTTTAAACAAGAAACCCCAAAGATGATTGTGGCCAAGTTTGGATCAATTTGGCACAGCAGTTTCAGAGAAGAAGATTTTAGTAAAAGATATATAAAATTTACGAAAAATGGTTAAAAATTGACTTTAAAGGGCAATAACTCCTAAAGAGGTCAACTGACCATTTTGGTCATGTTGACTTATTTGTAACTCTGACCTTGCTGAACATTATTGCTGTTTACAGTTTACCTATATCTATAATAATATTCAATATAATAACCAAAAACAGCAAAATTTCCTTAAAATTAACAATTCAGGGGCCGCAACCCAAAAACAGGTTGTCCAATTCATCTGAAAATTTCAGGGCAGATAGATCTTCACCTGATTAACAATTTTATCCAATGTCAGATTTGCTCTAAATGCTTTGGTTTTTGAGTTATAAGCCAAAAACTGCATTTTACCCCTATGTTCTATTTATAGCCATGGCGGTCATCTTGGTTAATTGGCGGGGTCACCGGACACAATTTTTAAACTAGATACCACAATGATGATTGTGGCCAAGTTTCAAATAATTTGGTCCAGCAGTTTCAGAGGAGAAGATTTTTCTAAAAGATTACTAAGATTTACGTAAAATGGTTAAAAATTGACTATAAAGGGCAATAACTCCTAAAGTGGTCAACTGATCATTTTGGTCATGTTGACCTATTTGTAGATCTTACTTTGCTGAACATTATTGCTTTTTACAGTTTATTTCTATCTAAATTAATATTCAAGATAATAACCAAAGACAACAAAATTTCCTTAAAATTACCAATTCAGGGGCAGCAACCTAACAACGGAATGTCAGATTCATCTGAAAATTTCAGAGCAGATAGATCTTAACCTGATTAACAATATTACACCTGTCAGATTTGCCCTAAATGCTTTGGTTTTTGAGTTATAAGCCAAAAACTGCATTTTACCCCTATGTTCTATTTATAGCCATGGCGGCCATCTTGGTTAGTTGGCGGGGTCACCGGACACAATTGTTAAACTAGATACCCCAATGATGATTGTGGCCAAGTTTGGTTAAATTTGGCCTAGTTGTTTCAGAGGAGAAGATTTTTGTAAAAGTTAACGCAGGACGACGACGACGGACGACGACGACGGACGACGACGACGGACGCCGGACGCCAAGTGATGAAAAAAGCTCAAAACGAGGCAAAATGAAGTACTTTCAGTCTTTTTATTTGTTATCATGTTATTACAGTTGTGTTTGATTTAAACAGGATCAGAAAAAAGACAGATTTACATGATTCATATGCAAATCTATTCGATTTTTTATTGGAAGCCTCTACCCCTTGAGATGCACAATCCGACACCCCAAGCGACACTTTATATTTTGATGAAAAACTAGTTTTAAAACCAAGTAATTTTAAGTATGAAGCTGGTATTTGGTTAAATTCCATAATAAGAATTCAATTCTATATAAATGACGCAGAGGGGAGTCGTCTAAAGTAGATTTTTATCCAGAAATGTGCATATGAAGCCTCAAAATCGGCAACACGGAAAACTAGGGAGAGGTGTTTGAGAAAACAGATCACTGAAAACGACTGATTTAGCTTGTAGGAAATAGATTGTGTTTCAGTTCCTTCCGTGCTGATTATTATATGGTACTAAGAATTCTTAATAAAGAAATTTTGATAATTGAACTTACTTTGACAGTTTTTCTTCGCTTCGAAATTGCCACCCCGTGTCAAACATAGCCGACACCCCGCATGTGGCGTTCTACACGGTGAATATGTGAACGATATCCGATCATATTTTGTAATAAAACATCAAAACTAAAATACATGAATGTTGGATAATCAAATACCATGACACGTCTTATAGCAATGCGAATTCACACTCAACAAAACAGTCATATTCGGGAATAGGTCATGTTCGGTTCTTAAAAAAAACAGACGACGTAAAAGGTTAACCATAATCTAAGACGTGGTAAAAATGTCCTTAGTTAGTTTACACATAGACACATCGTAAGGATCAGCCAATTCGTGATGAGGTCCATAAAATATACGGAGTGTCATTTTAAATCTTTCTTCCCCTATATTTTTGTTGGAGCAGTTTCTGCGTTAGGGGCACACTCCTGTATTGGAAATATGTATAGTGTGAATATGCATGAGCAGAACAGGTCAATGCAACTGAGATAATGTAAACACCAAACGAAAACTCTTAAGCATTCGGTTGAACGTTTTAGTAGTAATGTAATTTTGATGGAATTTGTTTCATATTTTTGCTAATTACATTATGTGTCTATATTACAGTGTCCAAATATTAGGCAGACAAATAGAATTGTTTACATACCGTCATTAAAGGGGAACAACTGCTATTGACAATAATTACGGACCGGTTCTAATCCGTTCCATTATATGCCATCGGTTTGAGGTTGTTATATTATTAGTTGATAGGTTCATAGTTTTATTTTCGTCTGATGAATCTGAAGAATCTGAAGAATCTGATGAAACATAAAGAGAATGAAATCTTGACATCCTTAACATTATTGTTTTATGAGTTCTATCATGTATGGTTAGATTTTAGACATTCAATTGTATTGTAAGATTAGTTTTTGTTTAAAACCTTGTTGGTTATGTTAGTTAATTTTTGAGTAAAAAAAAACCCACATAAACTTTAATATTGATGCTCATATGATAATTGGCATAAGTTTAGTGTAAGTGAAATGATATCTGACCTACAACGACGAGGTCTATAGGACCAGTCAGCTTAAGTGACCTACTGTCTCCAAAATATTTGCAACAATCTAAGCTGGTATGAAGGTTTATTTTCCCCGTGACAAGTATTTATGAGTTGATTCTTTATGTTTGTTTTTATAAGTCTTGTTGTGTCTCAAAAGAGTTTATAATTTATTTTGGGATTTTAGTGGACTGTTGTACTGTCTTATATGTTTAATTATCCGTATTAAACCTTTTATATACATGTATTTTATGAATATAATTATCATAAAATGATGCAACGAAGACCTAAGGATGTAGCTCATATCTACATGCCAAAAGCTTGAAGGGTTAGTATACACTCCGGATATCATGCATTATCGGGTTGGAAAAAATGAAATATATTTTTGTTTTTGTATTGGATGGCGTATCCGCCTGTAAACAAAAGACCAGTTATATATTGACTTTTAATTTGTTATATCCCTTTAATCCTTTAACATATTCATCATGACATTCCGTTCAAAGGTAATTATAGAAATGGATCAATTATTCTTAGTTTTGTTTTTGATTTTGAATATATTTTGAAAGAATTGAAAACCGATTTTAGATTATTCACTCCTTTTCATTTCTAAGCTCAGGTGGTTTGAATTCTGAAAGGCAGGTAGAAGATGCATGTATGGGCATACGGTAGATTTTCTGTTTAAAAACTATTTGTTAATTATCACAGTACATGTTGTTTCTTAAAATTCTTAAAACGACAAGCATATATTTTTATAAAAAGGATAGACATACACCTTTGAACTGCGAAAATGCATTTATGTGTATGACCCACTGACATGATTTTTTCATCCTACACAATTACAACTACCTACAGGGAATTTCCCATTTAAGTTACTATTTTAAACAAAACAATCCAAAATACTACGTCAGACGCATAAACATTCATGTAAAGTATGATGGTGTTGTTAAACGTCGACTAGCTGTCCAAGTTGTGTACACATAAATTCTTTCTAAAACGAGGTCATGCAGGAAAAATGAATATTTATATTCATATTTATTTCCCAGTTGTGTAACATTACAGGACGTTTCCTGTATCCGCGTTATTTTTTTTCTCAATAGGAGATTGATGCTATTAAGAAAAATTTTGATCAAAGGTTTCTTAATGGAAAAGTTAAGACATGACATTTTACGGACGACATTATGATTCGGTTGACAGTTATGAGTTTCGTGCCCACAACTTCCCCCATTCATCGTTTATGATCGGTTGCAACTTTAGTTAATGTCCAGGGTTACTATTTCTTATATAAGGTCCCGAGATATCTTGACAATAACAATCTAGCATCTATTTATATTTATAAATTTCTTTTTACAAATTTTTGAATTTGTTGAAAAACTAAGGCTTTTCTACCTCAGACATAGATTACCTTAGCTGTATTTGGCAAAACTTTTAGGAATTTTGGTCGTCAATGCTCTTCAACTTCGTTCATTATTTGGCCTTTTTTAACTTTTTTGGATTCGAGCGTCACTGATGATTCTTTTGTAGACGAAACGCGCGTCTAGCGTATATACTTAATTTAGTCCTGGTATCTATTATGAGTTTATTTCAACGTGATAAGTCAGTTTTCCTATTTGCAACTTCCGATTCTCAATAGCAACAAACAAAATGCTCGGATCTTGTATCGTCAAATTATCTACGTTGCGATAATACCAATTGTGTTCACCTTAAGGCAATTTAGTAATATATTTGTACTCTAAATTACCTTTATTACAAAGTTCACTTCGCATGTAATATTGTCGTTATTACACCATCACAGTTTTTAAACTTTCTAAATGCACTGATATAAATAACGTTAGTAATTTATTCCGCAAGCTTATCATGACGTATATGTTGAACCTTAAAACCTGAAAATGGATTATTTTTTTTAATCCCATAGTCTCTAATGTATGCATAGCAGGAAATATTTACTCTGACATCATACACGATCATCGATAAACAATTTTACATATTAATTGTTAACTTCTCAGTAGAAACATTCCCTCCGTCCCATCATTAGCGTGTTGGTATCTCAGTTAACACATTACGCTCAAAAATGTTCATACGATATTGACTTCATTTACCGGTATGCACTCCTGAAAATAGTGGTCCAACAGAGTTCTGAAGACAAATGGATGAAAACAGACACCATCACAAAATGGCGAATGAGTACAAAGAGTCTTTTTTTTTCTCTCAACTCACTAGTGCCATTTTTGCATGGTTTGGATATATTTGTCTACTGGAACAACTGTCTGATCTGTAAATTTTCTGACTGTTCTTTTCACGCTATGAAATTGTACGGGGTATAGATTCACATAACTTAACTCATCATAGATACCAGGATAAAAATATATATTAACGCCACACGCACGTTTCGTCTTCAAAAGACTCATCAGTGACTCCCAAATCCAAAAAGTAAAAAAAAAGTACGAAGTTGGAAAGCATTGAGGACCAAAAATTCCTCAAAATTTTGCCAAATACAGCTAAGGTAATCTATATATTCCTGAGGTAGAAAAGCCTTAGTATTTTAAAATTTCAAAAGTTTTAACTGCGTAGCATTGTTTTCTTGTCGACGCATCTGACATCGCTCTGTTTTGGGTTCATTCCAGAATTCCAGGTTTTTTGTCCTTCTATCTTGATTTGGGTTTTACAAAATAGATTAGAATTCTGTAAAATACTTTTGCTTTATTATTTTTATAACTTCCTTCCTCTCCCATTGAATACAAAGCACATGATGACTTATAACAGAAATTCTATGTTTCGACGACAATATAATTTTGGTTACGTCTTAACGTAGATTAGGGTAAGTATTTATTTTGTGACTTTTTACCTATAATGAAGCTGTTGCAATATTAAGTGATAAATGAAAAAAAAAAACAATTTTACATGTTATCGTAGATACTAGAGTTATTGCGAATTAAGAATATCTGCGCTAAAGTGCGTTTGTCTTTATAAGTGTTTAATCAGGGGTATTATCTGTTTGTCCAAAAATAAGTTAACATCAATACGTTGTTAATGAAAATAAGTTAATGCATTTTTAACTAAAGAAAACGACTACAGACATTCCTATTTCTGTCTACTTTTGTAAAACCATAGAATCCCTCAATGAGAAACAAAAATATTGCAAATTTTGTATGCACAGGGAGATATTTACAAAAAGTTAAAAAGTCCATTTTATCATAAGTAAAACAATACAAATTTTAAAATAATCGATATTGAACTACCACGTTCAACTAATGCACAGATCACTTGATAACCCAATACATAATTTAAATTTAACTAAAAGGTGTAAGTGATGCCACAACTTGAAAGTTTAAGGTTTACCGTTCAATCTATTAAAAGTAATTTCTTCAAAACCTGATATGGTTATATCATAACCCATGATATGGGATGAAATAGCGAGATTGAAGGCGTTGCATGTTTTCATATCACGCACTATAAATACAGTCAACTGTACAGTAACACAACATATTTTTCAATGGCTAACACTGTTACTGACAGGGTCATTTACAAAACCTGGTATAAATTTAGACAAAGTAGATAAAACTGATTGAAGGACATATGTAATGTCAAAGTTCAGAATAAATGTGTCTCAGGATGAAATGTAAGGCAACTACTAATTGAGGGAAATTTGTTAAGATTTACCAGATGAACAACTCAAATTAGAGAGTTTCCAGCTGGACTTAAACGTCTGATACTGAAACAATGATATCATATGTGACATAATATGGTTGTTAGTCAAGACTGGGATAGGAAAATTTAAAGGAATTTATTAGGAACGAAATATAAACAATCTTAAACGGATGTGAATCCTTCATCATCGACAAATGCAATGTGCATATTTGAATACATAATAATCCATTATCTGTAACGGAAGCCTTTGTGAAAGAATGATCAAATCTATTTCATATTGTCATACTAATATACAGATATTTTAGGCTGGTATTTTAACACAATTAAAAGTAAGGTCTTTATTGTAAAGGATTTAATATATTTTACAGATGGAAATGTAAATTCAGGTCACTTAAAGGAACTCAATTGTCTACTTTTTTTTACACTTTCATGAAACACTGAATTAAAAACCATATTAAGAGGTTGCCGACACTGCCCGATTTTAAAAGTTGTTTTAATTTCCGTGTTTTCGGAAACTGACACGAGTTTCCATTCTGTGTGTAATATGTAGATATATCATAATTCACTATAACATTCCGAAAATTAAACATTGAATTCATACCGAATCATAAAAGACAGGGTTTTAACCGTACCTAAAATGACCTTATATCTTAACTATGTAATTAAAAGTTCTAAAAATGCCATCATCCTGAACATTACTTCCGTAAAAACATTGACCCCATAATTTCTATACCCTTTGAATCATTTGAGAATGACTGTACCAAGTCAGAAATATGACAGTTGTTGTCCATTCGTTTGATGTGTTTTATCATTTGTTTTTTGCCATTTGATTAGGGACTGTCCGTTTTAAATTTACCGCGGAGTTCAGTATTTTTGTTATTTCATTTTTAATTGCTCTTTTATGAAACTTAAACTTCTATTGGCGTCTTATTCGAAGTTGCCATCAATTTTACTTTTATCACTCGGGTGCTTCGATTCATCTGTTGTATAATGGGATCAAAGTATGTTTACCTATTACCTATGTGAATTTAGCTATGTTGAAAGTCGTGTATAATTGAAAATCATACGAAAAAAACAACACTCATAACATTTTTAAATGTTGGTTTGGATGACATTCTAAATTGGGTACTCGGTTAAATTTGGGTACTGTGACGTAAATAGTTACCAAAGGTACAAGGATTATAATTTAATACAAAAGACGCGCATTTCGTCTAAATAAGACTCATCAGTGACGCTCAAATCAAAATAGTTGTAAAGCCAAACAAGTACAAAGTTGAAGAGCATTGAGGACCAAAAAAATCCAAATATTTGTGCCATATAAGACTAAGGTATATATGGATTAGAAAAGCCATATATGACTAAGGTATATAGGTATTAGAAAATCCTCTGTTTTTTTCGAAATAATTAAAGTTTTGACAACAGAAATTTTATTAAAATGGCAATATAATTGATATTCATGTCAACACCGAAGTGCTGACGACTGGGCTGGTGATACGTCCACCAGCAGTGGCATTGACCCAGCGGTGTAAATAGTTATCAAAGGTACCAGGATTATAATTTAATACGCCAGACGCGCGTTTCTTCTACATCAGACTCATAAGTTACGCTCAGATCAAAATAGTTGTAAAGCCAAACAAGTACAAAGTTGAAGACTTTTCATTTATTTGTTTCTGAAGATTCACCTCGAAAAAAGAAGATTATGCCTCGAAGATGACAAGAAACGGTAGATAATAATTAAATGTCAAAAAAGGTTTGCCGGTATTGGATTGACATCGATTAGTAACTCTCTCACTAACTAAGTTAACTTTATTATAATTTCTTATAATACCTTACTGCATTTTAACCTAGAAAAACCTATCATCAAAAAATCAACAAGTAAATATATTTTTAAAAATTTATCAAATTAAGGATAACAGCGTTTTTCCGACACGGAAATAGTGACGGCTTTACAATGTCCTTAACAACATGTAACATTCGGATTTAGATGTAGGTCTATGTTGAGTTATTAACACCATTTATCTTTCTTGCCAATAAACAGGACATGTCACACCAGGGATTATGTAAATTGTGTCCTGGATTGATCCGTTTATCTACTCATTGTATTTATATAATGTGTTGATGTTCATTTTATAATATAAATCATCTTCTATGCCTTGTACGTAGTAAATAAAAGGTCAATATGAGTGTACAGTATGAAAGATACGAGACTGCAGTTTGATGGAGATATGTAAAGAGCTCTACACAAATATAAAGGTTGCAACTTCTTACATCAACGTTTCTGGGTTATTTTGTCTAAATGAACAAATTCTTGGTTTAGATGTTTATATGTTTTCCGATGATATATTTAGCCCGGGTAACCTGTGCATGATAATGACATGAAAACTTTTAGGTAGAATACACTTGTTTTTAATTCTTAGCTTAAAAGAGGGACGAAAGATACCAAAGGGACAGTCAAACTCATAATTCTAAAACAAACTGACAACGCCATGGCTAAAAATGAAAAAGACAAACAGAAAAACAATAGTACACATGACACAACATAGAAAACTAAAGAATAAACAACACGGACCACACCAAAAAACTAGGGGTGATCTCTGGTGCTCCGGAAGGGTAAGCAGATCCTGCTCCACACGTGGCACCCGTCGTGTTGCTTATGTGATTACAAATCCGGTAAATGATCTAATTCGGTAGGTCACATTCATGAAAGGGAAGGGGATTGTAGTTACGACGTAAGGAACATATCAGAGATCATTTGTGAAACGGTATTCCATAACTGTCAACCAACTCGTGATGGCGTCCATAAAATTTACGAAGGGATGATTTAGACCTCACCATTTGGAACTCTTGGTTTAATTGCTTTCTTGTGAGCAGCAACCCCCTATCACGAAAATCATGATAGGCAATGCAAGCACGGGAATAACTGTGCCAATCGAATTTAAATCTGTTTGCTTGGTTCAAGTTATTGTACAAAGACAGACACAGTTTGTACATTGTTATTTCTATCATTATTAGGATACAAATAAGATACAATTTACAAATTTATATAATAAAAGGATATAACTGTTGAACGGTAAATTACAAAAGTGGTCACAATCGAAACTGATAGGTAGTGTACAGCACGCTGCAGGTTTTTCAATTTCAAAACATATCTCTATAATGAAATGAAATTGTGAGGTGGAAATTCGGAAATCCACTATGAAAGTAATGCACTTTATGTATCTTTTTCCAAACAAAATATGTGAGACTTCTGTTATGAATTGATCTTTAGTTCGACTCATAATATGTGCTTTGTCTATTAGTTGTTTTGTGCTTCTTTGTAACATATTTGTTTGTTTTTATAGTGGGTAAGATTATAACACCATATATACTGTTGTACTCAATTTTTTTTTACCTTTTTACCTATTTTGTCTGTTTGTTTATTTAAACATCGTTGTCAATTTAATGAAATTTGATGCGACTGTCATACAAGTGAGAGGTTTAGCTAGCTATTAAATCAGGCGTAATCCTCAATTTTCTACATAGGAAAGTTCTTTACCAAGTCAGGACAATGACCGACGTTATGCCTTCATTTGATGTGTTTGTTTATATGGTTTTTCCATTTGATAAGGAACTTTCCTGTTTGAATTTCCCTCGGACATCAAGTAAAAACAACAGACAATGTCACCAAACCTAACGTTACTTGTATAAAATGAAAATAATACTTTCTTAATCGCAAGCGTCCGATACGGTTTCCTATCAAAAACGCCTAAATTTTAGAATTTGAAAGACAGTGATATATAAATACGTTATAACGCTGTATATATGACAAAAAAAGATAAATGACCAAAAGAGACCAAATTGAAAATAAAAAAAAAATTGTTGCAATTGGAAAAAAACCCAGATTGTTTTTAAATTTTAAATTTTAAAAAAATTATCCGGATAAAATTTGTACAGTCTAATTCGCATTATGTGAAACTCAAATATCATTTTTAATTGTTTGCTATTGTTTCCTTTGTTTTGTACTTCGAAATCTTTTATAACTTATTTGAATTGACTTTGACATAAATCAATGGGAAACAATATTTAAATTTTTTTTAACAATAACGTAAACACTTGTCAAATTATTGTTATTATTATTAAGAATTCAAGATTAAGATATAATTGAAGAAAAATATAAGTATTGAAAAGTAAAAAAAAATGAAACATATAGTTCATAAAGACATTTTATTACAAATTCCCAAATTCATGATTAACAACTTGTAGAATCTGCACATTTAGGAGACAACTGTATTGCATTTTACGACTTGTATAGTGGATTTGAAATGGTTATATTTCCGACAGAATAAACAATGTGTACATATGCAAGGTTTACAATATAATCCTGTTATTTCCATTGTAATTCAGAATGTGCAAAACATTAAATTACAACCATTTGTTTGCTATAGCCATCTAAACAGACGCAAAAGATAGATTCCGATGTCAAAATTTCACATTAAATACTTTCAGATTTATACAAGATTCAGAACCAAGAGAAATTTGAATAGAGACTTTTCTGATTAGTATTAGACAAGATGCAATTCAATTACATGCAATTCAACTAGTATATGAATATAAAATGTAAGATTTTTTAGATTGATTATTTTATGATGTTAGTATTGAATCAAAATGGATACATACATATTAAATTAGAATTATCATTTCTCTCCAGTTATAAGACTGTATGAGTTTTAATAGTATCATTGTAACTGTAAGGCAAATCAATTGTTTGAAAAAGAATGTCAAGTTAAAATAGATTAGCAGTATAGCTTCTCAATATTTATTCATTAAATGAGCATTCTGATAATAATTTACATATAAACATATAAAACATATGAATACCATATGATACCAACTCTGGATGTAAAAATATATTTATTTATATTCCACAAATACCAACACAGCTTTACAGTCTAACTGTCAAGTGTTCAAATTTCTACGAAATTGAAAGTACTATATTTTCATATCAAACAATTGTTGTTACGGTAATTGGCTAGACTAATTTTCCTGCGTGATCGTGGTGAATAACAGGTTATCTGAGATAAATGGTTATACCTTCCAAACCGTCTGATCGCTTCCATTGCATATTTTTTATAGCATAAGAAGTCACAATTACAATTCAATGGATTACCTGTTAAGTCAACAATAATCGGCACAGAACCAGTGAGATAATCCGGAATGTTCAGTGGAATGGTTGTAACGAGGTTGTTCGATAGATCAGCCACCAGCGGTTGTGATCGCGTGTTCATCCTTTTAAAAGGTGCTCCCAAGAAATCAAATTTTGAGATTTTATTTTTAGACATATCTAATAATGTAAGTTGTGGGAAAGATTTCCTCCAATCAATTAACTCTTGTGGAACTCTCCTGTATCCATTGTCAGCAATAAGAAAAGTTTGAAGATTTGGGTACTCCGAATAAGCAGTCATCAGTTGTAAGTACAATTTACTGCGAGTTCTGCTAAGACTTTGATCAATGTAATTTAACTCAGAGTAATTGCATCTATACCGTTTTTGCTTCGACTTTTTAATCAACTCATCGGCCGATGACATTAATAGCGCTTCATGTCTTTTACTCAAACGTTGATCGTTTATATTTGGGAACATGTATGATATATTACGTCTTACTGAACTCCGTAAAGTTTGTTGTCCACAGTCGTATTCCTGAGTAACTGGTTTGTATATAATATCAAATATACTATCTAGATTGGAGACAATGACGATATTATCCAAAGATAAATCTTGTAGCTCATCTTTCAGCCTTGTTGGGGCATTAAACTCCGAAGCATATCCTTCCAGTGTACATCCTTCAATAGTAAGTTTAATCAGTCCATTAGCTTTCATTGGCCATGGAATATAAATTCGTCCATTGGAACTACAGGTTATATCTAAGGAAACTTTTACTGCATTCCCAAGCCCAGATGTCCATTGTCTGAAGTCAATAAAATTTAAGCGAGTGTCTACATACATCTTACATTCTCTAACGCCATTAGATTTGTTCAGCGGACAGTTCCTATTGAAGTAACTCCGAGACTGACATATGACTGTTAATATCAGATTGATTCCAACTAGTAATCCAAAAATATGTCTGAACAACATTTTCTCAGTTTCAATATAAAACTACGAACGTTAACTTCAGCTGTATTTATATTTACTAGAACATTTCCTACGTCATTAATTTTAAAAGGTAGGATTACCTTCGGGCATAATATGAAATAATGACTGAACATGCAGTGTGGTTCGTATGAATGAATTGTGGTTTCAGGATAACCATACGAATATTATTTATGTTTTTTGTCATCATGTGAAAGGACAATATTTGATGAATGTTCTCAAACAAATATTGCAAAACAAATATCTCTTCGTAATACAAGTAGGGAAACGAAAGAACAACAACTGCTAAACAAACGCTAAATTATTCTCAAACACCCTTTTAATTGAGTTAGCCATGAGAACATATATACAAATGTATGTGGTTTGTCTTTCATATTTAATTTGTATATACAAATTTGATCTTATTCATCTACAATGTGTATACGTGTTCAGTTGGAAATATTTCATAATTAAAAAGAAATAACATACATTGTGTCATGATGAGGCATACACACTTATATATATATATATATATATAGAATATTTAATTTGCATTTTAGGAGCTACATCTAAGAGGAGAAAGACAACACATCGTTGTGTATTAAAAAAAATCAGATATATTTGTGACCTTATTTTACTCTTTGTTCTACACAATTCTAATAAATAAATTATTTTTTTTAAGGAATTGATGGAAGTTTTAGCCTTTTGAGAAATGGACCGGAGACGAACTCTACATTTAATATATACCAAATTGCACATACATTGTATGTGATTAATTACATACAAAGAGGTGTTTATGACTTTTTATATTTTTGACACATGTCGTTAATTGCCATAAACAATGACTGATCGCCACTAGGTGCATCAACAACATCCCTTCTCACCTTCAAGAAAAACAAAATGTCCCAACCTTTTACCTCAACGATGTCACAAAACAAAAGTACAAATGATTTCACAGGCCATTACAACTATCCTTCACCTCGGTTGCGTTAATCAGCATATTAAATGTAGGGGAATACCTTAAAATGAATTGTGTCAACAATGTATGCCATTCAATTAATACACGACTATTGCGGTGAGAGGTGAATGATTTGTAAATAAACCTTTTCTTCCTTCGTAAATATTACAGAATGTGATGACCAATGCACTGAAAGGAACTTACATATAACAAAATAACAAGTACTAAATATACATGGAAAACAATAGATTGTGTTATCCATTTGTTTGATGTTTCAGCTTTTGATTCTGCCTCTTGATTAGGGACTTTCCTTTCTAAATTTCTACAGAGTTCAGTATTTTTGTAATTTAATTTTTTACAGAGTTCAGTATTTTTGTAATTTAATTTTTTACAGAGTTCAGTATTTTTGTAATTTAATTTTTTTCGGTACCATAGAACGTGTTTTTACGAGATTGTATATCAAACCATATATAAAAAGGAAATATCATAAGATCATCTTACAGTCATGAACGTTTGACATGTGTTTAAACCCTACAATATGTCGATCTGTAAATCCCCTTGAGTATTCATAATTTATTAGTTATCTAGTCATGGGATTTTTTTTTAGAAAAGCAGGAACAAATTTGCGATAGCATGGCTTAGACATGATATAATTGTTTCACTTAATGTAGATAATAATATCAGGCAAAACATATAAATAACTGTTAGTTATAATTATTATTGTTTATAGAGCAAACATCTTAAGATAAGATATTCAGGTTTAATAATATTTGTCCATTATTTGAATATTAAATATCGTGTAAATTAATACTGAATTACTATGTACTATGTACTGGTGAAACTAACGTAATTAAGCTTAGCCATGTATTGACAAACTTAGTACTATTGCTGATTTATTATTAATTATATTTTAGGTTATTTCACACTACCTTTTGTTGCAATATCGTGAAAGAAAAAAAACCCATTGTAAACAGATATATTTGCATTTTGGGATCATTTTAAACAGCAATGGATACATACGTCGTTTGTAAACGAATTGAGTAAAACGATGTTTCTTTCAGATGGTCTAAAAACTCTTCAAATGTATTAGACAACTTGTAATGAATCTTCATTATATCACGAAAAAGTGTTGTTCTGATTCATCTGGTTTCCTGAAAGGCAATATTCAACCAAAAGTTGTCTACCGTCGCTAGTTTTTTTGTGTTAACCAGTTAAATTGTGGAAGATACAATGCCATGTTGTCAAAACAGATTAAATAACTTAAAATCAGATATCTTCTGTAGAGACAGTGCTATTCCCTCTACAAGTAAAAGGTCATATAAAATAAAACTGTTCAGGGGTTTGCAGGTCGCTGCAACGCGAATAAGATAATCTTGGTCAATCAATATATAAGTATAAAGTACTGGTCAAAGGTGACCAAGAGGTTCAATAGTTACACATAACTGTTCTTACAGCATATTGAACTATTCGTCTATGTCCGTATATTGAATATAATATTGTCGAACTAAACGTTTTTAACACAACATAGTAAGAAAATCTGTTAAGGTAATTTCTTTCAATGACCACCAAGTTTCCACTGACTCAAAGATAACCAGACAATGGATGTTTGATTTTAACATAAAGGACATCTCAACTTGGCATAGAAAAAGTTCTAAAACGTGGAATCAGAATAAAACAGGTGAAAGGAGAACACAATAAGGGCAATATAAAAATAAACAAAATATTTCACTTGAAACTAAAGATTGTGCAACACGAATCCAATAAAACACCGGGTGATGAACTTTTTTTTTATCGGAATTAAAACACACACGAATTAGAGCAGTCGTATTGCTCACGGTAAGTTAAAATTTTAGAGATGTCTTTATTAAGGAAAGAGAACGAAATGATTGTTACGACAACATGGACAAGTTGAACATAACAGTTATCATATGTGACACAAATATTCTAAAACGATCTAACAAATTATGATGGTGGCCATAACACTTTCGAAAAAAAATGTCGGATTCAAGTTTACGAGTTACGGAACTGTAGCACTTATTGGCTAAATTGAACTTTTCTGGACCAAAGAGCTAATGATAAACTAGGAGTATTCATCTGTGAACACGTTCGGAATTGCAACCCAAGTTCATGTAGCACTCATTTTAACGCATTTATTGTGTATCGCTCCTGTATTGCTTGTCAATGTGTATAGGTCATTTTGTCAGATATTTTATCTGCGAAACTACGTACGTTTTATGTTTGAATATACATTTCCTTGACACTATTATCCAAGTATTTTCTTCACACTATTATCTAACTATTTCCTTGACACTAGTATCTAACTATTTCCTTTTGTATATGTCTCTGCTATTTCGTTAAACCAATTTGAATATTGTCGTGTTGTTACATAACTAGAGCAAAAAAATCGAAATTACCAATTGACATCGAAATTGACATGTCCATAATAAATCTAAACTGCTGTGTTTTGCAAAGACCGAACAATGCCGAAACAGATTGACAGTTTAAATGACTAATTGCATTATTTTCAATGTGTAATTTGAAAATATATTGAAACGATTTCAATACATCATTTATCTATGAACATACTGTGTGTTTTGTTTCATTAATTTTTTTATATTCTATTTTGTATCACTTACCAATATCTATTTGGAATGATATATTTAATCAATACCATTTGTTTGTAACCTCAAAGTCAGAAAACGTTACATATTTTTTATTGAACGTTCAAGTCAAGTTATACACAATTATTAAACTATTATAGCGTTCCACATTTTTTAAAACTCTTGAACAACTAGGATGAATTATTATCATTAAGGAATGCCTACAAATAATATAGTCATCAATACCTGGATTCAAACTGTATGTATAGACTCGTGTAAAATCAACAAAAGAATACTCATTGACGTTCAAATAATTATAATTGAAAAGTGAAATAAAGAACGAAGTTTAAGATTTTTAGAGGAACAAATATTTCGAAAGATCTTTCCAAATACAGCGACGGTAATTCGTACCTGCGATAGAAATTCCTGAGTATTAGAATTTAAAGGATTGAAGACAATTACTTTATAACAATGATAGTTTATGTTTGGTGCTAAAATGTTCTTACGGTTTTTGAGTCATATAGTCCTATTAAAAAGATGAAAATATATCGAATAAATCGAAAGCACCAACACACCAAAAAAATAGTAGCAATCGTAACTTTCTTTACATGGTACATGCCTTTCGATATAGTAAATGATGAAAAGCCATGGTTTGGGTTACAGATAAACCTTGCACGTGTATGGCAGCCGCAAACAAATTCCGTAATATTTACAATAATGTTTAAGCCAAAAACAAAACCCAACCCAAACATAATCGATCAAACTTTAAAAAAAAAGTAAATAGTTAACATTATGTACAGACATAATTGACTCATTAGCAGACATATTAATCAACAAGGAGAAACAAAATTCCACATAGATACGCTAAAATGAATGACAGGATAACAAAAAAGACCAAAGCATAATAATTCTATCGAAGGAGACACGTCAAAAGGATATGATTATCATGAATGGACTAAACAGTTTATATTCCAAATATACAACGACAAATATAAAGAACACTGTAACACGTCCGTACGATGATAAACATCGTCAGTTCCTATAATTTATACTTCAAGGCCATCAGGTTTTTTTTTTTAAGTTGATACAGAATGTTTAGGTCATTAGCTCTTTGTATCTTCCGATGATTTAAATAAAAACTACATCGAAGTTGTGCTCAGATTGCAGTGATATTTTACAAAGTGTGAGTATCAGCTGCACGCTTTGAATACCGACTTAATTGGACAAAATATACCCCATATGCTGGTGAAGTTGGCATATTGCTAATAAGATGAGGAAAATTGATAATTTAAAATTTAAAATCGTCTCTTGTCTATTGTAAAATTGATTCTTGTACTGACACGACCGCTTATGTAATTTGAGGTATAACTCTTAAAATGAGGCAGATACGCCATGCCTATATTACTGTTTCTTCAATTTCTAGTTTAAGAAGATATATTTATTGAACCCAATCAGAGAGTTTGGATTGTTAAGGGAAAAGAAAATCATCAATATATATATATATATATCTTTGGGAGATTAACTGATCTGACTTCTTTCATCTGCTTATTTTGACACGTTTATAAAGGAAAAATCCGTCTGAAAATGAGAAGGTGCGTAAAAAAAATTTGGCTTTAACTTAAAAGAAACCATAAAAAACTCCACTTAGATATTGCGGACGAAAAATAACATAAATGTCATTTTCATTATACAACTATGTCAGGATTATTAAGCATATTTAAAATTCCTGAAAAAAGTTGGTTAACAGTAAGCGGATTGTAACAATAAGGAAAGCCTACTTAGTCAGAGGGATGCCCTATACAAGAACGAATAGCATGACAATTTTCACTACTTCGGAATTTTTTTTTAATTGCGTTAAACAGTGAAAACATATCACAATTTTAAAAATGTTATGTCTTGAAAAGCATATGGACTTTTTAAAACTCTTGTCAATTAAAAAGCTAATTTAGAATATCATTTGACAAACTGGCCGTGCACGAAAACAAGGAACATCCATTTCTGTTTACTCTTTTATTGCTTTAATAAGAGACGCTCCAGATAATGTTTCTGTTCTCAACCCTGCTATAAATGAAGACAACAGGAGTTTACCGTAGTTCACTAGTCATAGATCGATTTTACACAAACAAACAAAAAATCGGGTCACAAACAAAACCCAGGAATATATATCAATTATATCAGTAAAACAGCGAAACCACAGAAATGATGAACTGCTACAGAAACAAATGCCAACATACTTAGAAACAGGCTATTTGATAACGACTTCCATTTTCCTGACTTAGTACAGGACATCTGAAGCAAAACAAAACCAACTTCGTATTGGTGGAAAGATATATCGATCTTGTGATCCTATTCTTTTTCAAACAAAGAGCAGAGATAATTCTCAACTAATATAAAAAAAAATGTGTGAGTGTTATTCAAATCAAACATGTTCCATAACTTGAGCATAGAAAACATTTTTAAAACATTCCAAATCAGTCGACAAAATTACAGAATTTTGTACATTTAGGGTAATTCGACCAATTACGGGTCCTCACCTGATGGAGACTACCTATTGTAAATGGAAGGTGTAAAAAATAAAGTTTATCATTACATACAATACTGCGAAAGTTTGAAATGGACTACGCTTTCTCGTCAGGATGAACGACATTAAAATGATCGTACGCTCGTCTATACCTTCGTTAACCATCTGCTTTTTCAAAGTCAAAAATGTTGCTTTTAGCAATTTTGCCATAAGGAAGCCAAGGGTAGCCATCTGATTAGCGATTCTTGCAGATGCCACCCTTTCAGAGACAACTTGTGCAATTTCTACTTGAATTGACTTTAAAATTTTTGACCGCGGAAAAGGGGACAAGCACAAGGCATCTTTCCTAAGTCAACAATATGATGTTCAGTGGTTGTCGTCTGTGTATGGGGCTCATAAGTGTTTCTCGTTTCTCGTTTTTGTATAGATTAGACCGTTGTTTTTCCCATTTGAATCGATTTACACTTATGTCTAGTAATATTTGGGGTGCTTTAAAGCTTGCTGTTCGGTGTGAGTCAATGCTCTGTGTTAAAGACCGTACTTAGACCTATGATAATTTACCTTTAGAAGTTTTGACTTGGATGGAGAGTTGTCTCATTGACACTCATACCACATCTTCCTTTATTTATACAATGTATAAGTTAGTTTGAATTAGCGAAAAGATCTGTATCTTCTCTAACTCTTCCTATTTTGTTAAAGGCATTATAAAACTATGAATTTTGTAAGCTGCTCTTTGAATTGTACAGCTGTTTCTTTTATCAATGGATTGCCAACAATTTCTTTTAATACAATTCAAAAAATATTACAAATATGTAGAATCAAACAGAATGTTATTTTACAGGACACAATGTTGTTATTTACAAAAAAAATGTTTCCTCGAACTCTCCGAACTACATATAATACAAAAATCAACATAAAAATCAGACGACTCCATTTTTATTAATTTTGATTCTTTGTATTGCACAAACAAAGACAGATAACTCAAAATTGAAGTGAGGAAATAAAGTCAGTACTTTGTGTCTTCGTGATATATTTTCTACGATTCTGTAATAAAACATTAGATGATTAAGTAATGTCTTATGATATTACAATACAAAACATGGTTTGATTTTCAATGAGAAACTAACTAACGGAGTACAACTCAGAGAATGCAATATGCTATATATAGTCCAACAATTATTGACAGTGAGCAAAATCTGCCCTATATACCAGTCAGCTAGTGAACCTGATCTCATTTCTTGTTTTTGGTGCTGTTCTTGTTGCTTGGACTCAAGTTTGCGATGTTGTGTTTTGTGTTTCGTGATTTTTCGTTTTTTTGCAACCATTGTCAGTTTGTTGGTGACTTGTTATTTTGAATATCCCTTTTGTGTCTTTCACCTCTCTTTTGTAATGGGTCGAATGAGACAAAAACTAGTACACAAATCATGTCTCCAAGACGAAATAAAGTTCAGTATCTTTGAGACTTAGTTATGAGCACGAATGAGAAGAAAAACTAACTACTTTTAACTTAATATTACCGTCAAATATTTGAAATAAATAGAAAATATTGAAACGGATTAATGAAAGCTCTTGAAATAGCAATTTGTTACTCGAAGTTTACTTTATTTGTGATATTGTATTCAATGCAGGGCCGTAACTAGCCTATTTTAATTGTGAGGCAAAATATAGTCGCCGAGCGTAGCGAGGCGAAAAAATTTTGGAGATGGGATTGCGAAGCTCTGAGAAAAATAAAGCAAAATCGTGCATTCTGAGCGTTTCCCGGACTCTTTCTTATATTGAAACGCAATTAATTTTTAGATTTTGTTTTCGACAATTTTCTTGTCTCAAAGCAAAAACATCGATTGGAGCATGCATTGTAATTTAAGACTTTTAGGTTTTACGGGGACAACATTAAAAGTAGACCGATGTGTAGGACAAAGGAAAAAATAGTAATTCTCATAATCAATAAAACGGCCAGACTAGTCTGTATGTCTGTTCTTGTCTTGTAATGTGCCACATTTACGAGTAAATATACGTTGATAGTGGTTCTTCCAATGGATAGAAACAAGTGCCTGTGTATTGTGCTTAGACTGGTGATTTTTTATGACTAGATTTTAAAAATATAGTGACAGTGCAGTATTATTCTTTAAGTACTAGTACTACTTAAGTCGACATTAAGGATCATCTTGATCTTGTTATACGGTATTAATAATTTCTGCATTGTTGACCCTCCAGCAGCTATCAAGACGAAGAACAGGAATAAAAACTTTAACCATGCATTGGTCATTTATATTTTTTCTATATGCATTGACTTTGTGTGAAATTAGGTACCGTGCACGTTTATTCCATATTCCTTTATTGTCTGTTGAGGGTCTCAACACGACTTGATGCAAATGTAATGCTTCAATGCAAAAGGTCATATGGCAAACCATTGATGTTTTTTAATAGATGATTTGATACTGGAAAATTTGTGGTCTAACTTTTAAATTTAAACCATGTCAGATATCTAGTTTTATCTACAATAAAAAGAACCAGTTTTGCATTCTTTGATATCGTGTTCAATTCTCCATGCAGAAACGACAATTTTTTTTCTATGTCCAGTAGCATCGTATATTTTTGTCTGGACATCGGTGGACATGCAACATTGCAAAATCACATGTTTACAAATGAAAATCAACACTCAGACTAGAGTAATAAAGTATGACAATAAATGAATAAAAGACAAACCCGGGGACACAGAAGTGCAAACAATAGACCATCAACTCTGAAAACTAAAAGTAAAATGAACATGGCTCACTAAAAACATGCAGGGGCGACATCAGAGAGTGAAGAGAACTTGCTTCTTGCAAGACACTTTCCGTGAAAACAATTTGATATGGAGACACTCTTTTGTTTCATTTTTTTTTTTTAAATTTCAAACATGAGGCATTTGCCTCATTTGCCTCAATGTAGTTACGGCCCTGCAATGTACTTTAATTCACAGCTGACCTCCGAGAGTAACTAAGAAGTGTTGTCTTTATGTACAATAGATTATACACTGGACATTTGAATACTGCATTAACTTATGAGTTGTAGCTGCCGTCATATTGTGGTCTATATGGTACACGTATCAGAAGAAAGGGTCAACATATAACATATCAAAATATATCATTCATCAAAATCATGAATGACAAATATACAACAATGATGATAAGAACATTATGAGCAATGCTTTGAGCCCCCCCTTTTTTTTTATTCAAAAGAGTTATTACACTAATTATACATTTAGAAAAGAGGGACGAAAGATACCAAATGGAAAGTCAAACTCATAAATCTAAAACAAACTGACAACGCCATGGCTAAAAATGAAGAAGACAAACAGAAAAACAATAGTACATATGACATAACATAGAAAACTAAAGAATAAACCCCACGAACCCCACCAAAAACTAGGGGTGATCTCAGGTTCTCCGGAAGGGTAAGCAGATCCTGCTCCACATTTGGCACCCGTCGTGTTGCTTACGTGATTACAAATCCGGTAAATAGTCTAATTCGATAGGTCACATTCATGAAAGGGAAGGGAATTGTAGTTACGACGTAAGGAACATATCCGATATCATTTGTGAAACGGTTATTCCATAACGGTCAACCAACTTAAGAGTCAACATGTCAAATTTTAGTTTTAATATCCCTTTGCACACATGTTGAACTAATTACTATAATAATTGGATTATTATAAAATCCCCGAATCAGTGCAATGTACCTCCAATTGATATACACTTAATTCTCATGTCAAACTAGACTGAGTATTGAGCTTTTTGCCAGTTACCGATTCGATTATGTTATTGGTCACCTTTAAAACAAATTATTTGCCTTTGATAATTGTACATTCGCTGCTGATTTTGAAAAATATGATAAGTGATATATATTTATTTCAATCAATTAATAATGAAACATAACTATGAATATCATATGTGTGTAGCTTAAGAAAATGATAAATCGAAATTCAATGAAGTCTACAAAAGACTCATCAGTGACGTTTGAATAGAAAAAAATTAATAGGGGCAAATAACGTCTGAAGTTGAATAGCCAATGAGACCAAAAATTCCAGAAAGTTATGCCATAAAACCAGGTTCAACCCACCATTTTTTTCTTAAAATGTTCTGTACCAAGTCAGGAAAATGGCCATTGTTATATTATAGTTCGTTTCTGTGTAAGTTACACTTTAATGTTGTGTTTCTGATGTGTCGTTGTTCTCCTCAGTTTCCATCAGTTTTAGTTTGTAACCCGGATTTGCCTTTTTATCTCTATCGATTTATGGGTCAGAAAGTTTTAGGATACTTAAAATAATTCTAAGTTTTGTAAACAGTTCATTTATAATAAAGACCATATCAATGATAACTCATGTCAACACAGAAGTGCTGAATAACTGTTGATTTCGTTGCGTGTAGCTTGATACCTATGAAGTACGCTTTCTCAAAATAAATGAAAAAGATAAGTCACTACCATAAAGACGTGATAGTTATCTCGTACTTATTACGTGTTATCTAAGGTTCAGAGACTGAGACCATTAGTGAAAACATAATAAATAGTATTTACATGATAAGGTATTGTTATATAGTAAATAAGATTGACCTAACAATCAAGTATTGTTACATGATGATGAATATAATGGTATACCAATAGGTAAATAAACAAAGCTTTAAACGAAAAAATATTATATAGCACGTACTATAATAATAATAAACAGTACTTGGTACAATAGTACTCTGCAGGTCTTACTACATTAGATCTACGCATCAGTTATGACCACAATATTGTAATATTAATTTAACCGGTAAACCGTCGGAGGGACCAAATATCGAATTAAAAAAAAAACGGTCACCGGTTTACCGCACTTGTTTTTCTTAATTTTATCAGTTTTTATAAAAATGCGTATTGAAAACATTAGTTATTTTGTTTTATTGAAGAATTATCGCCGTGGTTAATCATTTGACAGATCAATTATCCATTACATTAATTTCTATTGTTAATAAAAAAAAATAATAATAAGAACTTACACAACTTATCTATGAGCTCGGGGCAAGATCTTAAGTAAACATAATTAGTATACACGTTTTTTAAAACAGTAAGTTGAAATCAGTCATCAGGTTAAATTACTGGTTCATTCAACCTATGCCAACATTTTGAAATTTAGTTAAAAAATTGTGTGACAAAATGTTGGCATAGGTTGAATAATTTGTTACAGATTAAGTGTTATAAAAACATAAATTAATTAGGGGCTAATCAATCTACAACCAGTTTAAACCTAGCGTAAAAGAATACTCAATATAATTTTTTTAACAAGTTTTAGTGAAAATGTAGGTAATTGGGTGTGTTGAGGATATCTATTTCACAAATGTATTAGTTTGTGTATTTCATAAAGACTGACTCCTGTAAAATATCTAAGTTACATGTTCACTATTAATTCCAACACATACAGAGAATAAAACGAATTTCACTAATATGATTGTCTCAATAGTCACACTATAAGATATGATGCTGCATCTGCACAATAAACTGTAGCCTGGGGTCCTGGCTAATCTTGTCAGTATAGCCAGGCGTGTATCAATGTACTGCCTGTCAATGATTGGTTAATACTAATTTTGTCCTCAATTTTTGTTTTACATCTGTATCCAATCAATTCTTGTATAACATCAATTAGTAAAAATTAGAATGTAATTATTTTTCTTTATGAATTGATGTATAATGTTATCATATCTAATTAGCAGTATGATGATAATTAGTAAGCAGAAAAGGGTTAATTCTTATCAGCAATCGCAGCTAGATTGGGCCGGATCCCAGGTTAAATCAACTGGTGTCATGTTCAACGTTATCCTTGAGTCTCTAGGACCAGTTTCACAAAACTATATCAGGAGTAAGGATAGTTTAACGGCATATTCTAGTCTTTAGTGGGTTTTACAAAGTGGTCCTTAATTTGGACATCTTTTAATGTTGGTCACAAAGTAATGACTCCACGAGAGTTTGTTTATAAAAATTACTCATTTTATATATTAATTTTGCAAATTATCATCAATTTGGATGATGGAGTTCCAAGTTAGAGACACAAATTTAACCATAAATCTCACAACTTGATATAATGAAATAAAACAAACATGGAGAATTTGAATTTTTATAAACTAAAACAAAGTAAATAAATGGTGCACTGTCTCACTGGAAAGTTGAACCAAAAATTATTTTTTTTTAACTTATTTCAAATTTTATATTTTAAAATTACTTTGATTTAAAAAAGTTTCTGCTGAAGTATGTTATATTTGTATATGTTGTTAAGTATGCTTCATATCTAATACATGTACAACAAAATAATGAACAAAATTTAAAAATTTGCACAAATGAAATAGCTTTTTTCTTTTTTTCCCCCATGTATTGTTATATTTAAGTGTTAGATTTTAGAAATTTAGTCTTCTCAAGTATTGTTATATTTGAATATTAAATTTTAGAAATTTAGTCTATTTTTTTTATAATTTTTATAATAATATTTAGTTCAACTCAATTTTTCTAGTATCAAGGGTTTTATTTTACAATTTTTATCTTTTAGAATTTTTTTGATATTTCCATTTTTACTACAACATAATTTTGCAAATTACTTTATTTTTGTTTTGAATTTCTAACTAATTATGAAGAGTAATATTTAATGCTAAAATATACTGACTGTATTTTACCTTTCATTAATTAACAATTGTTATAACAACACCTATTGTATTTTGTTTGTAGGCATAGGTTGAATATATTTTTATCAAATGTTGGCATAGGTTGAAGACACCAAATTACTTTAATATTTTTTTTATTTAATCTAATGTGAATATGCAACTTTAATCGTAAAAGGTTTTGTCATACTTCAATCAAAATGCCAACTCCAAAATTGTGAGAAAAAAAACCAACGTGAAGTTTTAATGTATAGTTGACAGGCTTAAACATATCAAATTAAAAACCCTCCACATTATTTCTGAGACATCAAGACAAAAGTAAAAGAAATATATTAAAACTGATACTACTAGTACTTGATTGTGTTTATAAAACATTCAAATGTCAATACCATACAAGCAAGATGCACAGTTAATATTGTAACATATATTTTAGATATTTTTACTTGTAAGTAACGCACTGAAGATACAAAAAAAGGAAAAGAAAAGTCAGAGAAAGACCAAAATTATCATTGTAAAAAAGAAATCACGAAATGACGAAAAACAGTCTGCCAAACACATGCTATTAAATTTTGATATTGAGCAGCACAAACCCCAATAAAAACAAAACAATCGAAGGTGTCTCTAAAAGGTAATCATAGTTGTAAAACTTGTTGCGCTCTCTGTGTTTTAAGAACGTATTTTATTTATGAAATGTTTATCATTGAAAACGAATCATGACCGGTATATCATACATATTTTTATAATTTCTTAGGCATCATTTATGCAAATAGTTTGAAAAATACTATTCAATGTGTGTTAATGTTCCAAGTTTTAAGTGACAGTTCTTTGTAGTTGTGAATTGTCCTGGCTGTTTATATCGGTATCAGTGCTGTTTATCTTTGGTAAAGATTCAAAATTTGGCAAGAAAACTATCATTATAAAGGGTTTGCGAATTTTGCGAAGTCATTTACCTATCAATGGTACCGCATTGATTACAGTGTAAAAATCTGTTGCTAAAATCCATCTTCTGTAGACAAATTAACCTGTTCCTTTGCTTTATGTGTGTTTTTGATGCTGTGAAAATACAAATTGTGTGTCATGGAGGGATACCCCGAACGAAATGTTAGTCGTATATTCTTTGTTTTTTAAAAGTCCGGTTAAAAAATATCTCATTTTTATATTTTGTTTAATTCGTAGCTTATGACTTTTTTTTATATATCAGCGGGTATCTATCTTTATCTCCGAATAGGCACAAAATAGACGTCGTATGAATACAATGACCTAATTGATGAATAACTGTTAAGAATCATATATTTTTATACAAAGAAGTATTTAAGTACGCTTAAAAAGGGTGGATTCGAACGTTTATTTATTTATTTATTTAGTAATTTTAGAATTGAAATCAAACAAAAAAAAAGCAATCATTTCATTTTAATGTAATTCGAGTTGACAGATTAAATTATTCGTATTAATAATTTGTCGATTAGACAAATACATAGATCGTAAAAGTATGAATTTTAAGTCCTTTGCCTGTTGCTGCGAATATACATTGTATTGCTGTCACATTAACGTATACTCCTTATTTCCTTGTATTCAAACGATTTGTACGATTTATCTATTGACTGATATGTAAAGATACTGTAGCACTTTTCTTAAAACATGCGAAATTATATAAGTTCATTGTTATGTTATTGACCTCATTTTTCGTTTCCTTTTACCGGAGAGGACATGTCACACAAGGGAATCTAACCATCGTGTCCTGTTGGTGATCATTTGTATCTATCAACGTATTGTCAGTATGCTGTTTGCATTGTGTGGTTTAGACAAGAAACCGATATATTTTCCTTCAGCCTTTGGGACTTAGAAATTAATATGATGTTATAATCAAATATTAAAAACGAATAATTATTTTGATGTTTACTACAAAGACATTTAAGGTGGTATGGGTGTCTTTCGCCATCTTGGATTGTAAAAAACAGAGAGTCTAAGGTCCATATTTTCTATCAAGTTAGAAAAAAGTGATGCAGGAATGCAGATTTTCAATGTGAATTTTCATTTAAAAGAACCAATTTATAAGAATATAACTTATGAATATTAATATTTTTACAAGTGTAGATTATTTTTGGTTGTTTTTTTTATTATTTTCAAATTTGCAATTTAAAGGGAGTTAACTCTAAAATAGTGCATTTTCTGAAGGACTCTTCATGAAATTTTCCTATTTTGTCTTTTAGCCGGAAAAAACGTACGGTGACCCTATCTTTTCTTTTGATATTCTCAAAGCATTGTATGAAAGCAATCTTTTCCTAATTTATTTCACAACTCTATCATTTTATTTAGTTTCTAATCACAAAATATTGTTTTTTCCTGTATAATCCATACAAAATTTGTCATTTTGTCACAACCTGTAGCTTGAGAAAATGCACGGTGACCTATTATTTTTATTATATTTTTGAACATGTATCAATAGATACTACATTTTGACAAAGTATGAACAAGTTCTATCATTTTTATTTTAGACTCCCATACCACCTTAAATGAAATATAACGATGTATTTACAATATATTCGCAAAAAGATGTCTGACAAATTAACGTTATCAAACTTCTTTATACATAAAATTCAGAAATTGCAATGCAGATGTTGAGAAAATTTTAAAAGTTAAAAGAGAAATGTTTTTGATACTTGTATCCCATTTTTCATTATTAAGTTTGCGCCGGAATATATCAGATACTAAACATGAAGAAAAAAAATCATTATATGAAGATATCAACTAGTGTATTTTTTTTTTAAATTTCAACTTTATAATATCCCTCCATAAAACTGGTGCATATGTTGCTATCAGTTTATCTTGAAAATAGTTATTGGGTGTTTTAAAGTAATTCTTTAAATGTTAATCATTAATTTTAATCGCTAGGCATGATATTGTCTATCATAAACATATCAAACATGATCATTTGACAAAAATATACGAATTTCTTTAAATAAAGTGTATAACAGAGTAATCATTTGGACTTCGAAAATACAAAAATAAGTAATATTCTTTCATTATTTCAAAATCGGTGTATTTTTAGATAGGGTTGTTGTACTGATACATATATATTTGGTACAGGCTAGTATAGTAGGGCATACATATCATTGGTAATCTCGCTTTGGTGTCGTAATTATGTCACACACTGACCTTATATCGGAATTTTACACAAACCTTTATTACAAAACTAAATGTGCTCACATCAAAATATATATATTTCAAATAACATCTTAAATAAAACAGTTGCAGCAAATAAACTTTTGTATGGGTCTGTTACATGTTACATGACACGACTACAATACAAATACACATTCAGGACAGATACTAAGGAACACGAACCCTATCGAAATCTGGCATTGATCTGAGGTGTTCCGGAAGGGGAAAATATCATGCTGCACATGAAGCATACGGCGTGTTTTTCATGTTAATACAAACATAAATATTAAGTCTAATTTTATAGGTCACATTCCCGAAAAGGGGACGGGATTGTAGTTACAACATTAGGAACATATCCGCTATCGTTTGAGAAACTGATATTTTATAACGGTCAACTAACTCTGGATGGCATCACCGAGTTAGATTACATTGTACGTTGACGGGAAGTTTATACTATGCATTGAAAAGCATCGTACATTGAAAATGATTAAAGAAGGTCATTTCAACTGGAGTATGATTTATGTATGAATTCCAGTTACACACAAGCTAAACGAATAATCCATTCGCATTGATTTTACTGTCGGACGTTGGATGTTGGAATGTCCGTTTGAACCGCAGTCAGCTCTGTCGTTTAGCGGGATAGTTTAGAGCTTGATATCATATTACATTTTGTAAAATAGTATACATGTAGTGGTTTGTCATTAACACTCAGGCTTATATAAAGAATCTTTGGATAACAAACATCTGTTGTGCATGGTGTGTAAGAACATCTTTACTTTATAAATGATTTTCGTTCAAATTGCTTCCTGCTATTGCAGACCATTACATGCATCATATTGAAATATAGTTAACACTTATTTGCCAATCAGAACTGAGGTCGTCTTCCTGAGAAACATTTGAACTAAGAAAACACGTCCACATTTATCACACAGAAGCCTGGTCACGGGATATATATATTATTTTTTTATCTCGGTATAATTTTATTTTATTTACATGCCAATCTGACCATAGACCCATATATCTATTCATTATGATATCTGTGTAATCTAAATGTTCGACGATATATTTTATTTTAATTTCTGTAAAATATTTCATGGCAGTTCACTCTCAAATATTCAATATAAAATCTGAGGGTCATACCCCTTGTGTTTTTCTTTTAAAATATATTGAAATTATCGAAATAATATATCTGTTATAATGGGTTAAGTGAGGAAAACTTATTTCCTCCTTAATGAGTAAACCTTTATCATTTTGTGAAATAGCTCTTGACGATTTCTTGTCATATACATCATTGGTTTAAATATATTGGGGTATGAGCATTCCTGATGAAGGTCAAATAAAAAATTGGTATAGAAGCACGACATTTGTATAAAATTGTATTGAAATGTTACACACAGCTTGACAAATGAATCCTTAGCATTTATTTGAATGTTTACATTGGAAGCCAAGATGACCACATGTCTGAACAGCAGTCAACTCTCATTATATTCATGACACTTTAGAGCCTGAAATGATATTATTTAGTCAAATACTTATATACATGAAATAGTGTGTCACTAGTACTCACAGTATGGTGTATTTTGACTAGTTTTGGAAAACAAACATCTGTTGGGAAAGAACCTCTTTACAAGATATTAATACACTTTTAGGTCAAATTGCTTCCTGGTATTTGAGACTATTACATGCATCATATTGAAATATTGTTAACATGTCTTTGACAATCAGACCAGAGGTCGTCGTCCTGCTAATCGTTTGATCCAATACCACAGAAACATGGCCACAAGGTTTTATGTAACTCGGTTTATTTTAATTTGATGAAGTCTATTTTAAATGAATTATTTCAGTTAGCACACAATTGCCTTTATTAGTTCATTATAGTAACTGGGGTTATGTTCCACGATATATCTTCATCAAACTGCTGTACAATTCTTTATGGTCACCAAGGTAAATGTACCTTTAAATTGCAATTGAGAAACTGAGGGTCATATACCTTTGTTTTATTAAAATACATTGTAAATTCTTAATAGGAATTATTTTATATGGAAATAGTAAAATAAAAAATAAATAAATACGGAACTCCGAGGAAAATTCACAACGTAGTGTTCTTAATCAAACGACAAAATCAAAAACTCAAACACATCAAACAAATGGATAACAGCTGTCATATTCCTGACTTGGTACAGGCATTTTTATGTAGAAAATTATGATTTAAACCTGGTTTTATAGCTAGATAAAACTCTCACTTGTATGACATTTGTATCAAATTCCATTGTATTGACAACAATGCGTGAACAAAAAAAATTTAGAAATAATAGGTAAAAATGTCAAAAAAAGGGGAACAGCAGTCAACATCTTTAAAATCACTTAAAAAACAAACCAATATGGGAATGAGGATACTTAATTTTCCTTATTGAGTAATCATACAAAACGAGGAAACTGCTTTCAAATTAAGTATGATCAGAAGCAGTTCATTTCAAAAAGACTTTTCTTAAATTGTTTTAAACACTTGATACCATAAAAAAATATAATACAAAAAAATCGAACAAAGTTATACGCCTGCATATTTTCGTATCTAACGCCAGGACGCGACAAAAATGTTAAAATAACATAAAAGTAACGGTCTACATGTAATGTATAGCATATACAACAGACATGAACAAACGAAAACCACTGTACCTCAGATTTCTGACTTGAAACATATAATTTGACAAAGTTTAATTTGTAATAGTGACTTAGATTTGACATTTCAACTTTCAAAACTAAAAAAAAAGTAACTTTATAAAATCGAAGTTACTACTAGTATCAGCTACATGATCCATGTTGTATCAGAGGTTTCGGCTAGACTTAAAAAAATCACGTACATTTTAGACAACATCTCCCACTCCCACAAAAGAAACAAATATATGAATATAGTGCTTAAAAATTGTTTCCACATGAATTCACAAAATTGCTGAAGACACCATTCCTTCGTATTTGCTCATTTGACATTCTATTTCCTAAGTTATTACAATAAAATATTCACAAAAGATTTCTACTAAGAAGAATTCTAACTTGGAAAAAAAAATTAATTAACATCGAGGAAAATTCAAAAAGGAAAGTCCCTAATCAAATGACAAAATCAAAATCTCTAACACGCCAAACGAATGGATAACAACTGTCATATTTCTGACTTGGTACAGGCATTTTCTTATATGAAAAATTGTGAATTAAACCATGTTTTGTAGCTAGCTAATCAGGCACTTGAGCTAGTTCGCAAACTATAATAATATTCACATTACGGTCAGTGGAAAACTAAAAGGTTAATAAACAAAAGACTAAACGATGTAAAAGAAAACAACTATAAGTCATCTTATATCCTTCAGCAAAGAGCCAAACCCATACCACATTGCAAGTTATAAAATACGCAGAAATGGCAAATGTGAAGTTTTTCTAATTAAAATTAAATGAGTTATGTTTCTTAGTCCGGTAGCATAGATTTATACAACAAAAATGATAACAAACTAGATAAAACAATTGCTATCATCATGACCTGAAAATCTATTCCTTTAAATTAAAGCTCTTTTAGTATATTATACAATTTTTATTATAACAAACAGTTCTTTTTCAGAGCAACGTAGTAAAACAAAATAAAATTTCCACTGCACATAAAAATTAGAAGATGCGGTATAATTGCCATTAAGACAACATAATGCCATAGAATAAAACAACTATAGGTAACTATACGGCCTTCGGTTATGAGCAAAAAGCGTACTATATAGTGAGCTGTTAAAGGACTTACATTCAAATATGTAAAACCATTCAAGCGAGGACACTTGCGACCAGAATTAGGTACAAAATGATGAACGAAAATTAAATATGATATAAAGCAACAAACGACAACCACTGAATAACAACATCTTAAGCTTGGACAGGCATATACAGAATAAGGCGGGTTTAGACAGGAATGACGGCTCTAACCCTCCTCTAATCTTGGTCAATGGTGTGACAGCAGAATACAAGACAAAATATGCAAAACAATAAAAGAACATCAAATGTGAGAAACAGCATAAAACGCCCACCCCCAATTGTGAACCACTGACTTTGGACTGCATATATACATTAAGGCGGTGTTAAACTAGTTTGAAGACACTTACCTCTCCCCTTAACTTCGACAGTGATGTTAAGTACATAAATAGTTCACCTAATAGTTTCATAGATAGCTATTTACTTCAGTTAACAAGAGTCCCGGATCAGTATCTGATCCCATTTGTCTGATGTTAAGATTTGAGAAAACATTAAATCCTTTGAAAGTACAATGTATGAAATACGTTGTTTGAATATGAGATCGAAGTATGCTTTTTTTTAACATGATAAAAAAAAGAAATGTTTCTTTTATGGACAAGAATATATATTTCATAATTTTCTGTTAAAATATGAAATGGTCCATATAAAAAAAGTTATTGAATTATAAAGTTTACATAATGAATGCAACACCAGGTTCAAACGTTTTTTTTTCGAAGATGGATATTGAAAATTCTAGAGTTTGCTGTAGTACAACTTGACTTGCTCTTTGTAACGTTTGGAACAGATCAGAATCACACATGTCCAGCTATTACAGACTGTTTATCATTATACCAGGCGCTACAATTAAAACATCTTTTCTAGCTAAAAGTAAATTACATATGCTATAAGACATAACTTATTCACTGGAGTCCTTATGTCTATAATGTCTATAAATCTTTACGCAAAAACAAAACGACTATAAACTGATCTTTGACACTGTATGACAGTTTAAAAAAATTTAAATAAAGAGGGGGAATTTAGATGGTAAATGTTTACTTTAAAAACATAAGCTAACTAAGGCGTTACCACATGAAAGTCAAGTTTAAACAAAGGGAATTCACCAATGTATTCTAAATATGTTTTTCAATTCCTCGAAACCAAATATAAGTTCGAGAAATTAACTTGATTCCGGGGTACAGTTAACAAAAAAGGGAAACATTTCTAATTTTACTATATGTTAGATCAACCCTATTTACAGAAAATACATAAACATTGCCAACATCTTTTAAGTCCTTTATAAAACATTGTTTCGATAGTGCAAAACATCTGCAGATTTATTAAAAACAAAATTAATACAGATGTTAGCTAAAGTGGCTTAAATCGACATAACAACCAATCTGATTCAGAATTTCAGTTAGCTTTTTCATGTTTGCCTTGAAGAACCACAGATTTTAAATGTTTTGCACGTTGAATACACTGACATTGTATGAATTAATGATATTTGAAAAACAAACTTATTTCCTGTTTTAAATCTTTACGCATTTTGTTTTATTACTCTGGACTTTTTTTTTCAGGGAACAATGAATTTGACTTATTCTGAAAATAAATGAAATCTCAAGCGAGATGATACTCTTATTTTCAAATTTCGAAAATTATTTTAAGGTACTTTATTTCAGAGGCAGAAACACAAACTACTGATGCGCATATGTGATAGGACTTTGTCATGTCTCCCTTGATTTATTTTTATGTAAAATGAATTTTAAAAGAAATCATCTTAAGGTTTCATCCACAATTTTCTACATAAGATAATGCCTGTACCAAGCCAGGAATATGAAAGTTGTTACCAATTCGCTCGATGTGCTTGAGCTTTTAATTTTGCCATTTGATTACGGATTTTTCGTGTTGAATTCTCCTAGGCTTTTGGTATTTTTGATAATTAACCTTTTACACTTAATGATTTATGTGTATGGCTTTTATCTAGTAAATGTCGTATTTATTGCAAATGTATCAATATTAAAAAAGAATACGGAAACTATATATAAAACTAATCAATACAAGAATTAAGATAGGACATATAACAGTTACGTCTTTTTCTATGCAGAGCTTGGAATAGCTCTGTTTGTGTAAGTTTGTCATGTATTGTAGCCTTGGCTCGCACTGAACAACAATCTATAAAGGGCCGTTTAATGAATTGAAGTCGAAAATTTGTTTCGTTTATTTGTAGACGTTGTATAATTTTTTTTTTTTAAATGAACGAATAATCAATCAAAATTCATCGCACACATTGTTGTTATCATTTGGGACACTAGCATTGCAATATTTGTTATAAGCAACAAAAAAGATCTAATCAGATATATTTGATTCCTGAAAATTGATTGCCACAATAGCTATTTACTATATACATGATATAAGACTAGCATATTTAATTTAACAGGATACACTCTAAAATTATCTTTACACTGTGGAAATACGCACGTTATATACGACCGACTGACACAATAACTCTGGGGGAATTCCCCTCTACACTTTCAACAGAAAAACTAGAATCATAGTTAATTGAACTGAATTTAAAACAATGCCAGGAATGCTGGTGTTTAAATGACAGGTGTAAGTTCTGAGTAGCGTTCCCCAGATCATGAATGTCAAAATGGTTAATCTTAATTTATCTGCATGCCCTATGAGTGTCTTTTCCAACGTTGATACAATTTTTATTGGCTTGCTTTAAAAGTATAGATCTTCTTATTAGAGAGTTGCTGGTTTGAAGAACACAAATGAGGCAAACATGTTTAGCTTTTGTTTTGGATGGAATCAATCTAATTGAGTAACATTTAACCGGTTGAACACTAAATTCAAATTGGAAAATATATTGTAAAACAAACATGATGGTCCGACTCATTTTGTAATAGGTATTTATTATTTACAACATACTTGTACAGTGTTTATGTGTGTCTGTTGATTTAATTTCCATAACAGTTCATCAAAGTTACCAGGGTTATAATTTGAAGCGCACAACGCGCATTTCTTCTAAGTTAAATTTATCAGTGGCGTTCGAATCAAAACAAGAACAAATCCTACACCTGTATTCATTAAATATGATTTTGTTTACATATCTGTCTTTTAAAAAATAAATTATTGCACACATTAGAATATCTAAATAGTCGTAGTATCTTAACTTGAAAGATATTTGAAGTCTTGTTAGAGAGAACCTGTAAGATCATTTGCACATAAATATCGTATATCATTTTCCGTGCCTTAATACATTTAATTGCTTTGAAATCTAGAGTCCGAAGAGAAGGCAGGACTACTCTGACAAAGGACTTGTAATTTTTAATTATACTTTCATATCTTATAAAAAAAACGAGGCCAATAATAAACAATACATTAATAAGATAATTTATGTGACCACAGAAACACAACAATTTCTGTCTCGTGATCATTGCAATAACACGAGACAAATGTTAACAAACATGTTGATGATTATGTCCAAAATCTGGACCACAACCGTTGTTGTTAGTACGGATGACCTTACAATTATAGATGATCACATTACATGTAAAAGGCGGTTAACAAAACATAAATACGCAAAGCTGTTTACTATTAAATAAAAGCATTGCGTACTTTAGTATTATTTTTGTTACATTAAAAAATAATATTTGTGAATAGTCAAGTGTTGTTAACACTTAATATAAAAAAGAAGATGTGGTATGATTGCCAATGAGACAACTATTCAAAAAAGACCAAAATGACACAAACATTAAGAACTATAGGTCACCGTACGGACTTCAACAAATAGCAAAGCCCATATCGCAAAGTCAGCTATAAAAAGCCCCGATAAGACAATCCAAACGAGAAAACTAACGGCCTTATTTAGGTAAAAAAAACCTGTTGGAAACATAATATTTGCTGTATAATAAGAACAGGAATTACATAAACAAAATGTCAAGGCATATGATGAAAATTGTTTTTTTAAACGTTATCAAGAATATACAATACAAGTTTTTAAATCCAAAGAGAGTATACAAACTCCAAGACATGCCATCTAACTTCCCAAATTGACATAAAGTAACTGTTTAAAATGTATCCCGCTAAAGAAGCGAATTACAAAACGGCTAATAGAACTCCCTAAAATGTAAATAAAAAGTAGCACAATCAGCTGTACATTTAAGTCGAATTTCAAGTATATTAATCCATAAGTTACACTGTCACTAATTAAAATTACAATAAAACAGTCAATCCCCGGCGTATATCCGTTCCATACATGCTCCGTAATACTGCACTTAATATGTCAAAGAGACAACAACCGACTAAATAGCAGATAGCAGCTGAAGGCCACTCGTGTGTATTCAACACAGCCCGAAAATCCCGAACCCGGAGTTGGTCTTCAGTTGGCATCTAAATAAAACTATGTACTAGTACAGTCAAAATGTACGCCATAATTAACTCCAAAACATATGAATTTACTAAAATCAAAAACATACAAGAACAACAAAGGCTAGAATCTCCTGACTAGGAACAGGCGCACACATGCATAGGGATTAAAGATGGTTTGTGAGATCTCAACCCTCCCCTCTATCTCTTACAAATGAAAAAAATAGTTAAAACTCAGTATAAAAGAAGTCTGAGTCCGGTGTCAGAAAAGGTAACAACAACAAAAACCAATCCCTATTTCTATTCTCAATTTTATGTTTGAAGATTATTTTCAAAAATTTTCGTTTACAATATTTCAAAAACAATGATACCTTTTCAAATATACAAGTACTGTTCTACTTGCTATTGTTCAAATCAACATGCTGAAAGGTATATTGCAGTTATTTTCATATCTTTTCATAAATAGGCTGGTATATGATGATTTGATTGAAGTGATCATTTCGTCTGTTTACATGATGTAAATGCTTTAGGATTAATTGAAAAAATTGCACCAACAATTAGTTGCTAAGTTTAGGATTAATTGCAATAATTGCATGGTCGAGAATGTGCTTTTACTCTAAAATACAAAATAAAAAGATTGTAATCGTATGTTTATCGACAAGACGAACATTTATTACGTATGTAAATTTTTTATTATAAGAAAACACAATCTGTGCCTATTCATACCTTTAGAAATTTATTTTGATATCTTAGATAACAAGGTCATACAAATATGATTAATGACAGTTTCAAATTGCAGAAATTTTTACGATAAAATAACACTTATCAAAAATGCGGAGTTTGGTTGGGTAATGTTTCCTACTATCCATGCATAAAAAGCAGGCACGTATGATTGAAATTCAAAAATTTGGTTTATATTTTCAGAAAGGTTAAACATCTTTGAAAAGTCAAGATCTTTATGAAATTAATTTCTTCTAAAATGACAAGAAGATTTACTGCTGTTTGATATTGAAACTGTCAGTTTTTTACTCTCTGTCTTGAAAACTATTTGCTAAATGTTAGCAGCTAAATGATCTACAAATATACTGGTGTGCTTTCATTATAAGTTCTTTCTTATATAACAATATTTTCATTTCAAAACTCTTCCAAACCTATTTCGACAAAAGGAACGGTATGTCAATCCCTATAATTAGTTGTCCTATTATTCATCAAAATGTTATTGTGCCCCTATATGAACAAACGACTTCCTATTTCAGCTCGTCGTAATGTCGAATATCTGCCTTTGATATGAACATCAATTTCTTACACCATTACACAAACAGTGTTCATGCCGATACATGAATTACACCGTATAAGATTATACTAACTTTAGTAATATACTTCAAAGAAACAATCCGTTACAGTTTTGTTGATATTTTTTATTATTATACATTTTTCAGTTTTTTCGATCTTTTAAAAAAAAGTTAAATACTAATATAACATGTCGGAACATATATATCCTCTAATCATATGTTATGACAAATACAGAGCGTGTTCAAGTTCAATTCGTTTCCCATTAAATACTAGTAGATATCAAGTAAACATTAACACTGAAGTTCTATATACAGTTGTTTTTATTTCAAAATCTAATTGTTATGAACAACATATAATGCAGATAAATATCAATTGAATTGGTTTTTCAAAATTACTAAAACATGTCAATAGAATATTAAAATCACTTCTGAATTTAAGTTGATATTTGTACATGTACATGTATTAGTCCGGCGGCTACGAGCATATTTCAGACGAATTGTGCACATCCTGTTACAAGCATGAAATTTGGCATAGACCTTCCTCAACTATTACTCTTTTATTTCAGATAGGGAGGCATTTGAAAAAAATGTCTCACTTCCGGTAAAATCCAAAATGGCGGACGTCATACTTAAATCAGCCCAATATCGAAGGCTAGCGTGTAAAAATGTGTTATTATCATGCTACTATCATAATATTTGGTACAGACCTTTGTTTTTTACTACTCTTTGATAAATTAAATAGATTTGATGTCTTCAGAAACACCACTTCCGGTTTAAATCGAATATGGCTGACATTGTACTTAAATAAGCTTATTTTTTTAGGGAGGGTAACTGAAATGTGTTTTAACGTATTGCTACTATCATTACATTGTGTATGAACCTTTCTTTGGTGTTTCTGATGGATACAATGCATAAGATATATGTCTTAAAAACCCTTTCTCCCGGTAATACCCAAAATGGCGGACATAGAAATATCAATTTTTTATTCAAATTTTCATTTTTTTCAAAATGTAAAGGAAATGGTTTTATTATGTGCTGGTAAACTTTTGGCTTTATGTTATCCTCAAAACCACTCATTCTATCATGTAGTTAATCTTTAGATATAAAGTTGACACTTCCGGTTGAAAATATTACGTAAATTTCAAAGATGAGTCCTCAATCTATTTCTTCGATGTAGAGTTTTGGATAGATTGATTAAAACAAAATGAAAATCACTATAGTACTAAAAATCATTTAAAATTATTACTATTTATCCAAGAATACATGTTTATTCACAGTCACCATGTCATGCACACATCGCAGTGCACGGGATACCCGATTTTCCACATTAAAAATGACCGCGGTATCCTTTCTTACATCCACAATGTATAAGCTTTTGACAAAATGATGAGGCCTCAAAAAGAGTTTTTCAAAAGTTATCCTCTTTGCCCCCGCCTGGAGTGGGTAGCATAAGAGCCAATCCCTAAACACCTACCTAAGTATATTGCATGATTTACATGCTGGAAAAGACTAGACCAAATTGAGGGAATAGCCTCAAAAAGCCGTCCCTGTTGCGCAAATAGTTATTTTCTTGCTTCATTAACCATGTTATACCCATCTGTTAAGTTTGTGCGATCTTACAGTAAATCTCCGGTGATTTAGTCTGATTAATCATCATTCTTTTTGTTAAAGTCACATCTTCAAATGCAATCAATGTCTCCCACATAGTCTTTTTCACCCTTTCAAGCAAAGAGGAACCATATCACAATAGGTAAAGACATGGATAACAATAAGTGTTTCAGATCACTCAGATCACTCATTGCCTAGTGCATTTGAAAGGCCATTGATAGATATTAATCCAAAGCCTTTTGCCCTCCCAAACATAATCCATAGTTCGTCTACCCCTATGTCACAGAATAGCGAAACAGTAGTGACAGCATCATCATTAACGACTCATGACTCTTTTAAGTGCGTGTTTCACTGCATCAGACACATGCACCATGATTTTAGTGTTTGCCTCTAAATGTGAACTTGGTGCTGAACTTGAAATACATTACGTGGTGGATAAGATAGAATATCCTGACCATTTGTTGCTATAACTACCATATGCATCCAAGACTTTATCCACTCGTATTTCAGTTTCAAGGTATTTTATTTAGGTAAGGACAGAATACCCAATCAGCATACTCAGTAGGCTGCAATTCACAATCGGAGAGCTGATATCTAACATTTACAAAGACTGTGGTATTGTTTCTCACATCCATAATTCTGCAAAAACACACATTTTCTTGCCTTGTTAACCTAATCTGTTTCTTTTTTTTTTCGATCTTCCAACACAACCACGTATCGTTTTCAATGACATTAAACATCAAATCCATATGGTGATGTTGGCTGGTCAATCATCATTCTAAATGCTATAGTCACATCTTCAAACTCCATTAATGTCACGCAGTTCATTTTCCAGCAAACGTGTTATCTTTTAATGCCTAGTGTACTATGAACGCCAAAACTGTCTTATTATGGCCATTTGACATTATATGATGTGAGTTTACCCTTATATGATGTGCATTTGTCAATATATGATGTGTACAAACCTTTATATGGTATCTTGTTGACATTATGTAATGTCCAAATATCCTTATACGATGTACATATACACTTTTATGATGTGCATATATACTTATATGATGTGCAAATATCCGTATTTGCTGTGCAAATATCCCTATATGATGTGCATATTTACTTATACGGTGTGCACATATACTTATATGATGTGCATATTTACTTATATGGTGTGCACATATACTTATATGATGTGCATATTTACTTATATGATGTGTATATACACTTATATGAAGTGCATACATCCTTACATGATGTGCATGTATACTTATACTAGGTGCAGGTTTCCTTATATGATGTTCAAATATCATTATATGATGTGATTGTGTCCTTATATTATGTACAAATTACATTATATGATGTACAATTGTCTTTATATTATGTGCATTTACCCTTATATTATATGCAAAGATCTTTATATGATGTAATTTTATCATTATATTATGTGGTTCTATTCACTTTATTATATGATGTGCAAATCTACTTATATAATGTGTTAATATACTTATATGATGTGCAAACATCCTTATATGGTGTGATTTTGTCCTTATATTATGCACGAATGATTGTATATGCTGTGCACATGTCTGTATATCATGTGCTTTTTTCCTTATATTATGTGCTAACATCTTTATATTATGTGATGTTTCACTTATATTATGTACAAACATCTTTATATTATGTACAAATATCTTTATATTATGTACAAATATCTTTATATCATGTACAAATATCCTTATATTATGTACAAATATCTTTATATTATGTGCGTTTTCCATTATATTGTGTGCAAACATCTTTATATGATGTGGTTAGACTTACTTCATTATATGATGCCAGAACGTCATTATATGATGTGCTTTCATCGTTGTTATGGTCAATGAACATGATTATGATTAGAATGATTATACCACGTGGATCATACGGTCTACGTCAAAACTGATTCCGATCCGATGTTTAAATAATTTTTACTTAAGATGGCGTCGACGCTAACAAACGTGGAAGCAGTGCTGACAAAAATTAATTTAAATGACTTGTTAAACAATTTCATTGAAAGTAAAGTTGACAATTTAGAAACGTGTCGTGCCTTAACAGATGCAGACTTGTCGCGACTGGGAATTACGACAATTGGAGACCGAACACGGTTCAGGTCAGAGGTAAATAAAGGTAAGAGCCAACATATAATTATATATATTTATTCATAAATTCATAAACATTTGCGGATACAGAACTTTTTGTTAGGGGAGAGAATGGGCTCCAGCAGTGGCGGATCTAGAAATTTTCATAAGTGGGGCCCCACTTACTGACCTAAGAGGGGGCCCGCTCCAGTCACGCTTCAGTAACCAATTTTTTTCTCCCAAAAGTGGGGGGGGGGGGGGCACACCCCTAAATCCGCCTCTGTCCAGTCATGCGAAAGTGATTCCCTATATAACCAACCAATTTTTTTCAACTTAAAGGTTCCGGGACCTCTAGGCTCCCCCTAGTCCAAATAATTATGACGTCTTGAAAGGTTTTTCTTTTTTTTTTCTTTGACGCCCTACATCGACGTCTTGAAAGGCTATTATATTTTTTTTCTTTGACGCCTTTTGACGTCTTTGGTTAAGGCGTCAAAGAAAAAAATATAATATGTAAGGCGTCAAAGAAAAAAAATATAATAGCCTTTCAAGACGTCATTATTATTTGGACTAGGCTCCCCCTAAATCCGTCCTTGGGCTATATGTTAGCACAGGAGTTTGAAATCCTAAAAATAAGGGGGTAAACATATACCAAAGTCGACTATCAAACGAGAGAAGCTCTACTGTGATAGCCCCCTTATTGATAGGATTTCAAACTCCTGTGATGTTAGTCCAAATATTTCTGTCGTCTTGAAAGGCTATTTTATTTCGACTAGAGTATATGTATTAAAGTGAAGTTTTCCTTTGCCACAATTTTGAAAAAGTCAAAGCCTGCATTAACCGTTAAAGTAACTGTTTTAGCATAGGTCCGTTAGGGACCCGCCCCTCCCTGACTCCTTCTCTAACAAGGGCTTTGTTTTTATCCAATCTGGATCATAAAAAACGTAGGTAAAAAAGCAGTAAAAATATGTGCAAGTTGGGTGCTCTCACGTAATAAACTATAAAAAAATCAACGTCAAAGAAAAAATATAGGTGATGAGTGTCAATATAGTTACTATATAGAGAAACAAATAAATGAATAAAGAGAAGTGGACGATCTAGAAGTATTCATAAAAGGGGGAGGGGGAGCAACTCACTGTAAAAAATTCTTTATTTTGTCTGGAATCCGGTAAAAGTAGTACATAATTTTTAATTTGTAATTTAAAAATGAAATAAAATAAAGCACATGTTTGCTTGCACTAATGGAACAAATTTTTCCACAGTTTTCTTTAATATTGAATTTGTAAGTGGAAAATAGGAGCCATGAACATAAATCAAACGGATTTCATTAAAAGTATATCAGTTATTCAACGTTTTACTGAAAAACTGCAATTATCAGCTTATTGCATGGCATTTTTCATATCGTATAAATTATCAGTCCTAGGTACAATATCAGCTCAAGGGTCGCATGACTCAAAGGCTGATATTGACCGAGGGCTGATAAATCATGCGATATGAAAAATGATTTATTATATATGCTCCAACAATGGCGAAAAAAACCCAGATTAATGGAAAAATAGAAGTTCAAAGAGTGAAAAGTTCACAGACGTCTGACCCAAAAGGAAATACATTCAAAATGAGAGATGTCTATCAAATGCCTCAACAGAGAAATAAAACAACAGTATGACTTATTCTTATGAGAACGATTGAAAAAAAACAATTCAACAAAATACATAATGAATACGGTATGGAAAAATCATCCAAGTAATTTTCTGAGATATGTTGCATTCTTTTTAGAATGCGTTTTTTTATCATTTGTTAGTTCGTTTATCTAATTGATTGCTTGATATTCTTTTTATTGAATTTTACACAATATACTTTCCTGTATCCAAAAAAATCTTTTGTACCCTACTTTTTAATGTTTTTTCACTGAAAAGTATCATTGATGTGATGTGTATCACCAGAATGTCCTACGATAACGTTACTACGGAAAGGCACGTGCTAATATTTGAAGCATATGATAAATATTTCATATAAGCCCACTAAGCACCAATTCGAAATTTATGGAATTTACGATAATTTCAGTCTATTATCATACGGTTATAATCATACTAATCATATATTTAGTAGTATTAAATACAGTAGTTTGATAAATAGCCTGCTCGGCTGCTGTAAGACACAAGAAGAAATGAAGGTAACCCAGGTGCTAGGGATCAGAAAGCAGTTCACATATATACTCTCCTGTTGAAATATATGATACAGAGTATAAATCATTACCAGGCTCAAGCTAGCAGCCACTCGCTAGCAGTCACTACGCTAGCAGCCACTTTTCGGGTATGTCTATGAACCCAAAAATTTAATAAGATTCAAACGTACTCAAAATTCTTTTATCTATATATAAAAAATGTTTAATATATAAACAAGTTGCTTTTTTTTTTAAAAAGAAATGCAATCGTAAACCCAAATGCTTGTTTGACATTATATATTAGATAGTTGTTTAATAAAGATGTATTGTTTTATATTACTTTTGTTGTGCATAAGAATTAGAAACTGACATTGCCTGCTTACTTAATGTAATACCGGCTTCACACATCAACATATTAGTCCATCAGCTGGTAGGGCAAAAATTCAGTTCTGTGTTACACCCCAGGGTACCGCAATTTTTTTGTATAAATTTAAAGAGTAATATCTGAAGAATATTTTAAGAGGTGTTAGACTTTTGAAAAAGTGTCCAAAAGGGGTTTAAAGGGGACTTATGTCAGGGTATATCAAAAATTTTGTTTTGCACATTATTACAGAAAAATGTAAAAATAACCAAGTATTCAGTACTATACTTTTTATTAAATGGAACACATCATATCTTATTAAAACGCAGGCTAATTTTAAATCAATTTTTAAATCGTAGAGGACCAAGAAAAAAGGGGGAGGGTCAATTTCCAAAAGTCATGATTTTGAATGAAATGAAGCATACGTACTAATTTTCTTGATAAAATGGTATATTTTTTCCACATTGAAACATACAGCATAAAGTATATAAAGGCTGTCGAAAAAAAATTTAAAGCTAAGAAACAATAACATAGAATCAACGACAAACACAAACATAAGCAACCAGAAATGCACGATTCTGTCACAAATTTATACATCGCATTCATGAAATAACTCACATATTAAAACATTAAAACACACAAAACTGTCAGGGTTTCTAGATTTCTATTTTTTTTTATTTAACAACCGCATCACCACATTGTTAAGGTCACACAGAAGGTCAATCCATAGAATCATTTTCAGTTTGGTCACCTCCATCAACCGAATTATCATTATCATCTTTTCCATCATCTTTGTCGTCATCGTTAGCAATATCAACGATTTGATAATGCTTATATCTACAAGCTTTCGAGCATTAACATACAGCTATCTGTTCAGGATAAACCTTGTTAAACACATGAACATCTTTTTTGGCAAAACCAGCTTTACATGAACAGCAAATCAGAATTACCAAAGCATCTAACGCTGGTGGTTGGTCTAGAAAATTGATACTAATCAAATCGCTCTAAACAATCCAACCATTGTTTGGCAACAGACAAGTGTTGTGTTTAAGTGCAGTTTTAGTATTCGTCTGAAAGTTGGCTTGTTTAATGTGCTTTAACATTGCATCTTTTGCATTTCAAAACGTTTTGATCTTTATTTATCGATATTTTTAATTTCCTAGCCATATGGGGCAATATGCGCAATTGTTATTCCATAGGCCGTAATGGTAACGTTTTCTTCTGTTGCTCAGCCCATATCGTAAACTTGTATATGTATGATGGCTTGTTTCGAAGCTGAGACATTTTTACATATGTGGTTAAATTTTCGGGGTACGAAGTGTGATTCATTTTTCCGTAATTTAGCAAACCCCGAGTATCCTTTTGCGATGTCGCTCCTCATGGTAAAAAATCCCAATTTTAACACAATAAGTTCTTTGAAATTTTAATACTTTGAACACATTTCATAGCTCCATGGTTTTTACACATTTATTCTGTGTTCCCTTATTTTCGAAATTAACACTAATGGTTCAGCTCAGTTATTTGTTTATCATAGAAATGTGTCAAATATCACTACACAGAGATTTTTTGTTTACACGTGACTTTTGTGTTCCTCATTTCAAGGCGCATTAGGGGTATTGTCCCATATTGAAATCCATAGTTCTGATTTTTCCAAATATTTTTAGGTGATCTTCATCGGTATGACATTCTGAATAAATCTGTGTATTTTTGTCCATTTCTGAAAAAAAAATAAAGTCATTTCAGCACTATATGGCAATGACACTTTTATCGCTATATTCATTTATTTTTAATACAACGTGCATGTATAATTAATTTCTTCCAGTATACCTTTACTAGTCAAAACAAGGACAAAACTTCTGATGATAACCTTAAATAACAATACACAGACTCTATTAAAGCATTCTATAACATTTTCTTGTGTCTTAAAGTGCATTTTGACAGAGAAATTATGCAAAAATGTAGATTTCATAAAAAAAAACCCAGCAAAATAACTATTCTTACTAGTGGACATCTGGTATATAATACTGTGGAAACCCCTCAAAACTACTGGGAAAGTCATTCTTATCATGTAATTAGAGTGCAATGAAGTGCAAATTTTCAAAACTTGTCCATTCACATAATTCTATTTGAGAAAAAAAGGCTTTTTACATGTATTTCAGTGAAAACCCTTTATCAGTGAGAAATCCACATGAGGTATTAAAGGAAACATTGTGACATCACACGTATTATGGCGTCATTAAATAATGACAGATCAAAATAGTGCTAAATAGAGTTTGCAGTGTTACATGAGAATCAGTTGACGCAAGATTTAACTCGAAATGTTGAGTCGAAAAGACCAGTAACCAAGCCTTTTCATTTAATAGCAAGACCATAGCAACAGTTTTCATATAAGCATATTTTTAACATACCGACTGTAATTTCATTTGCACAAATACCATAAATAAATAATTTAGAGCTTACCTAATAAATCAAAATGCTTACCAGTTATTCAGGACTTTTTAAAACCTTTAGTTTTGTCATCTCATATTTAAAAGTAATGATATGTCTGGAACTGAAATAAGACAAAAAAAATTAACTCAAACTGTGTTATCATTTAATTTAAATACATAAGTATTATTGAGAGAGAAAAATCTAATTCTTGAAAATTTTATCACAAAGAAAGAAAAATGCTTCTCCCTTGTGGCTTAGCCACCTTCATTTAAACTGTTTATATTAGAAGCAATGAGTAGTAGCTAACTAGCTTAATACATGTTGTTGAATAGCAATATTGTGTTCAAGAAGGTTTGACCCTCCCCCTTTTTCACTGAGAAATGACAATATCTTGTGTTTTGCTCGTGTGCATTAACAATAGTAATTCGTGATTTTCTTAATACATGTACATGTTTTTTTTCTGTTTATTTGCATATGATATCTACTGACCAGGGTCAAATCATTGGATAAAAGCACATGTATGATGTATCTCACTTTACTCGTGTGAAGTGTGTTATCTCCCTTGATTATAAGCTATTCCTGTAGACCAGAGTGATAATTGCATAACAAAGACTATATTGTGTCATGTTTACTTACAATTTATTTATATTACATGTAAGTTTTTTCTTGCCTCTTTCAATTGAATAAACAATTCATTTCGGATCTCTCGGGGGTAAACAAAGTTATGACTGTGCCTAAAAAAAGTGTTCAGCCCCGTGCCAGTAATGCATTTAAAAGTGAAAATTTTATTGAATTTTTGCTGTTCTTTATCAATAATATTTATCTGAAATCATTTATGATAACTAGGTATAAATAAAAAACTACTAACCATCATTTTAACAATTTTCTGTGGTGTACAAGGTGAAATTAGCTTAAGACATCTCTGGATCCTTCCTCACAAGATGGGGCAATATGCGCAATTGTTATTCCATAGGCCGTAATGGTAACGTTTTCTTCTGTTGCTCAGCCCATATCGTAAACTTGTATATGTATGATGGCTTGTTTCGAAGCTGAGACATTTTTACATATGTGGTTAAATTTTCGGGGTACGAAGTGTGATTCATTTTTCCGTAATTTAGCAAACCCCGAGTATCCTTTTGCGATGTCGCTCCTCATGGTAAAAAATCCCAATTTTAACACAATAAGTTCTTTGAAATTTTAATACTTTGAACACATTTCATAGCTCCATGGTTTTTACACATTTATTCTGTGTTCCCTTATTTTCGAAATTAACACTAATGGTTCAGCTCAGTTATTTGTTTATCATAGAAATGTGTCAAATATCACTACACAGAGATTTTTTGTTTACACGTGACTTTTGTGTTCCTCATTTCAAGGCGCATTAGGGGTATTGTCCCATATTGAAATCCATAGTTCTGATTTTTCCAAATATTTTTAGGTGATCTTCATCGGTATGACATTCTGAATAAATCTGTGTATTTTTGTCCATTTCTGAAAAAAAAATAAAGTCATTTCAGCACTATATGGCAATGACACTTTTATCGCTATATTCATTTATTTTTAATACAACGTGCATGTATAATTAATTTCTTCCAGTATACCTTTACTAGTCAAAACAAGGACAAAACTTCTGATGATAACCTTAAATAACAATACACAGACTCTATTAAAGCATTCTATAACATTTTCTTGTGTCTTAAAGTGCATTTTGACAGAGAAATTATGCAAAAATGTAGATTTCATAAAAAAAAACCCAGCAAAATAACTATTCTTACTAGTGGACATCTGGTATATAATACTGTGGAAACCCCTCAAAACTACTGGGAAAGTCATTCTTATCATGTAATTAGAGTGCAATGAAGTGCAAATTTTCAAAACTTGTCCATTCACATAATTCTATTTGAGAAAAAAAGGCTTTTTACATGTATTTCAGTGAAAACCCTTTATCAGTGAGAAATCCACATGAGGTATTAAAGGAAACATTGTGACATCACACGTATTATGGCGTCATTAAATAATGACAGATCAAAATAGTGCTAAATAGAGTTTGCAGTGTTACATGAGAATCAGTTGACGCAAGATTTAACTCGAAATGTTGAGTCGAAAAGACCAGTAACCAAGCCTTTTCATTTAATAGCAAGACCATAGCAACAGTTTTCATATAAGCATATTTTTAACATACCGACTGTAATTTCATTTGCACAAATACCATAAATAAATAATTTAGAGCTTACCTAATAAATCAAAATGCTTACCAGTTATTCAGGACTTTTTAAAACCTTTAGTTTTGTCATCTCATATTTAAAAGTAATGATATGTCTGGAACTGAAATAAGACAAAAAAAATTAACTCAAACTGTGTTATCATTTAATTTAAATACATAAGTATTATTGAGAGAGAAAAATCTAATTCTTGAAAATTTTATCACAAAGAAAGAAAAATGCTTCTCCCTTGTGGCTTAGCCACCTTCATTTAAACTGTTTATATTAGAAGCAATGAGTAGTAGCTAACTAGCTTAATACATGTTGTTGAATAGCAATATTGTGTTCAAGAAGGTTTGACCCTCCCCCTTTTTCACTGAGAAATGACAATATCTTGTGTTTTGCTCGTGTGCATTAACAATAGTAATTCGTGATTTTCTTAATACATGTACATGTTTTTTTTCTGTTTATTTGCATATGATATCTACTGACCAGGGTCAAATCATTGGATAAAAGCACATGTATGATGTATCTCACTTTACTCGTGTGAAGTGTGTTATCTCCCTTGATTATAAGCTATTCCTGTAGACCAGAGTGATAATTGCATAACAAAGACTATATTGTGTCATGTTTACTTACAATTTATTTATATTACATGTAAGTTTTTTCTTGCCTCTTTCAATTGAATAAACAATTCATTTCGGATCTCTCGGGGGTAAACAAAGTTATGACTGTGCCTAAAAAAAGTGTTCAGCCCCGTGCCAGTAATGCATTTAAAAGTGAAAATTTTATTGAATTTTTGCTGTTCTTTATCAATAATATTTATCTGAAATCATTTATGATAACTAGGTATAAATAAAAAACTACTAACCATCATTTTAACAATTTTCTGTGGTGTACAAGGTGAAATTAGCTTAAGACATCTCTGGATCCTTCCTCACAAGATGGGGCAATATGCGCAATTGTTATTCCATAGGCCGTAATGGTAACGTTTTCTTCTGTTGCTCAGCCCATATCGTAAACTTGTATATGTATGATGGCTTGTTTCGAAGCTGAGACATTTTTACATATGTGGTTAAATTTTCGGGGTACGAAGTGTGATTCATTTTTCCGTAATTTAGCAAACCCCGAGTATCCTTTTGCGATGTCGCTCCTCATGGTAAAAAATCCCAATTTTAACACAATAAGTTCTTTGAAATTTTAATACTTTGAACACATTTCATAGCTCCATGGTTTTTACACATTTATTCTGTGTTCCCTTATTTTCGAAATTAACACTAATGGTTCAGCTCAGTTATTTGTTTATCATAGAAATGTGTCAAATATCACTACACAGAGATTTTTTGTTTACACGTGACTTTTGTGTTCCTCATTTCAAGGCGCATTAGGGGTATTGTCCCATATTGAAATCCATAGTTCTGATTTTTCCAAATATTTTTAGGTGATCTTCATCGGTATGACATTCTGAATAAATCTGTGTATTTTTGTCCATTTCTGAAAAAAAAATAAAGTCATTTCAGCACTATATGGCAATGACACTTTTATCGCTATATTCATTTATTTTTAATACAACGTGCATGTATAATTAATTTCTTCCAGTATACCTTTACTAGTCAAAACAAGGACAAAACTTCTGATGATAACCTTAAATAACAATACACAGACTCTATTAAAGCATTCTATAACATTTTCTTGTGTCTTAAAGTGCATTTTGACAGAGAAATTATGCAAAAATGTAGATTTCATAAAAAAAAACCCAGCAAAATAACTATTCTTACTAGTGGACATCTGGTATATAATACTGTGGAAACCCCTCAAAACTACTGGGAAAGTCATTCTTATCATGTAATTAGAGTGCAATGAAGTGCAAATTTTCAAAACTTGTCCATTCACATAATTCTATTTGAGAAAAAAAGGCTTTTTACATGTATTTCAGTGAAAACCCTTTATCAGTGAGAAATCCACATGAGGTATTAAAGGAAACATTGTGACATCACACGTATTATGGCGTCATTAAATAATGACAGATCAAAATAGTGCTAAATAGAGTTTGCAGTGTTACATGAGAATCAGTTGACGCAAGATTTAACTCGAAATGTTGAGTCGAAAAGACCAGTAACCAAGCCTTTTCATTTAATAGCAAGACCATAGCAACAGTTTTCATATAAGCATATTTTTAACATACCGACTGTAATTTCATTTGCACAAATACCATAAATAAATAATTTAGAGCTTACCTAATAAATCAAAATGCTTACCAGTTATTCAGGACTTTTTAAAACCTTTAGTTTTGTCATCTCATATTTAAAAGTAATGATATGTCTGGAACTGAAATAAGACAAAAAAAATTAACTCAAACTGTGTTATCATTTAATTTAAATACATAAGTATTATTGAGAGAGAAAAATCTAATTCTTGAAAATTTTATCACAAAGAAAGAAAAATGCTTCTCCCTTGTGGCTTAGCCACCTTCATTTAAACTGTTTATATTAGAAGCAATGAGTAGTAGCTAACTAGCTTAATACATGTTGTTGAATAGCAATATTGTGTTCAAGAAGGTTTGACCCTCCCCCTTTTTCACTGAGAAATGACAATATCTTGTGTTTTGCTCGTGTGCATTAACAATAGTAATTCGTGATTTTCTTAATACATGTACATGTTTTTTTTCTGTTTATTTGCATATGATATCTACTGACCAGGGTCAAATCATTGGATAAAAGCACATGTATGATGTATCTCACTTTACTCGTGTGAAGTGTGTTATCTCCCTTGATTATAAGCTATTCCTGTAGACCAGAGTGATAATTGCATAACAAAGACTATATTGTGTCATGTTTACTTACAATTTATTTATATTACATGTAAGTTTTTTCTTGCCTCTTTCAATTGAATAAACAATTCATTTCGGATCTCTCGGGGGTAAACAAAGTTATGACTGTGCCTAAAAAAAGTGTTCAGCCCCGTGCCAGTAATGCATTTAAAAGTGAAAATTTTATTGAATTTTTGCTGTTCTTTATCAATAATATTTATCTGAAATCATTTATGATAACTAGGTATAAATAAAAAACTACTAACCATCATTTTAACAATTTTCTGTGGTGTACAAGGTGAAATTAGCTTAAGACATCTCTGGATCCTTCCTCACAAGATGGGGCAATATGCGCAATTGTTATTCCATAGGCCGTAATGGTAACGTTTTCTTCTGTTGCTCAGCCCATATCGTAAACTTGTATATGTATGATGGCTTGTTTCGAAGCTGAGACATTTTTACATATGTGGTTAAATTTTCGGGGTACGAAGTGTGATTCATTTTTCCGTAATTTAGCAAACCCCGAGTATCCTTTTGCGATGTCGCTCCTCATGGTAAAAAATCCCAATTTTAACACAATAAGTTCTTTGAAATTTTAATACTTTGAACACATTTCATAGCTCCATGGTTTTTACACATTTATTCTGTGTTCCCTTATTTTCGAAATTAACACTAATGGTTCAGCTCAGTTATTTGTTTATCATAGAAATGTGTCAAATATCACTACACAGAGATTTTTTGTTTACACGTGACTTTTGTGTTCCTCATTTCAAGGCGCATTAGGGGTATTGTCCCATATTGAAATCCATAGTTCTGATTTTTCCAAATATTTTTAGGTGATCTTCATCGGTATGACATTCTGAATAAATCTGTGTATTTTTGTCCATTTCTGAAAAAAAAATAAAGTCATTTCAGCACTATATGGCAATGACACTTTTATCGCTATATTCATTTATTTTTAATACAACGTGCATGTATAATTAATTTCTTCCAGTATACCTTTACTAGTCAAAACAAGGACAAAACTTCTGATGATAACCTTAAATAACAATACACAGACTCTATTAAAGCATTCTATAACATTTTCTTGTGTCTTAAAGTGCATTTTGACAGAGAAATTATGCAAAAATGTAGATTTCATAAAAAAAAACCCAGCAAAATAACTATTCTTACTAGTGGACATCTGGTATATAATACTGTGGAAACCCCTCAAAACTACTGGGAAAGTCATTCTTATCATGTAATTAGAGTGCAATGAAGTGCAAATTTTCAAAACTTGTCCATTCACATAATTCTATTTGAGAAAAAAAGGCTTTTTACATGTATTTCAGTGAAAACCCTTTATCAGTGAGAAATCCACATGAGGTATTAAAGGAAACATTGTGACATCACACGTATTATGGCGTCATTAAATAATGACAGATCAAAATAGTGCTAAATAGAGTTTGCAGTGTTACATGAGAATCAGTTGACGCAAGATTTAACTCGAAATGTTGAGTCGAAAAGACCAGTAACCAAGCCTTTTCATTTAATAGCAAGACCATAGCAACAGTTTTCATATAAGCATATTTTTAACATACCGACTGTAATTTCATTTGCACAAATACCATAAATAAATAATTTAGAGCTTACCTAATAAATCAAAATGCTTACCAGTTATTCAGGACTTTTTAAAACCTTTAGTTTTGTCATCTCATATTTAAAAGTAATGATATGTCTGGAACTGAAATAAGACAAAAAAAATTAACTCAAACTGTGTTATCATTTAATTTAAATACATAAGTATTATTGAGAGAGAAAAATCTAATTCTTGAAAATTTTATCACAAAGAAAGAAAAATGCTTCTCCCTTGTGGCTTAGCCACCTTCATTTAAACTGTTTATATTAGAAGCAATGAGTAGTAGCTAACTAGCTTAATACATGTTGTTGAATAGCAATATTGTGTTCAAGAAGGTTTGACCCTCCCCCTTTTTCACTGAGAAATGACAATATCTTGTGTTTTGCTCGTGTGCATTAACAATAGTAATTCGTGATTTTCTTAATACATGTACATGTTTTTTTTCTGTTTATTTGCATATGATATCTACTGACCAGGGTCAAATCATTGGATAAAAGCACATGTATGATGTATCTCACTTTACTCGTGTGAAGTGTGTTATCTCCCTTGATTATAAGCTATTCCTGTAGACCAGAGTGATAATTGCATAACAAAGACTATATTGTGTCATGTTTACTTACAATTTATTTATATTACATGTAAGTTTTTTCTTGCCTCTTTCAATTGAATAAACAATTCATTTCGGATCTCTCGGGGGTAAACAAAGTTATGACTGTGCCTAAAAAAAGTGTTCAGCCCCGTGCCAGTAATGCATTTAAAAGTGAAAATTTTATTGAATTTTTGCTGTTCTTTATCAATAATATTTATCTGAAATCATTTATGATAACTAGGTATAAATAAAAAACTACTAACCATCATTTTAACAATTTTCTGTGGTGTACAAGGTGAAATTAGCTTAAGACATCTCTGGATCCTTCCTCACAAGATGGGGCAATATGCGCAATTGTTATTCCATAGGCCGTAATGGTAACGTTTTCTTCTGTTGCTCAGCCCATATCGTAAACTTGTATATGTATGATGGCTTGTTTCGAAGCTGAGACATTTTTACATATGTGGTTAAATTTTCGGGGTACGAAGTGTGATTCATTTTTCCGTAATTTAGCAAACCCCGAGTATCCTTTTGCGATGTCGCTCCTCATGGTAAAAAATCCCAATTTTAACACAATAAGTTCTTTGAAATTTTAATACTTTGAACACATTTCATAGCTCCATGGTTTTTACACATTTATTCTGTGTTCCCTTATTTTCGAAATTAACACTAATGGTTCAGCTCAGTTATTTGTTTATCATAGAAATGTGTCAAATATCACTACACAGAGATTTTTTGTTTACACGTGACTTTTGTGTTCCTCATTTCAAGGCGCATTAGGGGTATTGTCCCATATTGAAATCCATAGTTCTGATTTTTCCAAATATTTTTAGGTGATCTTCATCGGTATGACATTCTGAATAAATCTGTGTATTTTTGTCCATTTCTGAAAAAAAAATAAAGTCATTTCAGCACTATATGGCAATGACACTTTTATCGCTATATTCATTTATTTTTAATACAACGTGCATGTATAATTAATTTCTTCCAGTATACCTTTACTAGTCAAAACAAGGACAAAACTTCTGATGATAACCTTAAATAACAATACACAGACTCTATTAAAGCATTCTATAACATTTTCTTGTGTCTTAAAGTGCATTTTGACAGAGAAATTATGCAAAAATGTAGATTTCATAAAAAAAAACCCAGCAAAATAACTATTCTTACTAGTGGACATCTGGTATATAATACTGTGGAAACCCCTCAAAACTACTGGGAAAGTCATTCTTATCATGTAATTAGAGTGCAATGAAGTGCAAATTTTCAAAACTTGTCCATTCACATAATTCTATTTGAGAAAAAAAGGCTTTTTACATGTATTTCAGTGAAAACCCTTTATCAGTGAGAAATCCACATGAGGTATTAAAGGAAACATTGTGACATCACACGTATTATGGCGTCATTAAATAATGACAGATCAAAATAGTGCTAAATAGAGTTTGCAGTGTTACATGAGAATCAGTTGACGCAAGATTTAACTCGAAATGTTGAGTCGAAAAGACCAGTAACCAAGCCTTTTCATTTAATAGCAAGACCATAGCAACAGTTTTCATATAAGCATATTTTTAACATACCGACTGTAATTTCATTTGCACAAATACCATAAATAAATAATTTAGAGCTTACCTAATAAATCAAAATGCTTACCAGTTATTCAGGACTTTTTAAAACCTTTAGTTTTGTCATCTCATATTTAAAAGTAATGATATGTCTGGAACTGAAATAAGACAAAAAAAATTAACTCAAACTGTGTTATCATTTAATTTAAATACATAAGTATTATTGAGAGAGAAAAATCTAATTCTTGAAAATTTTATCACAAAGAAAGAAAAATGCTTCTCCCTTGTGGCTTAGCCACCTTCATTTAAACTGTTTATATTAGAAGCAATGAGTAGTAGCTAACTAGCTTAATACATGTTGTTGAATAGCAATATTGTGTTCAAGAAGGTTTGACCCTCCCCCTTTTTCACTGAGAAATGACAATATCTTGTGTTTTGCTCGTGTGCATTAACAATAGTAATTCGTGATTTTCTTAATACATGTACATGTTTTTTTTCTGTTTATTTGCATATGATATCTACTGACCAGGGTCAAATCATTGGATAAAAGCACATGTATGATGTATCTCACTTTACTCGTGTGAAGTGTGTTATCTCCCTTGATTATAAGCTATTCCTGTAGACCAGAGTGATAATTGCATAACAAAGACTATATTGTGTCATGTTTACTTACAATTTATTTATATTACATGTAAGTTTTTTCTTGCCTCTTTCAATTGAATAAACAATTCATTTCGGATCTCTCGGGGGTAAACAAAGTTATGACTGTGCCTAAAAAAAGTGTTCAGCCCCGTGCCAGTAATGCATTTAAAAGTGAAAATTTTATTGAATTTTTGCTGTTCTTTATCAATAATATTTATCTGAAATCATTTATGATAACTAGGTATAAATAAAAAACTACTAACCATCATTTTAACAATTTTCTGTGGTGTACAAGGTGAAATTAGCTTAAGACATCTCTGGATCCTTCCTCACAAGATGGGGCAATATGCGCAATTGTTATTCCATAGGCCGTAATGGTAACGTTTTCTTCTGTTGCTCAGCCCATATCGTAAACTTGTATATGTATGATGGCTTGTTTCGAAGCTGAGACATTTTTACATATGTGGTTAAATTTTCGGGGTACGAAGTGTGATTCATTTTTCCGTAATTTAGCAAACCCCGAGTATCCTTTTGCGATGTCGCTCCTCATGGTAAAAAATCCCAATTTTAACACAATAAGTTCTTTGAAATTTTAATACTTTGAACACATTTCATAGCTCCATGGTTTTTACACATTTATTCTGTGTTCCCTTATTTTCGAAATTAACACTAATGGTTCAGCTCAGTTATTTGTTTATCATAGAAATGTGTCAAATATCACTACACAGAGATTTTTTGTTTACACGTGACTTTTGTGTTCCTCATTTCAAGGCGCATTAGGGGTATTGTCCCATATTGAAATCCATAGTTCTGATTTTTCCAAATATTTTTAGGTGATCTTCATCGGTATGACATTCTGAATAAATCTGTGTATTTTTGTCCATTTCTGAAAAAAAAATAAAGTCATTTCAGCACTATATGGCAATGACACTTTTATCGCTATATTCATTTATTTTTAATACAACGTGCATGTATAATTAATTTCTTCCAGTATACCTTTACTAGTCAAAACAAGGACAAAACTTCTGATGATAACCTTAAATAACAATACACAGACTCTATTAAAGCATTCTATAACATTTTCTTGTGTCTTAAAGTGCATTTTGACAGAGAAATTATGCAAAAATGTAGATTTCATAAAAAAAAAACCAGCAAAATAACTATTCTTACTAGTGGACATCTGGTATATAATACTGTGGAAACCCCTCAAAACTACTGGGAAAGTCATTCTTATCATGTAATTAGAGTGCAATGAAGTGCAAATTTTCAAAACTTGTCCATTCACATAATTCTATTTGAGAAAAAAAGGCTTTTTACATGTATTTCAGTGAAAACCCTTTATCAGTGAGAAATCCACATGAGGTATTAAAGGAAACATTGTGACATCACACGTATTATGGCGTCATTAAATAATGACAGATCAAAATAGTGCTAAATAGAGTTTGCAGTGTTACATGAGAATCAGTTGACGCAAGATTTAACTCGAAATGTTGAGTCGAAAAGACCAGTAACCAAGCCTTTTCATTTAATAGCAAGACCATAGCAACAGTTTTCATATAAGCATATTTTTAACATACCGACTGTAATTTCATTTGCACAAATACCATAAATAAATAATTTAGAGCTTACCTAATAAATCAAAATGCTTACCAGTTATTCAGGACTTTTAAAACCTTTAGTTTTGTCATCTCATATTTAAAAGTAATGATATGTCTGGAACTGAAATAAGACAAAAAAAATTAACTCAAACTGTGTTATCATTTAATTTAAATACATAAGTATTATTGAGAGAGAAAAATCTAATTCTTGAAAATTTTATCACAAAGAAAGAAAATGCTTCTCCCTTGTGGCTTAGCCACCTTCATTTAAACTGTTTATATTAGAAGCAATGAGTAGTAGCTAACTAGCTTAATACATGTTGTTGAATAGCAATATTGTGTTCAAGAAGGTTTGACCCTCCCCCTTTTTCACTGAGAAATGACAATATCTTGTGTTTTGCTCGTGTGCATTAACAATAGTAATTCGTGATTTTCTTAATACATGTACATGTTTTTTTTCTGTTTATTTGCATATGATATCTACTGACCAGGGTCAAATCATTGGATAAAAGCACATGTATGATGTATCTCACTTTACTCGTGTGAAGTGTGTTATCTCCCTTGATTATAAGCTATTCCTGTAGACCAGAGTGATAATTGCATAACAAAGACTATATTGTGTCATGTTTACTTACAATTTATTTATATTACATGTAAGTTTTTCTTGCCTCTTTCAATTGAATAAACAATTCATTTCGGATCTCTCGGGGGTAAACAAAGTTATGACTGTGCCTAAAAAAAGTGTTCAGCCCCGTGCCAGTAATGCATTTAAAAGTGAAAATTTTATTGAATTTTTGCTGTTCTTTATCAATAATATTTATCTGAAATCATTTATGATAACTAGGTATAAATAAAAAACTACTAACCATCA